>NC_044982.1:1042471-1342471 GCF_008728515.1 Papio anubis | reverse complement strand
ACAGAGTGAGACCCAGTCTCAAAAAAATAAAAATTCAGAGGTTTCTGTTCATCAAAAGACAACATTAAGAGAGTGAGACAAGCTATAGACATGGGAGGAGGATCGAAACATGTATATCCAACAAAGGACTTAAATCCATAATATATAAAGAACTTCTACAAATCTGTAAGAAAAAGAAACTCAATTTTAAAAAAGCAAACATGTACAAAAGATGCCAATAGGCACTTCACAGAGAAAGGATGTCCAAACGGCCAAGAAGCATGAGAAAAGGTTGTGGCCATAATTACTCACCAAGGAAAGCAAATTAAAGCCACAGTGAGTGTGCTACACACCTACCAGAAAGACAGTTGGAAAGGCTGATAATGCCACATGTGAACAAGGCTGTGGGGCCACTGGGACTCTCCTGCACTGCTTCCTGGTGGGAAGACGAACTGGTACAACCACTACAGAAAACCCTGTGGCCTGATCTAATGATGAGCACATCCAGACCTCAGGACCCAGAAACCCATTCGCAAGTAAACTCCCAAGAGGAGGGGGCACCCGTGTCCACCGAAGGGCCACGTGCAAGAACACACACAGCAGCTGCCTGTGCACAGCCAAGAATGGAAACACCCCAAATGTCCATCCACAGGAAAAGGAGATCAATTGTGGTCTATTCATACCATAGAATACAACACTGCAATAAAAAATAAACTACTGATATGTTCCAAAAAAGTACATTCTAGAACAGCTAAAACCCAGAACACTGGCGAACCAGATGCTGAGGACTGGAGCCACCGGAGCTCTCCTTCCTTGCTGGTGGGAGCGCAAAATGGCTCAGGTGCTTTGGAAAAGCATTTGGCAGTTTCTTCCAAAACTAAGCATACTCTCACCATACGGTCCAGCAATCACCCAGAAAAACCTGCACATGATGTTCATGGCAGCTTCACTCATAATCGCCCAAGCCCAGATTCCCCTCAGCAAGCAGGTGAAAGGATAAACCAACTGTGGCGCACCTAGGCAGTGGAATATTACTCACCACTGAAGAGAAACAGGCCGCAAGCTGTGCAGAGACCTGCAGGACGGTTAAATGCCCGTGGCTGAGTGACAGGCTGCACAGTGACAGGATGCACAGTGTGTGACTCCAGCTCTACAACCACATGACCAAGCGCCAGCGAAAAGATCACAGGAGAAGGAGGAATGAATGGGTGGAGCTCAGGGGATTTTTAGAACACTGAAAGCAATCTGTATGAAACTGTAACGGTGGTTACCCGTCACTACATTCGTCTAAACTCACAGAACATGCACTGCCCAGCGTGAGCCTGGGTGTGTGGTGGAAGCTGTGTGATCCTGAGCCCAGGTGTGCAGGTGGAGGCTGTGTGATCCTGAGCCCAGGTGTGCAGATACAGCCTGCGTGATCCTGAGCCCGGCTGTGCAGGTGGAGGCTGCGTGACCCCGAGCCCGGGTGTGCGGGTACAGCCTGCGTGATCCTGACGTGTCAATGTGGGGCCACTGACTGCAGCTCGTGCACCACCGTGGAAGGGGGCGCTGAATAGGGCCGGGGAGGCTGTGTGGTGAGGGGTTCTGGGAGTCTACGGGAACTCTCTGTACCTTCCAATCCATTTTGCTGTGAGACTAAAATGCTCTAAAAAATACAACTCTTTTTTTTTTTTTTAATTCCTTTCTGTATGATTCCCACGGTATGAAGTATGAAGCAGAAAACCAAGTGAAGCCAGTGGGCAGCAGGTGCTTTCTGAGCTGCTGCAAGCCTGACTCATGAGGATTTGTCAGGTGGTTCATGGAAGGTCAGCACATTTCATGCACTTTACTACACACGCTATACGAGGAAAAACAGACTGAGAGGACAGAAAAAGAACTTCCCTGAGAAACGAGTCTCACATGAAAGGCTCATCAGGTCAAAGAAGAGAGCCCCACCTAGCGGTGTTTCAGAACCTCGGCTTCATAACATCGAAGAAATCATCCCAAAAGGCCTGAGATTTTCAAAACAGAGCACAAAACACACTGACATTCAACATCTCTTGCTGCTGGACCCCAAGCAGATGCTCCCCACATTCCATGGGGTGCCTGTCTCAACCCCTCAGCAAGCATCCCAAGGGAAGGGGCAAAAGTTTCTCTCTCCCAGACCGTTTCTCTAAACACAGCCTCAGTGTGTCCCAGCAAACCCAAGGAGGGGCCTGTGACCTCGCAGGGCGCACGGAGGCAAACAGAGGAGACGAGTACCCGCGGAACATGGCCATCGCTGAGGGCAGGAGGGGTGGCTAGCGAGTTTATTTCCATCTTTTCAGTTTTCTAAGAAAGGCAATCAAGACTTCACCTAAACAGTACAGCTCTGGTTACATTCAGGCCTCATTTCCAACGTCTCGCAGGCTGCCGTGGCAGGAGTAAAGCGGGCTGCTTGGCACGGTGGCTGATGTGAAACCTTCAACCAGGGCAGTATGGGAGAATAAAGGAGAAAAAACAAAATTTAAACAAACATAACCCATGATAAATCAATAAAAGGCAGTAAAGGGTTGTTTTAAATTATACCTTTGTTCTAGGGTATAATGCGGTATAACGCAGAGGTTTGTTATAGATGAGCATTTGTGCTGCGTTGGTAAACAAGCGCACCATCGCACCCTCAGCTATTTACATCAGGTATAAATTCCCAATGTAATCCCTCCCTCCCTCCTCCCCTGATAGGCCCGGGTGTGTGTGATGTTCCCTCCCGAGTCCAAGTGATTCATTGTTCAGTTCCTACCTATGGGAGTGAGGAACATGCAGTGTTTGGTTTTCTGTTCTTATGAGTATTTGCTGAGAATGATGGTTTCCAGCTGCATCCATGTCCCTACAAAGGACACAAACTCTTCCTTTTTATATTGCATATAGCATTCTATGGTGTATATGTGCCATTTTCTTAATCCAGTCTGTCATCATGACATTTGGGGCTGATTCCAAGTCTTTATTATTAGGACAGCCCACAACATACGTAGTATGTATGTCTTTATAGCATGGTTTAATCCTTTTCTTTGGGTATATCCCAGTAATGGGATGACAATAAATGGTATTTCTAGTTCTAGATCCCGAGGAATCGCCATACTGTTTTCCCATAATGGTTGAACTAGTTTACAATCCCACCAACAGTGTAAAGTGTTCTATTTCTCCACATCCCTTCCAGCACCTGTTGTTTCGACTTTTAATGATTGCCATTCTAACGGTGTAGATGGTATCTCATTGTGGTTTTGATTGCATTTCTCTGATGGCCAATGATGATGAGCATTTTTCATGTGTCTGTTGGCTGTATGAATGTCCTCTTTTGAGAACTGTCTTGTTCATATCCTTGCCTACTTTTGATGGGGTTGTTTGTTTTTTCGTAGGCCTCGCTGAGTTATTTGTAGGTTCTGGATATTAGCTCCTTTGTCAGATGAGTAGATTGCAAAAATTTTCTCCCATTCCTGTAGGTTGCCTGTTCACTGTGATGGTAGTTTCTTTTGCCAGCAGAAGCTCTTTAGCTCTAATTAGATCCTACTTTGTCATCTATTTTTTTTTTTTTTGAGACGGAAACTGGCTCTGTCACCCAGGCTGGAGTGCAGTGGCGCCGACCTCGGCCTGCCACTGCAAGCTCCGCCTCCTGGCTTTACGCTTAGCTCCTCCTGCCTCAGCCTCCCAGTAGCTAGACTACAGGCTCACCACCTCGGCCAGCTATTTTTTGTATTTTTAGTAGAGACGGGTTTCACCTCATAGCCAGGATGGTCTCGGGAGCCCTCCTGACTCCTTGATCCACCCGTCTCCTCGCCCCTCCCAAAGTGCTGGGATTACAGGCTTGAGCCACCGCTACCCCAGCCCAATTCTGTATTTCTTTTGTTGCCGCTTGCTTTTGGTAGTGTTTTAGACATGAAGTCCTTGCCCATGCTTCTGTCCTGGGAATGTAGTGTATTACCTAGGTTTCTTAGGGTTTTGTATTAGGTTCACATTTAAGTCTCCTAATCCATCTTGGACTAATTTCAGATATGAGTAAAGGAAAGGATCCAGTTTCAGCTTTCACTTTGGCTGTACTTTTAATTTCTCTCAGCACCATTTATTATTAAATAGGAACTTTTCCCCATTTCTTGTTTTTTCAGGTTTACTTTAAAGATCAGATGGCTGTAGATGTGTAGTATTATTTCTGAGGACTCTGTTCTGTCTCCATTGGTCTATATCTCTGTTTTGGGTACTAGCACATGCTGTTTCTTGGTTACTATAGCCTTGTAGCAGTTTGAAGTTGTAGCAGTGATGCTCCAGCTTGCTCCTTTGACTTAGGATTGTCTTGGAGATGGCCTCTTTTTGGTTCCATATGAACTTTAAAGCAGTTTTTTCCAATTCTGTGAAGAAACCTTGGCTGGTAGCTTGATGGGGAAGGCATTGAATCTATAAATTGCTTTGGGCAGTATGGCTACTACTTTTCAATGAGTATATTGATTCCTTCCTATCCATGATGCGGTATGTTCTTCCATTCGGTACAAAACTCCCTAACAATAAATCTGCATGATGGAACGTGATCTCAAAAATAATAAGAGCTTATTTATGACAAAACCTACAGCCAATATCATACTGAATGGGCAAAACTGAAAATCTCCCTTTGAAAACTAATAAGATGTGGATGCCTCCTCTCACCACCCTATTCACAGCATAGTAAGTTGAAGTTCTACAGGGGTAACTGTGGCAAAAGAAAGAACAAAGGGTATTCAGTTAGGAAAAGAAGAAGTCAAATTGTCCCTGTTTGCAGATGACATGATTGTATATTTAGAAAACCCCATTGTCTCAGCCCAAAATCTCCTTAAGCTGATAAGAAACTTCGGCAAAGTCTCAGGATACAAAATTAATGTGCAAAAATCAGAAGCATTCTTATACACCAGTAACAGACAAACAGAGAGTCAAATCATGAATGAACTTCCATTCACAATTGCTTCAAAGAGAATAAAATACCCAGGAATCCAACTTACAAGGGATGTAAAGGACCTCTTCAAGGAGAACTATAAACCACTGCTCAGTAAAGGGTTTTTTAAAGGTAAGATAAATACGGCTGGGTGTGGTGGCTCACGCCTCTAATTCGAGCACTTTGGGAGGCCGAGGCAGGTGGATCACCTGAGGTCAGTAGTTCGAGATAAGCCTGGCCAACATGGCTAAACCCTGTCTCTACTAAAAATACAAAAATTAGCCAGGCATGGTGGTGAGCGCTTGTAACTCCAGCTACTCGGGAGGCTGAGGCAGGAGAGTCGCTTGAACCCAGGAGGCGGAGGTTACAGCGAGCCCAGATCACACCACTGCACTCCAGCCTGGGCGACAGAGCAAGACTCCGTCTCAAAAAACAAACAAACAAACAAACAAAAAAAGGTAAGATAAATATGAACTACAAAATAAGAGGCAGGAAGAGCCCAACGTATCAGAAATGTGCCAACTATAATGGGCCAAAATCCCCTCTTGTCTCCAGAAGTATCTGAAAAATACATTAGGATCTGCCCCATAGACCCACTCCCAGGACACTCGACAGCAAGGAGGTATGGCGGGCCTAACCCCTAGGGCAGAGAAGGGCATCACTGCCACAGCAGGGGGCCTGACTGGCAGCAGAAGGGACAACTCTGGCGAAAGTCCGCAGGAAATAGGACAGGGGCTGGACTGACAGCCTCCCTCAGCCCCACACCCCACCCAGGCAGGAGCAGTGCCTGGCCCAGGGCAGGTGGGTGGGAGAGCTCATTGAGTGGGCAGCAGCAGGGCACGGCCCCTGCCGCAGGCACCCGGGCTGCGGCCGCAGATCTCCAGGTAGGAGCCCAGGTACGAAGGTCGGCATAGGGTACCCCAGAACCACCCATCCCCAGTAAGATTCAACAGGCGTGGGGGCCCTGCAGCTTCCCCCACACAGTGAGTAGGGTCCACGGGGCCTCCTGGGCCTGCACGGCCACAATCTTCACTGACACTCACCCCTAATTAGGGAGGCTGTATGTTCCATTTTCATTTCTTTCTTCAACCAAAGGTATTTAAAGGGTTTTGAAAGGTAAGATGAGCTATTTCTCTTTCTCTGTTGTTGGTTTCCAATCTTATTGCAATGCACGTGTCTGCACGGACACGACTCTTTGCAATTTGTTTAGGTCTGAGGCATGACTAACTCTAGTAAAGGTACCACGCGTTTTTGGGAAAATACAGACTATATTCTCTGTGGAGAACAAAGCTCTTCATAAGGAGAAAATCTCGAAGTCAGTAGAAGAAAAAAAGGAGATAGCCTGGTGGCACCAGAAGCAGTGGGCAGAGCTGGGCCCCAACCCAGGCAGCCTGAAGGTCAGGAGGGCCCCTGGGCAGTGCAGCCCAGCCTCCGCCCGGAGGAACTGTAAATGTGCATGCCAGTGAGAGTCTTGAAACTGACAAAACTATAGGTAGCAGAGGACAAATCCAGTCACTGTGCCAGGTCTTCACGCACACTCTCGGTGAACTGACAAAACTATAGGCAGGACAGGACAAATGCCGTCACCGTGCCAGGTCTTCATGCACACTCTCGGTGACAGACAGAACCAGCCAATGGGGAGAAGGAGGGACGCGCTGCGCTGCACCGGCTTCCTGCAGGAAATGCATTCAAGTGCCCAACACACACACACTTCCACAAAACTGGCCTTCCACTGGGCCACAGAGCACGGCTCGAAGCATTTCAGAAGACTGAACTCACACAGAGGGTGCTCTCTACTGCAGAAGAATCACGCCGGCAGTCCGGAAGAAAGGCGCGGACTGTACTCCTCTACTAGTAAGTCCATGGCGGGGCAAGGAAACAAGCACAATGGAAGCGTAAGAATCCATCCACTCTGCTGTGAGGGATCACTGCAAGCCCAACGACCCCTGCCAGCCTAGGCGTGTCGGTGCTGGCCACCCGTTGGCAGCAGCAGCCAGGAGCAGAGGCGAGTGCTCAAGAGCCCAGCCTCCTGGAGATGGCACAGGAGAAAACGGCCAGGGTGATGTGCTGTCCACACAGAGATGTTCTACCTGTCCCAACCGCCTTCCAGCACGCAGACCAAGGCTGCGGGACATGGCTGCACCAATCACAAGGATCCCTCACGTGGTCCTCACATTCCTGAGAGTGTACTCAATGAAACAGTGAAGCCCAAGAGGTCCTAGCACACAGTATCCCTGCCTGGACTGACCCACAGCCAACCCACACTCAACGGTGAAGACTGGATGCTTCCCCAGGATCAAGGACAAGAGGATGTCTGTTCACACCACTGCTATTCAACGTGGTAAACAAACAAAAAACAAGCACTAGATTGGAAAGGACAGATAACACGATCTTGTACATAAAATCCTAAGCGACCCGCTAAAAAACTCTTTTTTTTTTCTTTTTTTTTGAGACGGAGTCTCGCTCTGTCGCCCAGGCTGGAGTGCAGTGGCACAATCTCGGCTCACTGCAAGCTCCGCATCACGGGTTCACACCATTCTCCTGCCTCAGCCTCCTGAGTAGCTGCGACTACCGGCACCCGCCATCACACCCGGCTAATTTTTTGTGTTTTTAGTAGAGATAGGGTTTCACCGTGTTAGCCAGGATGGTCTTGATCTCCTGACCTCATGATCCGCCCACCTCGGCCTCCCTAAGTCCTGGGATTACAGGCGTGAGCCACCGCGCCCAGCCTAAAAAACTCTTAAGAGTAAAAAATGAGTTCAGACAGGTTGCAAGATACAAGATCAATATGTATCAACTGAGAATACGTTCAACAAAAGGAGTATAAAACTTGTACTCTGAAAACTACTAAAATTGTTGAAACAAATTAAAGACGACCCAAATGAATGGAAAGACATCCCGTGTTCAGGTGTCAGAACATGTAACACTGTTTAGGCGGCGGTGCTCCCCAAAATGACCAACAGACTAACACAATCCCCATCAAAATCCCCGCTGACTTCTTGGCAGAAACTGACAAGCTGATCTAAAATTCATAGGGACTTCAAACAGGCAACATAACACTTTTGAAAAAGAGCAGTTAGAGGACTCACAGTTCCGGATTTCAAAACTGACTGCAAAGCTTTGGTGTCCGGAACAGCGTGGAACTGGTGCCAGGACCATCACGCAGTCACTAAGCCAAACTGAAGATCCAGAAATAAGCATTTAGGTTTACAGCCAATGGATTTTCAACAAGGGCACCAAGAGGATGCCAACTGGGAAAATACAGTGTTTTCAACACACGATCCTGAGAAAACTGGGTCTCCATGTGCAAGAGCGAAGGTAGGCCCTTACCTTATATCACCTGCAAACATTGATTCAGTATGGATCAAAACCTACAGGTAAGAGCTGAAGGCACAAAACTCCAAAAAATCATAAGCACAAATCTTCACGATTTGGACTGGATTAGGCAACATTTGTTAGTTATGATACCAAAAGCATAGCCATCAAGAGACTAAATAGGTAAACTGGACACTATCAGAATTTAAAACATTCATGCTCCAAAGGATACCAGCGAAAAATAAAAAGACAAAAGAAAATGAAAAGAACACACGGAATGGCTGAAAATGTCCTATAAATCACCTATCTGATGAAAGACTTGTACCTAAAATACATAAAATCACACATCCGATAAAAGACTTGTACCTAAAATACATAAACAACTTTTTCAACTCAATCATAAGAAAAATAAACCAGCAGACATTTCTCCAGTTTGTGGTGAACCGGCACTTTGACAAAACGCAGTGAGAATGTCACTACAATATCCAAATCCAACTGCTACAAATGTGTTGTTTCTGCCTCCATCTCACTGAGACCAGCAAGCAATGGCTGTGCACCCCGCGGGATCCACTGGGTTCTCTCCAAGCAGCCGTGGCAGAGCCTGCAGGACACCCAGGAGGGGACTCAGGGCACAATTCCTCCTGGAAGGCGGCCTGGGCTGGGCGTGCAGGATGACAAGAAAGTGGCAGGCCATGAGGTCCATGGCTGAGTCAGTGCCCCCCACCCTAGCACCACCATCCCCATCTCTGGGATCCGCCGCAAGCTCAGCGGCATCCATGGTGGGAAATACCGTTCTGCAGGGTCTGCGCTCTTGACTCCTTCCCCAGATTCACGTGGAAGCCGCCACCCAGAGTCGGGGTTTTGCCAGCACCTGTAAACACAAAGAAGACAGATCAGCCAAAACCTGGAGAAGATCTGCATTTACAGCCCTTTCAGGACATCCACAGACACAAAGCGAAAGCAAAGTGGGGGTCAGCACCCACCGGGGAAGCAGCAGGTTGGCCCCCCGCACCCCCATTCCTGAGCCAGGAACCCCAGTGGGGGAAGCATCTCTCACTCTGCCCAGCCAGCAGGGTTGAGGGTGGGCCAACTGCACTTTCTGCATTTTCTTTTTTCTTTTTTTGAGACGGAGTCTCGCTCTATCGCCCAGGCTGGAGCGCAGTGGCACAATCTCAGCTCACTGCAAGCTCCGCCTCCCGGGTTCACGCCATTCTCCGGCCTCAGCCTCCCGAGTAGCTGGAATTACAGGTGCCCACCACCACGCCCAGCTAATTTTTTGTATTTTTAGTAGAGACGGGGTTTCACCGTGTTAGCCAGGATGGTCTCGATCTCCTGACTTTGTCATCCACCCACCTCGGCCTCCCAAAGTGCTGGGATCACAGGCACTTTCTGCATTTTCTAACCATGTCCCTAACACACTGCAAGTCCAGAGTGGACGCTGTCACACGGCTGCCGGGTGACAGCACAGATGTATTTCCAAACCTCTGCAAGTGGTGTGCACACAGTGTGGGCTGGCCCTCCCCCGTGCCCCAGGCCAGCCCACTCAGATGTCACTCCTGCATGGTGACCACGTGAACGCATCCACCTCCCTGCTGGACTGCAGGGGATGCAGGTACCATCCCATGTGCCCCAAGGCACTGTGACCAGCCAGTCTGCAGAAGGCCCCCACGCCTCAGCCCACCCACGCACGGGGAGGCTGCAGCTGAGCCTGCTGGGCACTCTACTCTGGAGTTCTGCCAACTAACAGCGTGCCTGCGACGCCCACCACATTCTGCCCTGCAGGGCTTCGGGGTTAAGACCTGGGCCTGGCACATCAGGTGGACATGCGGATTGTTCACCAGGTTCACTAACTCGAACACTGCAGCCTGATCTTCCAACGAGAACAGTGAGGTGAGGCCCCAGGCATGCCCAAGATGGGGGAGCTGGAAAGTGACCCCGCTCCGCAGCGTCGGCCCTCTGGCTGGCACAGGGGCCAGCGCATTTGTGACAAAACACAGACACAGGACTGGAGGCTGCTGCAATCAGGGGACACGCAGACAACCTTGGCCATCTGGGGAAGGCAAGTGTGCAGGGCCTGTCGGAGGACACTGGAAGGATGGGATGCAGACACAGAAAACCAATCGATGGAGCCTGGGGCCAGGCCCTCCGGGGAAAGCATGAGGCAGAGACCTCAGGGTCACCCAGGAGTGGCTACCAGCACAGACAAGGCAGAACAGGCACGGCCTCTGGCTTCGCTGTGAATGTAACTGAATCCCAAACAAATACCAACAACACTCTTTAAAGACTCCAGTAAAATGATTCTAAAGTTCGGCTGGAAGCAAAAAGGAACTAGAGCAGCCAAGAAAATCTTGAAGAGATCAAGGGGCAGCCGCTGGGCCTGTCCAGGAACTCAGAGTTGAACAGGGTCAGGTGGCACTCAGCTTTCCCTGCTGGCAGCAGAGGCAAAGCCCGGGCCTCCTTCAGGCTGAGGCCCAGAGCTGGCCTCCTGGTGGGTAACGTGGCCACAGGGACAGCTGGCAGCAGGGGCACCAGCACTGAGCACAGGCTTCTCCAACAAAGGTGATGCCAGGATGAGGGAAGTGCCTGGAGACTGCCTGGGTTGTCACAACTGGGATCTATGTACTAGTTTTCTGTGGCTGCCATAAAAATTGCCACAAACCTAGGGGCCTTCAAGAAGCTGGAGCAGGGCCAGGCACGGTGGCTCACGCCTGTAATCCCAGCACTTCGGGAGGCCGAGGTGGGTGGATCACAAGGTCAGGAGATCGAGACCATCTTGGCTAACAGGGTGAAACTCCGTCTCTACTAAAAATACAAAAAATTAGCCAGGCATGGTGGCAGGTGCCTGTAATCCCAGCTACTCGGAAGGCTGAGGGAGGAGAATCGCTTGAACCCAGGAGGCGGAGGTTGCAGTGAGCTGAGATCATGCCACTGCACTCCAGTCTGGTCGACAGAGCAAGACTCCGTCTCAAAAAATAAAAATAAAAATAAATTTAAAAAAGAAGCTGGAGGAGTGGCCGGGAATGGTGGCTCACACCTGTGGTCCCAACACTTTGGGAGGCCAGAGCAGGAAGATCGCTCAACCCAGGAGTTTGATACCAGCCTGGGTAACACGGGGAGACTCATTTCTACAAATGAAACTGAAAAAAATTAGCCAGGTATGGTGGCAACTGCTTGTGGTCCTACTACTCAGGAGGCTGAGGTGGGAGGATCACTAGAGCCCAGGAGGTCGAGGCTGCAATGAGCTGAGATTGTGCCACTGCACTCCAGCCTGGGTGACAGAGCAAGACCCTATCTCGAAAAAGAAAAGAAGCCAGAACAGGCCAGGCGTGGTGGCTCACACCTGTAATCACAGCACTTTGAGCGGCTGAGGCAGGAAGACTGCTTGAGCCCGGGAGTTCAAGACCAGCCTGGACAACATAGCAAGATCTCATCTCTACAAAAAAAAAAAAAAAATTAGCCAGGTGTGGTGGCGCAAGCCTGTGGTCCCAGACCAGGCAGGCGGATCGTTTTAAGTTCAGAAGGTGGAGGCTGCAGTGAGCTGTGATGGCACCACTGCACTCCAGCCTGAGCAACACAGTGAGAACTCGTCTCAAAAAATAATAAAATAAGAGAAGCTGGAGCAGGTCGCAGTGGTGTCTCCTTATGGGGGCTAGAGAGGACCTGGCAGTGTCACAGTGAGGTGCCTGCTGACATGAGAATCCAGAAGATAGGCCAGGGAGCAACGCAGGGCTCAGGGGAGACCCATGCTGGAATAAGGGGGCTTTGAGCAGCACTGATGAGCCAACTCTAAATTCTGCAGAAATCTGGCCCAGGCCTCCTCAGGCTGAGCTCAAGGTGCCTGCATCTCCGACCCTCCCTCAGAGTTGTTTCATGAGCAGTGTTTATTTATTGGGTTTTTTTTTTTTTGAGAGACAGTCTCGCATATTCTAATCAGCGTATACAAAGTTTTTAATAAATAATTCATATAATAAACTGCATTAGAAAAAGGACAAGGATCAAATTACAAAAAGCCAGCTGGGCGCAGTCACTCATGCCTGTAACCTCGGCACTTTGGGAGGCCGAGGTTGTTGGATCACCTGAGGTCGGGAGTTCGAGACCAGCCTAACCAACACGGAGAAACCCTGTCTCTACTAAAAATACAAAATTAGGCAGGCGTGGTGGCACATGCCTGCAATCCCAGCTATTTGGGAGGCTGAGGCAACAGAATCACTTGAACCTGGGAGGCGGAGGTTGCAGTGAGCCAAGATCGAGCCATTGCACTCCAGCCTGGGCAACAAGAATGAAACTCTGTCTCAAAAGTAAATAAATAAATGGAAAGCCCCTGAAGTCCCACTTTCCAAGAACAGGGGACGCCGTGCAGCCTCCAATATAGCCACGTTTCCCTGCCTAGGAACAGTGGGCAGCAGGAGTGCTTCTAACAGAACAAGGCCACAGTGAGATGACACACTAAATTACAGACATGATTTCGATTCTGGTTGTGTTTCACGCAATCTCTTCACTCCTTGACCCATGCCCAACAGCTTGCACCACAACACATTGCAAAGCTGCGTGCGTTCACAGCTCCACACTCCACCTGCCACCTCTGCCCTCCCTCCTCCCTCACTCTTTCCTGCACCCTCCAGCCTCCTGTCCCCTCCTCACACCCCAGGACCTCTATTTCCTGTCCCGGTGTTGTTCTCCCTGTACCCCAACACCACGGTCACCCTCCCTGGGGCCATGCTGTTGCACCTGTCTGGGAGCGCCTCCTGGCTTCTGCTTCCCCCACACCCTAGTACGTGCACACTTGCAGGCACACGCACAGGACACATGCGGACAGTGTGAAACCTCAGAACACTAACCCACAGGGAGGGTGAAAGAGGAAAGTGCCACCTCTGGCTGAAACCGCTATGATGCCTTCTACTTCTAAAAACATTTGATATTTTTCATAGTGCATTTCTATAACAAAAAACATGTGCTAGCTCCTGTTAGCTGGAACTAACGTGTGGAAGGGGCCAGGTCTTGTGGGGCCTGGCTGAGACTGCCCTCCTGTGGACAGCAGGCGAGGACCTGCGGTTCCACCAGAGCCAGAAGAGGGCCAGAGGCTGCAGGGGCACCTCTGAGCTCTGACAAAGCCAGCAACACCCCATACCGTGCACCAGACAGAAAGGCGGGCCAGGGGCCCTCCATGTCCTGAAAGATCCAGCACAGCACTGTCGTCCATTTCACTCCAGGATGCTTCCAACATGGGAAAGCAATAACCTTTAATACTCACATGCTCATTTAACTTAACGGGGTGAGCTCAGTTTCAGGAGAACTGCTTGAACCCAGGAGACGGAGGTTGCAGTGAGCCAAGACTCCGTCCAAAAAAAAAACAAATTTAACTGAAGGTTTTCTGTTGCTGCTGTGAAACTTCCTTTTCTTAAGAGACAGGGTCTGGCCAGGCGTGGTGGCTCATGCCTATGATCCCAGACCTTTCCGAGGCCAAGGTGGGCAGATCACCTGAGGTCAGGAGTTTGAGACCAGCCTAGCCAACATGGCGAAACCCTGTCTCTACTAAAAACACAAAAATTAGCCAGGTGTGGTGGCGCATGCCTGTAATCCCAGCTACTTGGGAGGCTGAGGCAGGAAAATCGCTTGAACCTAGGAGGCGCAGGCTGCAGTGAGCTAAGATCGCACCGTTGCACTCCAGCCAGGGCAACAAGAGAGACACTGCATCTGAAAGAAAGGAAAGAAAAGGAAGGAAGGGAGGGAGGGAGTGAGGGAGGGAAGGGAAGGAAGGGAAGGAAGGGAAGGAAGGGAAGGAAGGGAAGGAAGGGAAGGAAGGAAGAAAGGAAGAAGGGAAGAAGGAAAGAAGGAAAGAAAAGAAAGAAGAAAAGGAAGAAAAGGAAGAAAAGGAAGGAAGGAAGGAAGGAAGGAAGGAAGGAAGGAAGGAAGGAAGGAAGGAAGGAAGGAAGGAAGGAAGGAAGGAAAGAAAGAAAAGAGAGAGGGTCTCACTCTGTCACCCAGGCTGAAGTGCAGGGGCACCATAGTGGCTCACTGCAGCCTCAACCTCTCGGGCTCAAGGAATCCTCCCACCTCAGCCTCTCAAACAGGTGGGGCCACAGGCCTGTGCCACCATGCCTAGCTAATGTTTTCTTTGTTTGTTCTTTTGGAGATGGAGTTTCGCTCCTGTCGTCCAGGCTGGAGAGAAATAGCACAATCTTGGCTCACTGCAACCTCCATCTCCCAGGTTCAAGCGATTCTCATGCTTCAGTCTCCCCAGTAGGTGGGATTACAGGCGCCCACCACCATGCCCAGCTAATTTTTGTATTTTAGGTTTTTGGGGTTTTTTTGCTTTGTTTTGTTTTTTTAGTTTTTGTAGAGACAGTTTCACTATGTTGCCCACGCTGGTCTCAAACTCTTGACCTCAAGTGATCCTCCCACCATAGTTTCCCAAAATCCTGGAATTACAAGCAGGGGCTACCACACCTGGCTGGAAACTTCTTTTTAAGGGGACACACCTGTAGGAGGCCTGGCTGGCTGGGCAGTAATGGATGGAGAGGAATTCAGGGGTCCCACAGCTGAATGCCCAAAGGAGGCTGGACCAGACCGAAGTGCATCCCTGAGTGCTGGGGATGGGGACCCGGGTACACAGGGCATGTGCCTACTGGTGGGGCTGGACGCAGCAGCATCAGACATCTGGGAGGAGCACTGACAAACAGGGTCGGGCACGACAGCCCACACCCCTTCCCAGGCCCACACCCCCTCCCCAAGCCCAGACCCCTTCCCAGGCCCAGACCCCCTTCCCCAGGCCACTGCTGAGGAGCCGGTTTTGTAGTGATTACAATTCGGTTACGAAAACAGGACGTGTGTCACGCTGCAGGCTAACTAGCGGCTTCCTCTCTCACCCAGATGCCAACGGGACAGAATCCACCCGTTTCCTGAGGGTAGGTACCTTCAGCCGCAATTTAGGGTTCTGAGGGTCACGGAGCAGAGGCAGAAGCCTGGAGCCTTCCACTCTCGGGACGAGAGCCGCACCAGGAGCCCAGGCCCATGCTCAGAGCCCCAGGCCACAGGAAGAGGCTGGCTGGCCACATCCTTCGCTGAGGCAAAGGGAGCTTCCCAGCAGGCAAGGGCAGCTCCGCCTCCTGTGCCCCTCTCCAGGGCCAGCGCCGGGTGACATGCAGCCATGTCACAAAGTAGGTTCGGCTGCATCAGGACCCCAAACAGAAAATAGCAGCACTCACGGACACCCCGGCTTCAAAGTTCTAACTGCGAAGCCACTGAAAGTTGTGATTATGGGAAATGCTCCCCACAACCACAAGTTCTGGTGACACTGAGGTGTGCTGCTCCTTGCGCAGGAGGACAAGGGACCCCCCGCAAGCAGGAGCCCGGGATGCCTGGTGTGGGGGCTCCCAGGTGCTCGAGTTCCTGCCTGCGGGGCAGGGGTGTGGGCGCCATTACCATCAGCTGCTGGCAGAGGGAAGCCTCAGGGCACACATAGCGCAGGACACTGACGTGGGCTCACAGGGAAGTCCCGCCTTGCCTCTGTGGAGCAGACGACCTCCTCAGGGCACTGCCAAGGCCCCAGGCCAACAGTCCCCAGCTCCACTGTCCGCCTGGCCCCTCCAGCCACACTGAGCCTGTCCTCAGACATCCACCTTCTCTCTGCACAGTCTCTGCTCGGGCAGCCCTGGAACGCTGGAGCACCAGTGTCGTTTCCCCCGCGGGGCCTGGCTTCCAAGGTCAGGACCCTCCTGGGACTGTCCTAAGGTCTCTGGTCACCTGCCCTGATGCCTTAGTTAAATATTCCAGAGTAAACTATGAGGCTGTGTCAGGCTTAGTTCTCAATGAATAGGCAAGACACCTAGGAAAGACAGTGGCCTTGGGACCTAGAAAATGACAGCTCAAAGAGAAAGCTCAGCTCTCAAGATGAAGATGGAGCAAGGGGCGGCCGAGGCCTACTTGTGTGCTAGGGAAACTGAGAAGCCACCAAGGTTTCCAGCCCCGTGTGATCACCACTGTGACGAGGGAGGGAGGATGCCAAGTGGGCACCTAGAGAGACTGCCTGGGAGACAGAGGGGCTGCCCAGAGCAACAGATGCCCTCTCTCCTTCCCACTCTTGGCCCAGGCACCGCCTGTGCCGGTCCCCAGGTGCTAAGAACACGCCGCCTCGCAGCACTTCCCCCAGGACCACCACAGTTGGTTGCTGGGCCTGCCCCTCCCTTGAGAGAGTGTGCCTGGGGGGCCACCTGACAGTGTTGGCTCTGAGCTTGTTCTGATAGCGCCCGGGTGACAGACTTCCAGCTCTGCACTGCTCCACATCACCGTCCTCCCCCAGCAGGGCACAGTAAGGGCAGTGCGCCATCACCAGGCCCGAATGCACTTAGCACTGTGCCTGCCCAGGAAACCCTGCGTCTGCTGCCATGACAACTTGCTTTTATTACTGTTGTTATCATCCCAACGGGCATCAAAGTCTTGGCAACTGTGACACAGCTGCAAACTCTGTGCCCAGCAGTCCTAGGAAGATACCCAGGGAGTATGAGCACGGAAGACGATGGGGAGGGCAGAACAGGATAGAAAACTCAATGAAACCCAAGCCAGTTCTTAGAAAAGATTAAAAAAAACTGATCAACTTCTAGCCAGAGAGACAAAGGGGAAAAAAGACACAAAACACCAACATCTAAAAGGAAAAAGGAGGCCACTGTGGACCCCGCAGGTATGAAAAGGATAAGGGAATGCTTCAAACAACTCTCTGGGCAAATTCAACCACTAAGTCAAGTGGACCAATTTCTCCAAACACAAGCGGCTGACTCACCCCAGATGAGACACAAAATCTCAAATACAACTAGAACCACAGTGATAAAAGAAGCCGAAACCACAGTGCAGAATCGTCTGAGAAAGAAACCTCTGGGACCAGATGGCTACACTGATGAATTCTACCAAATATTTCAGAAACAGAGAACACCAACTCTACATAATCTGTTCCAGAAAACAGAAGAGGAAACGTTTCCCAACCCATTCCATAAGGAGCAGGACCTTAATATCCAAGACAAGTACACTACAGGAAAAACTACAGGCCAATATCCCATGCAAGCATCAGCAGGAACCCTCAACAGAACATCCAGGGCTGAGCAAAGCGGTTCACGCCACTAATCCCAGCACTTTGGGAGGCCAAGGTGGGAAGATGCCTTGAGGCCAAAAGTTCGAGACCAGCCTGAGCAGCAAAGCAAGACCACATCTCTACAAAAAAAAGAAAAAAAAAAAAATTGGCGCTGGCTCACGCCTGTCATCCTAGTGAGAGGCCAAGGCAGGAGAATCACTTGAGCCCAGGAGTTCCAGATCAGCATGGTCAACATGGCAAAACCCCATCTCTACAAGAAAAATACAAAACTTAGCTGGGTATAGTGGTACGTGCCTGTAGTCCCAGCAACTCAGGAGGCTGAGCTGGGAGGGTCACTGGAGCCCAGGGGGTTACGACTGTAGTGAGCCATGACTATGGCACTCCAGCCAGGGTGACAGAGCAAGACCCTAGACCCTGTCTCCCTCACCAAAAAAAATGTTTTAAATTAGTTGGGCATGATGGTGCACGCCTGTAGTCCTAGCTACTCTGGAGTCTGAGGTGAAAGGATCTCTTGAACCCAGAAGTTCCAGGCTGCAGTGACCTGTGATCACACCACTGCACTCCAGTCTGGGCAACAGTGAGACTTTGTCTCAAAAAAAAAGAAAAAAAAAAAAAAGGCCAGGCGCAGTGGCTTTTGCATCTGTAACCTGTTACTGGGAGGCCATGAGGACCACCTGAGATCAGGACTTGAGACCAGTCAGCCAACATGGTGAAAACCTCTGCCTCTATTGAAGCAAATACAAAGCCACAGCCAGGTATGTGGGAGGTAGCCCTGTAATCCCAGCTGCCTGTGGAGGCTGAGGCAGCGAGAATCGCTTGAACCCAGGACAGAGATCGCAGTGCTTCCAGATCGTGCACCCACTGCACTCCAGCCTGGGCAACAGATGACACTCCATCTCAAAAAACAAAACAACAACAAACCTAAGGAGGGCCAGTAACCTTAGGGGCCAGGTGTGGTGGCTCACACCTGTAATCCCAGCACTTTGGGAGGCCGAGGTGGGTGGATCACCTGGCCAACATGGCAAAACCCCATCTCTACTAAAAATACAAAAACTTAGCTAGGTGTGGTGGTGGGCACCTGTAATCCCAGTTACTTGGGAGGCTCAGGCAGGAGAATTGCTTGAACCCGGGAGGCGGAGGTTGCAGTGAGCCGAGATCGCGCCATTGCACGCCAGCCTGGGCAACAAGAGCAAGTCACCGTCTCAAAAAGAAAAAAAAGAAAAAAAAGTCTTAGAACAAGTAAGTTTAGCAAAGCCATAGGAAACAGGATAACACACATAAATCAACCATATTTCTATAAACAAGCAATGAAGAGTTGAAAACTAAATTTTAAAAAATACCACTTACAATAACACCTAATAGATCTTAGGTACACATCTAAAAAACGTCCAGAGGGCCGGGCATGGCAGCTCATGCCTGTAATCTCAGCACTTTGAGAGGCTGAAGTGGGCGGATCACTTGAGGTCAGGAGTTCAAGACCAACCTGGCCAACATGGTGAAACACTGTCTCTACTAAAAATACAAAAATTAGCCAGTCGTGGTGGTGTGCACCTGTAATCCCAGCTACTCGGGAGGCTGAGGCACGGGAATCACTTGAAACCAAGAGGTGGAGGTTGCTGTGAGCTGAGGTCGCACCACTGCACTCCAGCCTGGGTGACAGAGCGAGACTCCATCTCAAAAAAAAAGCCCAGAAGCTGTATGCTGAAAACTACCCAATACTGATAGACTATATCAAAGAAAACCTAAATGAATGTAGACATACACTGTGTTCACGGACTACAAGATTCAACATAGAAAAACTGTTGGCCAGGCGCAGTGGCTCCCACCTGTAATCCTAGCACTTTGGGAGGCCGAGGTGGGGGGATCACGAGGTCAGGAGTTCGAGACCAGCCTGGCCAATATGGTGAAAACCCGTCTCTACTAAAAAATATACAAAAATTAGCTGGGCGTGATGGCACGCGCCTGTAGTCCCAGCTACTCAGAAGGCTGAGGCAGCAGAATCACTTGAACTCGGGAGGCGGAGGGTGCAGTGAGCTGAGATCGTACCACTGCACTCCAGCCTGGGTGACAGAGTGAAACTCCATCTCAAAAAGAAAGAAAGAAGCCGGGCGCGGTGGCTCAAGCCTGTAATCCCAGCACTTTGGGAGGCCGAGACGGGTGGATCACGAGGTCAGGAGATCGAGACCATCCTGGCTAACACGGTGAAACCCCGTCTCTACCAAAAAATACAAAAAACTAGCCGGGTGAGTTGGCGGACGCCTGTAGTCCCAGCTACTCGGGAGGCTGAGGCGGGAGAATGGCGTAAACTCGGGAGGCGGAGCTTGCAGTGAGCTGAGATCCGGCCACTGCACTCCAGCCGGGGCGATAGAGCAAGACTCCGTCTCAAAAAAAAAAACAAAAAACAAAAAGAAAGAAAGAAAGAAAAACCGTCAGATCTCCCTAAATTTATCGAAAGGTTTAATGCGATTCCAATGAAAACCCCACCAGGACTTTTGTACAGGTTGAACATCCCAAATCCAAAAATCTGAGATTATAAATGCTCCAAAACATGAAACTTTTTGAGCATCAACACAATGCTCAAAGGAAATGCTCACTGGAGCATCTCAGATTTCAGATTTTTGGATTAGAGATGCTCAACTAGTAATTACAATGCAGATATTCCAAAATCAGAAAAATCCAGTATCCAAAACACTTCTGGTCCCAAGCATTTCAGATAATAATATGTGACCTACAGATACAAACTTACTCTAAAATTAAAAAGGGAAAGGGAAATTAATAGCTACAACTTTGAAAAGGAAGAACAAAGGTTGGGGGACTCACAATATCTGATTTCAGGACAATATAAAAGGTACAGTAAAAAATTGTGATGCTGACAAAGGAAACAGCACCTGATCAACAGGGCAGGACACAAGGCCCAGAGGCAGACCTGCACGGACGGGGCCCAGTGAGCACAGCTGAGGGAGCAAAGGCCTTCAGTGGACAAAGGGCAGTCTTTCAAAAAACGGTGTTGAAACAACGGGACCTCCACATAAACAACGAGCCTCAACCTACGAAGCACACCTTATACAAAACTTAGGTCAAGATGGACCACATTTAGGCCAGGCATAGTGGCTCATGCCTGTAATCCCAGCACTTTGGGAGGCCAAGGCAGGCAGATCACTTGAGGTCAGGCGTTCAAGACCAGCCTGACGAACATGGTGAAACCCTGTCTCTACTACAAATACAAAAATTAGCCAAGTGAGGTGGCGCACGCCTGTAATCCCAGGTACTTGGGAGGCTGAGGCACGACAATCATTTGAACCTGGGAGGCAAAGGTTGCAGTGAGCCGAGATTGTGCCACTGCACTCCAGCCTGGGCCACAGAGTGAGATTCTGTCTCAAACAAACAAAAAAGTGAAAACTTCTGCTTTGAAAAATCACATATACAACAAAGGGCTTGTAACTACGATCCACAAAGAACTCTCAAAACTCAACAATAAGAAAATAACCCAAACAAAAAATGAGAGTCAGGGTGTGGTGGCTCACGCCTGTAATCCCAGCAGTTTGGGAGGCCAAGGCTTGAGTATCACTTGAGCCCAGGAGTTTGAGACCAGCTTGGGCAACATAGAAACCTTGTCTCTACTAAAAATAAAATTTAAAAAAATTACACATCGTGGTGGCATGCACCTGTAGTCTCAGCTACTTAGGAGGTTGAGGCAGGAGAACTGCCTGAGCCTAGGAGTTCAAGGCTGCAGTGAGCCATGACTGGGCCATCGTACACCAGCCTAGGCCACAGAGTGAGATCCTGTCTCAAGATAAATGAAAAATAAGACTTGAGCACACGTTTCAATAAAGAGGATTCGGGCATGGCAAATAAGCATCCTAATGAGGTAGAACATCACCAGCCAGTAGGGAAATACAGAGCACCACTCTGATGAGATGCCACACACCTGTTAGAACAACCAAAATAAAAACCTCGACAACACCAAGTGCTGATGAAGATATGGAGCAACTGGCGAGAATGCATAACGGCACAGCCACATCACAAAACAGTTCATGACAGTTTCCCATAGAGTTAAACATATAGCTAACTTCCCCAAAGAAATGAAAACGTATGTTCACACAGAGAGTTGCACATGAATCGTTTCAGCAGCTCTATTCACAACCACCTGAAATTAGCCACAGTCCAGCTCCTTCCACAGACTGGGGTCCATCCCCAGCTCACAATACTGCTCATCCCTGACACGTCCCCTCCCAGGCCTGCAGCAGCCTGAGTGGCCCTAGGACATCCGCCCGGGAACCGCCAAAGCCAAGGGCAGCAGCAATCGGATGCTAAGTACCAGACATTGCTGAAAACAAAACTGCAGGCACAGAGACTGACAGTGAGGGACAGCTTGAGGGGCCTTCTGGGCTCCCCAGGCTGTCCTCAATCCTCCCTGTGCTGGCTGCCCTGGCCCACGCGTGTGTCGAGGAAGTCCACACGCGCCACGGGGGTCCATACTCGCGCCAAGGGGGTCCACACGAGCGCCAAGAGGATCTACATTCGCACCAAGAGGATCCACACTCGCGCCAAGACGGCGCAGAACCGTGCGCCCCGACAGAGCGGGCGGTACCGAGGCGCGGGTCCGGGCCGCGCCGCCACCGCCTCCAGCCCGCCTAAGCCGCATCGGGAAGTCCGCGCAGCGCCAGCCCGCGGGACTCACCGTCCAGGGACACGAACTGGCCCACGGCCGAGGAGCCGCCGCCACTGCTCTCCACGAACTGCACCTCGGACACGATGATGTTGTCCTCCAGCACTGAGCCGCAGGCGGTGCACACCGCGTCCCCGCGCGCCGCGTCCAGCTCGATGTCCGTGCCGCCGCAACCGCGGCACACGCGGCCCGTCATGCCGGCGAACGCGTGGGCAGGGCCCGGAGCCTCCCAAGCCTCCCAAGCCGCCCGAGCCTCTGGAGCAGCCCGCGCCGCCCGCCCAGGCCCAGCCGCCCGCCCAGGCCCAGTCGCCCAGGCCTCGCCGCTCTCGCGAGGCCCCGCGCCCGCCGATTGGCAGCCACAGATTCGCCGCGCGCGCCGGGGCCGCGCCGCCCGTAACGGCCGCGCCCGCGGGACTGGGACAGGCACCGGGACCACAGCGGGGACGCGAGGACTGGAGCCGCGACCTCCCGGCCCGGCGCGGCCCTGGTCTTCCCACAGTGAGCGAGCTGGCCTCCCGTGCGGCGCGCCGGCGTAGGAGGGGCGGCCCGCGGGGGCGGGGCTTCGGCGGAACGGAGCCGGAGGCGGGGCCTCTCGGTGAGGGCAGCCGAGAACTGGCGCTTCGGGGCGGGGCCACGGCGGTGAGCACCGCCCGGGACAGGAGCTGGGGGCGGGGCCTCAGTGGCGGGCGACGCCGGGGATTAGAGCTGTGGGCGGGGCCTCGCAGTGAGTGCGGCCAGGGACGGGACCAGAGGCTGGCGACTGGACCTAAGGCAGTGGGCGGGCCCTTGGCGATGAGCACAGTCGGGGACTAAAGCTGGACGCGGGGCAGGGGAGGGTCCTCCTCGCATAGTGAGCGCGGTCTCAAGCGGCGAGCGAGGCCTGAGGACTCGGAACCGGGGTCGGGGCTGAGGGTGGCGGGCGAGGCCTCAAGTACAGAGACTCGGCCTGCGAAGGGAACTGGAACTGTGGGCGGGGAAGGGGGCGGAGCCTGGGTCTCGACCCGAACTGTGAGCCGGGCCTGAGGCAAGGGGCCGAGCGTGGTGGGCGGGGCCTTGGCTCCTGAGGGCGATCTAGGACCCAACCCGGCGCTCTGGGAGTGGTGGGCGGGGCCAGGACAGCTGCGCTGGGGGGCCTGGCCGCGCAGGCGGAGACACCCGCCCCGGGCCACCCTGCCCCGCCCTCCGCATTTGCGGCGGCCGCCCCTCTGCTCGCCCTGGTTCTGGAGCTTCCCCGTGCGCCCCGCTATTCCCCGTTTTCTGTTTCCTAAAATTCCCACTTTCTAGCAGTCGTTCGTGGCCACCTGTGGTTTCCCGTGAGTCACCTCGCTGTGCCCCCTGCCCAGAGTGGGAACCCTGGCTGCGCACGCCCTCAAATATCTGCAGATGCGGTTCATAATCGCCATAGGGCCCGTGACATACCCAGGAATAAGTCTAAAAAGAAATGCGCGACCTGGCGCGGTGGCTCACGCCTGTAATGCCAGCACTTTGCGGGCGGATCACGTGAGGTGAGGAGTTCGAGACCAGCCTGGCCAACATAGCGAAACCCCGTCTCCACTAAAAATGCAAAAAAATTAGCCGTGCTTAGTGGTGGGCGCCTGTAATCCCGGCTACTCGGGAGACTGAGACAGGAGAATCGCTTGAACCTGAGAGGTGGAGGTTGCAGTGAGCCGAGATCGCGTCATTGCACTCCAGTCTGGGTGACGGGACAAGAGTGAAACTCCGTCTCAGAAAAAAAAAAAGAAAAAGGGAAATGCGCAAGATCCCACCCCCCACTTCCCACCCTTTTTTTTTTTTTTTTTTTTTGAGACGGAGTCTTTACTCTGTCGCCTAGGCTGGAGTGCAGTGGCGAGATATCGGCCAACTGCAACCTCTGCCTCCCAGGTTCAAGCGATTCTCCTCTCTCAGCCTCCTGGGGGAGTAGCTGGGATTACAGGCACCTGCCACCACGCCCGGCTAATTTTTGTATTTTTAGTAGAAATGGGATTTTGCTATGCTACTCAGGCAGGTCTCGAACTCCTGACATAAAGTGATTCGGCCACCCAAAGTGCTGGGATTACAGGCGTAAGCCACTGCACCCAGCCAAAATCCCATTTTTTAAAACTCTAATCTAAACCTTGACTGTAGGACCTAAAAGGAGTTCAAACTAAATTTAAAAAATAAACTACCCCATTCCTACGTGGAAGC
Source organism: Papio anubis (assembly GCF_008728515.1). Classification (NCBI taxonomy): domain Eukaryota; kingdom Metazoa; phylum Chordata; class Mammalia; order Primates; family Cercopithecidae; genus Papio; species Papio anubis. The sequence continues at coordinate 1,318,330 of NC_044982.1, read as the reverse complement.
AAAGTTGTAAATACATAAATTATTTACAAGTCGGTGTGTAAAATGATGTAATCCCAATCAAAATGCCAACAGGGTTTGGCACGCCTGTGCGTGCCTGCAATCCCAACACTGTGGGAGGCCGAGGAGGGAGGCTTGCTTGAGCCCCGAGGAGAAAGCTGCTAGTGAGTGGTGCACTCCAGCCTGGGCCACAGAGGGAGACCTTGTCTCTTACAAAAAAAAAAAAAAAAAAAAAGTCAGCTGGGCGCGGTGACTCACACCTGTAATCCCAGCACTTTAGGAGGTGAAGGCAGGCAGACCACCTGAGGTCAGGACTTCGAGACTAGCCTGGCCAACATGGTGAAACTCCCTCTTTACAAAAATTAGGCCAGGCGAGGTGGCTCCTGCCTGTAATCAGAGCACTTTGGGAGGCCGAGGCAGGCGGATAATTTGAAGTCAGGAGTTCGAGACCAGCCTGGCCAACACGGCAAAACCCTGTCTCTACTAAAAGTACAAAAATTGGCAGGGCGCCATGGCTCATGCCTGTAATCCCAGCACTTTGGGAGGCTGAAGCGGGTGAATCACGAGGTCGGGAGTTCGAGACCAGCCTGGCCAACATGGTGAAACCCTGTCTCTACTGAAAATACAAAAATTAGCTGGGTGTAGTGGCACATGCCTGCAATCCCAGCTACTTGGAAGGCTACGGTAGGAGAATCGCTTGAACCCAGGAGGCAGAGGTTGCAGTGAGCCAAGATTGCACCACTGCACCCAGCCTGGGCGACAGAGTGAGCCTGCATCTTAAACAAAAAACAAAAAAACACAATTACCAGCCGAGTGTAGTGGTGTATGCCTGTAATCCCAGCTACTGTGGAGGCTGAGGCAGGAGAATGCTTGAACTTGGGAGGCAGAGGTTGCAGTGAGCTGAGATCGTGCCACCGCACTCCAGCCTAGGCAAGACGGCAAGAGTCCATCTCAAAAAAAAAAAAAAGAACAGAACCAAACAGCAAATATGTGAAAATGATACACTTTGGTGTGGCTGAGATCCTTGGGTCTTTTTCTCTCTACTTTTAGGTATGCTTGAAAAATCTTACTAAAATACATACAAAAATTAGCCAGGTATGGTGGCAGGCCCCTGTAGTCCCAGCTACTCGGGAGGCTGAGGCAGGAGAATTGCTTGAACCCAGGAGGTGGGGATTGCAGTGAGCTGAGATCGCACCACTGCACTCCAGCCTGAGCGACAGAGTGAGACTCTGTCTCAAAAATAAAAAAAGAAAAAAAAACTTACTAAAATATATATATATATATATACACACATATATATAAAGAAAACCGGCCGGGCACATGGCTCATGCCTGTAATCCCAGCACTTTGGGAGGCCGAACTCTCACTTGAGGTTGAGAGTTCGAGACCAGCCTGACCAACATGAAGAAACCTCATCTCTACTAAAAATACAAAAATTAGCCGGGCGTGGTGGCGCATGCCTGTAATCCTGGCTGCTCGGGAGGCTGAGGCAAGAGTATCACTTGAATCTGGGAGGCAGAGGTTTTGGTGAGCTGAGATCATGCCATTGCACTCCAGCTCGGGCAACAAGAGCAAAACTCCATCTCAAAAAAAAAGAAAAAAAGAAAAGCCACTAGTTTAGGCCTTTTGGAGCAGAGAAATTCTTCTGGCTTGAGTCTCCAAGGTGGTTTTGCATGCTCCCATGACCCATCCAAGCAGTGGGGGTGATGGGGTTGGCACTGGCCACTTTGGGAGGGCAAGAAGGCGTCACCCTGAGGAGTGGGTTCAGATGCCAGCATCACTCATCCCCATGACAGATATTTGCTGGAATTTTAGAATATTCTTTTCTATTTGATTCCAGTAGTCTTGTGGTTTTGTTTTTACTGTTAGCTCTGAATACTACTTGGAATTTGGTTTTAGAAACAGTGTGAGGTCTGGATTCAATTTACCCATTTCCTCGTATACACGGAAATCCCAACCTTACTGAGGAGTCTATCTTTTTTCCTCACTGATTTGAGATCTGCCCCCGACTTGGCTCTGTTCTTTTAGTTTGGGGTGTTGTTTGTTTTGTTTTATCTTGGAGGTTCTCTGGCATTGCTGGAACACAGCCCCTGAGCCTGTCAGAATCAGTTCTCCTCCCTTCCTGCCCAAAGGTAACCATTACCCAGCTTTGGATGGTCATCAGTGCCAAACAGATTTTATACTATCCATATACAATGTACACTATTGTTTTGCATGTTTGAAAACTATACATAAATGACCTCATACCTAACCTTCTACCATGTGCTTTGAGCCACACACCTGGCCTGCAAGGCCTTCTGTGACTCACCTCCCCTCTTGGCCACCACACTGTCTTTGTAAGAGGCAAGTCACTGCTTCCTGCCACACTCAGGGGCGTAGAAAGCTGCACTCCTGGAGAGAGGGTTTGGGAACGCACTGAGAAGCATCACCAGCCACACACCTTACCCACCCAGAGAAACACACGTGGTTGGTGGTGGTTGTTGGTTGGACTTGCGATCGCCAGCACTAGGAGCTCTGCAGACTTCTGAGAGGGGAAGCCAGCACCAGCATGCCGCACGCAGCCAGAAGGAGATGGTCCTGGAGATGGAGAAGGGTCTGGGGAGCATACACTGCCTGCTCCAGTGCAAGAGAATGTTTTAGTTTTGTTTTGTTTTTGAGACGGAGTCTCACATTGTTTTCCGGGCTGGAGTGCAGTGGCGCGATCTTGGCTCACTGCAATCTTCTCCTCCCAGGTTCAAGCGATTCTCCTGCCTCAGCCTCCCAAGTAGCTGGGATTACAGGTGCCTGCCCCCATGCCCAGAAAATTTTTTGTATTTTTAGTAGAGACAGGGTTTCATTATGTTGATCAGACTGGTCTCGAACTCCTGACCTCAGGTGATCCACCTGCCTTGGCCTCCCAAAGTGCTGGGATTACAAACACGAGCCACCACGTCCGGGCTTTTTTGTTGTTGTTTTTGAGATAGAGCCTTCATCTGTTGCCCAGACTGGAGTGCAATGGCGCGATCTCGGCTCACTGCAACCTCCACCTCCCAGGTTCAAGCGATTCTCCTGCCTTAGCTTCCCGAGTAGCTGGGATTACAGGCATGCACCACCACGCCTGGCTAATTTTGTATTTTTAGTAGAGATGGGGTTTCGCCATGTTGGCCAGGCTGGTCTGGAACTCCTGACCTCGTGATCCACCTGCCTCGGCCTCCCAAAGTGCGGGGATTACAGGCATGAGCCACCGCACCCGGCCTTGCCACACACTTTTAAAGAACCAGACTCACAAGAAGTCTGTCAGGACAGCACCAAGGGGATGGTGTTGAGCTATTCATGAAGGACCCACTCTTGTGATCCAATCCCCTCCCACCAGCCCCACCTCCCACACTGGAGATTACAGTTCCACATGAGATTTGGTTGAGGAAACAGATCCAAGCCATATCAGGTGGACTTTTTCAGCAGAGATGATGGAAGTGAGAAGATGATGGAATGATGTCTTGAAGGTGCTGAAGAAAAACAGCACCAAACTAAATTCTGTGTTGGGTGTGGGCAGTGTAGGCCCCTCCTCTGGCCTTCTCCCCATCCAGCTGCTGAACGTGGTGGCAGGTGCCTGTAATCCCAGCTACTTGGGAGGCTGAGGCAGGAGAATGGCGTGAACCCGGGAGGAGGAGCTTGAGCCGAGATTGTGCCACTGCACTCCTGCCTGGGCAACAGGGTGAGACTATGTCTCAAAAAAAAATAAATAAATAAAAGAAATTAGGCCAGGCGTGGTTGCTCATGGCCAGCTCAGTGCCGGTAAACCCAGCACTTTGGGAGGCTGAGGTGGGCACATCACGAAGTCAGGAGTTCCAGACTAGCCTGACCAACATGGTGAAACTCCATCCCTACTAAAAATACAAAAATTAGGCCAGTCGCAGTTGCTCATGCCTGTAATCCCAGCACTTTGGGAGGCTGTGGTGGGCGGATCACGGAGTCAAGAGTTTCAGACCAGCCTGGCCAACATGGTGAAACCCCGTCTCTCTAAAAATACAAAAATTAGCCGGGCATGGTGGTACGGACCTGTAATTACAGCTACTCGGGAGGCTGAGGCAGGAGAATGGCTTGAACCCGGGAGGCGGAGGTTGTAGTGAGCTGAGATCACGCCCCTGCACTCCAGCCTGGGTGACAGAGTGAGACTCCATCTCAAAAACAAACAAAAAAAAAGTGTGCGGCACCACCACCAGATGTGGTGGCTCACACCTGTAATTCCAGCACTTTGGGAGGCCAAGGCTGGAGTGCAGTGGCGCAATCTTGGCTCACTGCAAGCTCCGCCTCCTGGGTTCACACCATTCTCCTGCCTCAGCCTCCCAACTAGCTGGGATTACAGGCGCCCGCCACCACACCTGGCTAATTTTTTTTTTTTTAATTTTTATTTTTAGTAGAGATGAGGTTTCACTGTGTCAGCCAGGATGGTCTCGATCTCCTGACCTCGTGATCCACCCGCCTCGACCTCCCAAAGTGCTGGGATTACAGGCACCCGCCACCACGCCCAGCTAATTTTGTTTTTGTTTTTAGTAGAGACGGGGTTTCACCATGTTAGCCAGGATGATCTCGATCTCCTGACCTCGTGATCCTCCTGTCTTGGCCTCCCAAAGTGCTAGGATGACAGGCGTGAGCCACCACGCCCAGCCCAGTTCTGGAATTTTTATATGATTCTTTTTCTACAGATTCCAATTTTCTGATTAAATTCTCCATCTTAATTTTTCTTGAACATATTGATCACGTTTTAAGGTACATACTACTAATTCATTATTATTATTATTTCTGAGACAGAGTCTCACTCTGTTGCTCAGGCTGGAGCGCAGTGGTGAGATCTCGGCTCACTGTAACCTCTGCCTCCCAGGTTCAAGTGATTCTCCTGCCTCAGCCTGCTGAGTAGCTGGGACTACAGGCGCGCCACCACACCAGCTAATTTTTTTGTATTTTTAGTAGAGATGGGGGTTTCACTGTGTTAGCCAGGATGGTCTCGATCTCCTGACCTTGTGATCCTCCCACCTTGGCCTCCCAAAGTTCTGGGAATACAGGCGTGAGCCACCATGCCCGGCCTGTACTAGTAATTTCAATACTTGGCAACCTATGGATTTATGTCTGTTGTTTATTCTTGGTTTATATGATCCTGTTTCCTGGCACACCTGGTAATTTTAGAATAAATGATCATTGTGACTAAAAGCTGTAGAGGTTCTAGGGAATATTCTTGTTACCCAAGGAACATTTATTTTTCTCTTTTTTTTTTTTGAGACAGAGTCTCACTCTGTCACCCAGGCTGGAGTGCAGTGGCATGATCTCAGCTCACTGCAACCTCTGCCTCCCAGGTTCAAGCAATTCTCCTATCTCAGCTTCCCGAGTAGCTGGGATTACAGATGCACACAACATTTCTTTTTCTTTTTCTTTTTTTGGAGACAGAGTCTTGCTCTGTCATCCAGGCTGAAGTGGAGTGCAATGGCGCCATCTCAGCTCGCTGCAACCTCTGCCTCCCTGGTCCAAGCGATTCTCCTGCCTCAGCCTCCCGAGCAGCTGGGATTACAGGCTCCTGCCACCAAGCCTGGCTAATTTTTTGTATTTTTAGTAGAGATGGGGTTTGTCATGTTGGCCAGGCTGGTCTCGAACTCCTGACCTCAGGTCATCCACCCGCCTTGGCCTCCCCAAGTGCTGGAATTAGAGGCCTGAGCCGCTGTGCCTGGCCAGTTTTTTTTTTTTTTTTCCTTCTTTTTTGGTTCAGACAGGGTCTCACTCTGTCGCCAAGGCTGGAGTGCAGTGGCACAATCATGACTCACTGTAGCTTTACTCTCCTGAGCTCAAGTGATGCTCCTGCCTCAGCCTCCAGAGCAGCTGGAGTTACAGGCATACACCATCCCCCTTAGCTAATTTTTAAATTTCTTTGTAGAGACAGGATCTCACTATGTTGCTTGGGTTGACCTTGAACTCCTGGGCCCATGCAATCCTCCTGCCTTAGTTTCCCAAAGTGTTGGGATTACAGGCATGAGCCACTACACTCGGGCAATACTTTTTTTTTTTTCTTTGAGACTGAGTTTCGCTCTTGTTGTCCAGGCTGGGGTGCAATGGTGCTATCTTGGCTCACCGCAACCTCTGCCTCCTGGGTTCAAGTGATTCTCCTGCCTCAACCTCCCGAGTAGGTGGGATTACAGGTATGTACCACCACACCTGGCTAATTTTGTATTTTTAGTAGAGACGAGGTTTCTCCATGTTGATCAGCTCAGTCTCGAACTCCCGACCTCAGGTGATCCGCCCACTTCAACCTCCCAAAGTGCTGGAATTACAGGTGTGAGCCACTGCACCCGGCCTATGTTTATTTTTTTAGATTTCATAATTTCCCTTTTATTTTTTGACCCAAGTGTTATTTGATAAGTGTACACACCCATGCAAGTAAGATGATAAACAGTTAATGCCTATAATGCCCAAATTCTGGGAGGCTAAAGTGGGAGGATCACCTGAGCCCAGGAGTTTGAGACCACCCTGGGTAACATAGTGAGATCGTGTCTCCATAAAAAAATTTTAAAAATTAGCTAGGCGTGATGGTGCATGCCTGTAGTCCCAGCTACTTGGGAGGCTGAGGTGGGAGGATTGCTTGAGCCAGGGAGTTTGAGGCTGCAGTGAGCTATGAATGTGCCATTACACTCCAGCTTGCGTGACAGAGGGAGATGCTGTCTCCATAAATAAATAGAATAAAAGGATCTAACACCTCAAAAAGGGTCCTCATGCCCTTTCACATCCATGTCCCTGATTTTGATTATTTTTGTCTTTCTCTTTTTTTCATCATTTTAGAGTCTTATCAGTTTTACTGACCTTCTCAAAGAGATTTTCAATTTGGTGTATTGATTTTTCTCTATTGTCTCCCTTCTTTCCCACCCTCCCTCCCTCCCTTCCTCCCTCCCTTCCTTTCTTCCTTCTTCCTTCCTTCCTTTCATTCTTTCTGTCTTTCCTTCCTGACAGAGTCTTGCCTGGAGTGCAGTGGCACAATCTCAGCTCACAGCAACCTCTCCTTCTTGGGCTCAAGCAATCATTCTACCTCAGCATTCTAGGTAGCTGGGATTACAGGTGCACACCACCACGCCTGGCTAATTTTGCCATGTTGCCCAGGTTGGTCTCAAACTCAGGTCTCAAACCTCCCAAAGTGCTGGGATTACAGGCGTGAGCCACTGTGCATGGCCCTATTTCGTTAATTTCTGCTCTCATTTTTGTTAGATCCTTCTTTCTGCTTAATTTGGTTCAATTTGTTCCCTTTTTCTAGTTTCTTCGTTTTTCAAAAATTGAGATAGTGTCTCCTTCTGTCACACAAGCTGGAGTGCAGTAGCATAATCAAGCCTCACTGCAGACTCTACCTCCTGGGCTCAGGTGATCCTCCCACCTCAGCCTCCCGAGTAGCTGGAACTACAGGCATGTGCCATCACACCCAGATAATTTTTTCTGTAGAGATGGGTTTTTGCCTCATTGCCCAGGCTGGTCTGGAACTCCTGGGCTCAAGTGAGCCACCCACCTTGGCCTCCCAAAGTGCTGGAATTATAGGCATGAGTCACCGCTCCTGGCCCTTTTTCTAGGTGTTTTTTTTTTTTTTTTTTGAGACAGAGTCTCGCTCTATCACCCAGGCTGGAGTTCAGTGGTGCCATCTTAGCTCACTGCAACTTCTGCCTCCCAGGTTCAAGTGATTCTGTTGCCTCAGCCTCCCAAATAGCCCGGATTACAGGCCACCACCCGCATGGCCCAATTTTGTATTTTTAGTAGGAGACAGGGTTTCTCATATTGTGGAAAACAGTCCCAAACTCCTGACCTCCACCTGTCTTGGCCTCCCAAAGTGAGATTATAGGCATGAGCCAGCATGGCCCCTTTTTCTAGTTTTTTTTTTTTTTTTTTAATTTTATTTGTATAATTTTTTGGGGTGGAGTCTTGCTCTGTCAACCAGGCTGGAGTGCAGTGGTCAGATCTTGGCTCACTGGCTCTCTGCCTCCCAGGTTCATGCCATTCTCCTGCCTCAGCCTCCCTAGTAGCTGGGACTGCAGGCTTACCTGCTACCAGCCTTAATTTTTGTATTTTAGTTGAGACAGGGGTTTTCACTGGCTGCTATGGGATTAGTCTCAATCCGGCCTCATGATCCGCCCGTCTCAGCCTCCCAAAGTGCTGGGATTACAGGTGTGAGCCACCACGCTCGGCCATGCCTGGCTAATATTTTGTATTTTTAGTAGAGATGGGGTTACACCGTGTTAGCCAGGATGGTCTCGATCTTCTGACCTCGTGATCTTCCCGCCTCAGCCTCCCAAAGTGCTAGGATTACAGGCATGAGCCACCGCACCTGGCCTTTTTCTAGTTTTTTAAGGTGAAAGATGAGATCATTGATTTAAGATCTTTCTTTTATAAATAGGCATTTTATTGCCATAATTCTCCCTGTAATTACTACTTTAGCTGAATCCTGCACATTTCAATATGCTGTGTTTTCATTTTCATTCAGCTCAAGATTCTCTCCACTCGTAACTTCCTCTCGGATCCAACGGTTATTAGGAAGTGTATTGTTTTGTTTCTAAATAGTCGGGGATTTTTCAAATATCTATTATTGATTTCTATGCAAAATGCTCTCTGTCCATGGCGACATTTCATCCTCACGGCAACACTAGCTTGCAGACACTGTAGTCTCCATTTTATGGAGGGAACCCCTGAGGATGTGAGGGGCTATGAGCCCCAAATTTCATAGCCAGTAGGTGACAAAGCCAGAATCCAATAGGAGTCTGTATGGCCACTGGATCCTTGCTCTCACCTGACAGACTAGAGGAGTTCTTTCCTGCACTCCCTCACCAAAGCCTGTGAGGTGCCTGCAGGTGCAGGGGGCGGCATGCCTCCCAGGCCACAGGGCCAAGTCAGGCGGTACAGGACTGGACTTTCATTGGCCAGAGGAGCACAGGGTGGGGAAGACCACACCCACGACGGTAAGAGGTTTAAAAGGTGTGGCTCTGGCCAGGCTCGGTGGCTCACAACTGTAATCCCAGCCCTCTGGGAGGCGGAGGAGGGCAGATCACGAGGTCAAGAGATCAAGACCACCCTGGCCAACATGGTGAAACCCTGTCTCTACTAAAAATACAAAAATTAGCTGGGTGTGGTGGCAGTTGCCTGTAGTCCCAGCTACTCGGGAGGCGGAGGCAGGAGAATCGCTTGAACCTGGGAGGTAGAGGTTACAGTGAGACGAGATGGCGTCATTGCACTTCAGCCTGGGCAATGAGAGCGAAACTCTGTCTCCAAATAAGATAAAATAAAATAAAATAAAAAGGGGGTGGCTCTATTGGGCAATGGCCCAAGGTGGGTGCTGCCAGAACTAAGCCTTTGCTCAGATGGGCTGCTGCTAGAGCAGGGGTGCTATGGTCTGAACGTGCATTGTAGTAGTCCATTTTCGCACTGCTGATAAAGACATACGCAAGACTGGGCAATTAACAAACAAAAGAGGTTTATTGGACCTATGGTTCCACAGAGCCTCTGTGAGACTGCAGAGGCCTCACAATCATGGAGGAAGGCAAGGAGGAGCAAGTCACGTCTTAAGAGGATGGCAGCAGGAAGAGAGAGAGAGCTTCTGCAGGGAAACTCCTCCTTATAAAACCATCAGATCCCATGAGACTTATTCTCAGTCACAAGAACAGCATGGGAAAGACCTGCCCCCATGATTCAATTACCTCCCACCAGGTCCCTCCACAACACGTGAGAATTCAAGATGAGATCTGGGTGGGTACACAGAGCCAAATCATAGCATATGTGTTCCCCCAAAGTCCATATGTTGAAGTCCTTGCCCCAAGGTGATGGTTTTAGAGAGGTGGGGCCTTTGGGAGATGAGGTCATGAGGGCTGATTCCCTCATGAGTGGGATTCATGTCCTCAGAAAAGTGGCTGGCTGGGCACAGTGGCTCACATCTGTGATCTCAGCACTTTGGGAGGCCGAGGAGGGAGGATTGCTTGAGTCCAGGAGTTTGAGACCAGCCTAAGCAACATGGCGAAACCCTGACTCTACAAAAACTATGAAAACTTAGCTGGTTGTGGTGGCATGTGTCTGTAGTCCTAGCTACTTGGGAAGCTGAGGCAGGAGGATTGTTTGAGCCCAGAAGGTTGAGGCTGCAGTGAGTTGAGATCACACCCCTCCACTCCAGCCTGGGCGACAGATTGAGAACCTGTCTCAAAGAAAAAAGAAACAAGAAAAAAGAAAAAACGTGACTGGAGGGAGCTTGTCTGCTGCTTCCCCCATGTGAGGATGCAGGAAGAGGGCGCCGTCCATGAACCAGGAAGTGGCCCTCGCCAGACAGGGCATCTGCCAGCACCATGCTGAGAAATGAATTATGGTTCATAAGCCACTTGGACTGTGGTGGTTTGCCGTTGCAGTGTGAACCAACTGAGGCAGGGAGTAAGGCTCCCTACGTGACGTGAAGGCATAAAGAATGGAGCCAGCTTAGAGGGAGAATGCGGGGAACTGCCCTGGGGACTGGTTAGGTGCCCCCTGCCGCAAGCGCCCCGGGAAGCTTGGAAACATTTAGGAGTGACTGACAAGCTCAAAGAGTCAAGCAAGGGCGGCCGAGGGGCACCAGTGACCTCAGAGCACCCACACTGGGCACCCAGCACAGGCTCCCGGTGCCCAGGGTCCTCTGTATTCCTCATTCAGCCCTGTGAGGCAGGACCCTCACCTGCACCTCGCCAAAGAGGACGCTGCAAACGTGCAGTGGTCTCTGCTCTGGCTGTAAACAGGGAGAGGCTGTGGGCTTCCCCTAGACCTGACTCCAGCACACAGCAGCAGAGCAGGGCCCAGGCTGGGGGTGCAGGGCAGGAACATTCCTGCAAAGGGGGCCCCAGAGAGCTGGAAAGTAACGTAGGTGTTGCACTGAAATGAGAGAATTGCTTTAATCTGAATTGAACACGCTCTTAAAACTTAGACCAGGAAGGATTTCCTTTTCTCAGGGCCTGAGAAAAATGACCTGACCAGCGGGGTTCGAGTTTTGAAGGACACGCCTAGGCACCTGCAAACTCCCCCTCCTGGAGGCTTTCTTCATTCGTGGTGTCTTTTGTGTTTTGGGTTTTTTTGTTTTGTTTTGTTTTGTTTCGTTTTGTTTTTGACACTCAGTCTTGCTCTGTCCCCCAGGCTGGAGTGCAGTGGCGCCATCTCGGCGTACCGCAATCTCCACCTCCTGGGTTCAAGCGATTCTCCTGCCTCAGCCTCCCAAGTAGCTAGGATTACAGGCGCCTGCCACTGCGCCCAGCTAATTTTTGTATTTTTTTTTTTTTTAAGACGGAGTCTTGCTCTGTTGCCCAGGCTGGAGCGCAGTGGCGCGATCTCGGCTCACTGCAAGCTCCACCTCCTGGGTTTACGCCATTCTCCTGCCTCAGCCTCCCGAGTAGCTGGGACTACAGGCGCCCGCCACCACGCCCAGCTAATTTTTTGTATTTTTAGTAGAGATGGGGTTTCACCGTGTTAGCCAGGATGGTCTTGATCTACTGACCTTGTGATCTGCCCGCCTCAGCCTTCCAAAGTGCTGGGATTACAGGCGTGAGCCACCGCGCCCGGCCTAATTTTTGTATTTTTAGTAGAGTCAGGGTTCCATCATGTTGACCAGCCTCGTCTTGAACTCCTGACCTCAAATGATCCATCTACCTTGGCTTCCCAAAGTGCTGGGATTACAGGCGTGAGCCACCATGCCCAGCCTCGTCGTGTTTTTTACTTTCTCTCATTTGTGGTGCTTTGACATCTTGGGGTCTCGTGGACCTAGGGAGGGACTGCCCCTCCCAGGGTTAGCTAATTCCTAGAGACAGCAGACCACTTGCCTCCTCTGAGTATGCCTTATTCACTTTTTTTTTGTTTTAGACAGGATCTCACTCTTGTCACCCAGGCTGGAGTGCAGTGGTGTGATCATAGCTCACTGTCATTTCAAACACCTGGGCTCAAGAGATCCTTTGGCCCCAGCCTCCCAAAGTACTGAGATCACAGGCTTGGGCCACCGTGCAGGCTGAGCATGCCTTTGATATGCAGAGCGACCATCATGAGTCCCACCTGCCTCCTTTCATCAGGCTCCTGCATTCTAGAACACTAGCCCCCTGCCCTAAATCACCCCAGGGCCAGGTACCAGATAGCTAGATACCACCCCCCAGCCCAGAGCCCACTGAAATTACCCAGTTCTAATTCTGCTCAGCTTGCCTACTCTGCCTTGCCTGGAAAATGGCAATAAAGGCCTTGCCCAGCCTTTCCCTTCACCCTCTCTCTGTCCTGACTGGCCCTGGGTGCTTCCCCATGTGCCCCTCCTCCTGGGAACTGTGAGTAATAAACTCCTCTTTCAAAGGCAGTTGTCTCTGTGTCTGTCATCTTTTATCACATTTGATTAAAATAACTCCTGGGTACTCTTAACAGCACTGTACCCCACGCAGTAGTCAGCAGGGGAACCGGGCAGGGCAGGGTGTGCAAGCTTCTGTGGCCTTCTCACCTTCTCACCTGCTGCCTGGCCTTGGGCAAGTGCTTCAGTCTCTCTAGGTTTCTGTTTCCTCGTCTGCATAACAGGGATAAGAGCAGTCCACCCTAGCACTGCGGGGTACGCTGGAGGACATGTGTCTGGTAGACAGACTGCTCAGAAGGCAAGTCCCCGTTCCTGTCTGTTCCCCGCAACTTGAGTGAGACTTGGTGAGGCTCCAGTCCACCTTCCACCACAGAAGTCAAGGGCCAGGCCGGGACGGTGGCTCACGCCTGTCATCCCAGCACATTGGGAGGCAGAGGCAGGAGGATAGCTTGAGCCCAGGAGTTTGAGACAAGCCTGGGCAACAAAGTGAAATCCCTGTCTCTACAAAAAATGTAAAAATTAGCTGTGCGTGGTGGTGCATGCCTATAGTTCAGCTACTTGGGAGGCTGAGGCAGGAGAATCATTTGAGCCCAGGCGACTGAGGCTGCAGTGAGTTATGATCACACCACTGCACTCCAGCCTGAGCCCCAGCGTGAGACTCTGTCTCTAAAAAAAACAATTAGGCTGGGCACAGTGGCTCACACCTATAATCCCAGCACTTTGTGCGGCCGAGGTGAGAGGACAGATTGAGCCCAGGAGTTTGAGACCAGCCTGGCAAATAGGGCAAAATAGCGTCTGTAACAAAAATACAAAAATTAGCCAGGTGTGGTGGTACATGCCCGTGGTCCCAGCTACTCGGGAGGCTGAAGAGGGAGGATTGCCTGAGCCCAGGAGATGGAAGTTGCAGCGAGCTGAGATGGCACCATTGCACTCCAGCCTGGGCGACAGAGGCACATTCTGTCCTTTCTTTTTTTTTTTTTGAGATGGAGTCTTGCTCTGTCGTCCAGGCTGGAGTACAGTGGTGCAGTCTCAGCTCACTGCAGCCTCCGCCTCCCGGGTTCAAGTGATTCTTCCGCCTCAGCCTTCTGAGTAGCTGGGATTACAGGTGCACGCCACCATGCCTGGCTAATTTTTGTATTTTTAGTAGAGACAGGGTTTCACCATGGTGGTCAGGCTGGTCTGTAACTCCTGACCTCATGATCCGCCTGCCTCAGCCTCCCAAAGTGTTGCGATTACAGGTGTGAGCCACCGCGCCCCGCCACAACTCTGTCTCTAAATAAATAAATAATTTTTTAAAACCCGCCAGGCGTGGTAGCTCACACCTGCAATCCCAGCACTTAGAGAGGCCGAGGCAGGCGGATCATGAGGTCAGGAGATCAAGACCATCCTGGCTAACATGGTGAAACCCTGTCTCTACTAAAAACACAAAAAATTAGCCAGGCGTGGTGGCGGGCGCCTGTAGTCCCAGCTACTCAGGAGGCTGAGGCAGGAGAATGGCGTGAGTCCGGAAGGCAGAGCTTGCAGTGAGTCGAGATAGCACCACTAAACTACAGAGGGAGACTCTGTCTCAACAAACAAACAAACAAACCCTTAGGGGCCCAGCGCAGTGGCTCACACTTGTAATCCCAGCACTTCGCGAGGCTGAGGCAGGAGGATAGTTTGAGTCCAGGAGATCCGAGCTGCAGCGAGCCATGATGGCACCACTGGACTCCAGCCTGTTTGACAGAGCAAGACCCTGTCAAGAAAACAAAAGAAAAAAAAGAAAAACAGGCCGGGCGCGGTGGCTCAAGCCTGTAATCCCAGCACTTTGGGAGGCCGAGACGGGCGGATCACGAGGTCAGGAGATCGAGACCATCCTGGCTAACACGGTGAAACCCCATCTCTACTAAAAATACAAAAAACTAGCCGGGCGAGGTGGCGGGCGCCTGTAGTCCCAGCTACTCGGGAGGCTGAGGCAGGAGAATGGCACAAACCCGGGAGGCGGAGCTTGCAGTGAGCTGAGATCCGGCCACTGCACTCCAGCCCGGGCTACAGAGCAAAGACTCCGTCTGAAAAAAAAAAAAAAAAACCTAACAAAACCAGAAATCCATCCCGCACGAAGAGCCCTGAGGTTGGGTCTTGGCTGACACGTGTTGCGGTTAATTGCTGTTCTGATGTCTGTGAATGTCCTTGGCTGATTTCTGTATTAGGGCGTGGGTGTTTTCCTTTCTTTTCTAATGTTTAAGTTATGTCCTGGCTTACTGTGATAATATTCTATTGCGGGAAAGACAGAAGTATTAAAATTTATGCATCAAGGTCCCTCTTATTCTTGGGGCTCAGGATAACCATAGTCAAGAGGGGAGAGTTTTACTCCAGAATCCAGGTCAGGCTGTGCTCAACTTTACATCCTGATTTGTCACACAATCACATATCATGAGACTTTCCCCATGCTGCTAAAACTGAGGCAGTCTTCCGTTTAGCTGGTTATTTCATGTCCCATGGGGTGGATGTGCCAGGGCAAGTTTTGTCATTTTCCCAGGACCGGACATTCCTTTCTGTAAGTGTTGCTGTTTGAAATATCTCACACACCTGGACCTGCGTCCCTGTTGACATTTCCAGTGTCACCTGCAGGATGCCATGGGATACCCATGAGCTCAGGCAAATCTTCCAAGATGCTGCCAAGCCACTCTCTAGGGCTGCTCTAGGTCCTGCTCCAGGTGCCGGGTGAAGGAGCTGCGCTGCCTGTACCTAACCCAGGAGGGGAGCAGCGTGCAGGACACTGAAGATGTCCTCACAACCTTAGGTCTGTATTAGGTCTAGATTAGCCTGTATCAAAGAGAAGGTGTTATGTACATCTTTTCTTTTTTTTCTTTCTCTTTTTTTTTTTTAGACAAAGTCTCACTCTGTTGCCCAGGCTGGAGTGCAGTGGCACGATCTTGGCTCACTGCAACCTCTGCCTCCCAGGTTCAAGCAATTCTCCTGTCTCAGCCTCCCAAGTAGCTGGGACTATAGGTGCCTGCCACCACACCCGGCTAATTTTTGTATTTTTAGTAGAGACGGGGTTTCACCATATTGGTCAGGTTAGTCTTGAACTCCTGACCTCCGGTGATCTGCCCATCTCGGCCTACTAAAGTGCTGGGATTACAGATGTGAGCCACTGCGCCCAGCCATGTGCATCTTTTTATAATTTACAATTCCTGATAGTAGTGACAACTGTCTCACTTGTTCTTTTGTGAATCTTTTGTAGCTTCTCTAACCATTTTCCACTGGGAATTTTTTAATGGTCTTATGGACTTGTATGATTTCCTTTGATATTAAGAATGTTACCCTGGTGAGCTGGGCATGGTGGCTCACGCCTGTAATCCCAGCACTTTGGGAGGCCGAGGTGGGTGGATCACGAGGTCAGGAGATCGAGACCATCCTGGCTAACGTGGTGAAACTCCATCTCTATTAAAGATACAAAAAATTAGCCAGGTGTGGTGGCAGATGCTTATAGTCCCAGCTACTCAAGAGGCTGAGGCAGGAGAATGGTGTGAACCCAGGAAGCAGAGCTTGCAGTGAGCTGAGATCATGCCACTGCACTCCAGCCTGGGCGACAGGCAGAGCAAGACTCTGTCTCAAAAGAAAAGAAAAGAAAAGAAAAAAAAAGAATGTTACCCTAGTGAAACATTCAGTATTCTTACAAAGATCATCCTCGGTAGTTTGTTGCATGGGGTGAGCGTTCCCTTTGTTCATTTGGTTTTTTTAGGACGGGGTGCAGCCCCAGTCAGATGGCGCCCGACTCTCCAGCCAGTGGCAGCTCACCCTGCTGTGGTTTGATTTTCCCTCCACAGTTAACGCATGTTCATCGTGGAGAAAATAGGAGATAAAGGTAAGGAAAAAGGAGAAACCAAATCAATGGAATCCCCACCACACAGAGATACTTTCTTAATACTTTGGATTAATTTGTACCCTGTCAATATTTTTCTACACCTGAAAATAGGTGTTTTACATGTATAATCACTAACATGTAAATACATACTTTACATGGACATGTATTTTCACATACGTTTTTCTTTTTTTGAGACAGAGTTTCACTCTTGTCACCCAGGCTGGAGTGCAGTGGCGCAATCTTGGCTCATTGGAACCTCTGCCTCTTGAGTTCAAGCGATTCTCCTGCCTCAGCCTCCTGAGTAGCTGGGATTACAGGCGCCCACCATCATGCCCGACTAATTTTTTATATTTTTAGTAGAGACGGGGTTTCACTGTGTTGGCCAGGATGGTCACAAACTCCTCACCTCAGGTGATCTGCCCACCTCGGCCTCCCAAAGTGCTGGGATTACAGGCATGAGCCACTGTGCCCAGGCTTTTTATCTTTATTTTTTTAGATGGAACCTGGCTCTGTTCCCCAGGATGGAGTGCAGTGGTGTGATCCTGGTTCACTGCAACCTCCACCTCCTGGGTTCAAGTGATTCTACCACCTCAGCTTCCCAAGTTACCGGGATCACAGACGCGCACCACCATGCCCAGGTACGTTTCTGTATTTTTGTTAGATATGGGACTTTGCCATATTGCCCGGGCTGGTCTTGAACTCCTGAACTCAAGGGATCTGTGGGCTTTGGCCTCTCAAAGTGCTGGGATTACAGGTGTGAGCCCCTGCACCTGGTCTGTTTTCAGCTACTTTTAACTCACTATTTCTGCCAGCTGTAGAATATTCTATCAGGTTCTATCACAGCTCACCTAACCCTGTTCTACTCTACAACCCGGGGTTGATTCCAGGCCTCACTTTCAGTAGTTGAGCTGCTCGGAGGGTGACCGTAGGAACTGTCCGCAGGTGTGGCTGCGGTGCAGTGATCTCAGCAGTCTCAGAGCTCCTGGCCATCCCCCAGATGGCCCCTAGAAAATGCCTCCAGGAGGAAGGCCCTGCTGTACCTTCTTTGTGACGTTTCCTCCTCAGCCTCAGTGATGGCCACGGGCTCCAAGCACGGGAGTGGACGTGGCAGGGCCTGTCTAGGGGTTCGGCAGTTCTGTCCCTCAGCCATAGCATGGGCTGGGCAGGGACCTGGCCACATGGGGCTGCTTCCTCAGCCCAGCTCCTGGCAGGAGGAAGAGCAGAGGCGCTGTGGGCTGGAGCCGCCAACTGACCAGTGCTGGCCCTGGAGGAGGCCCTTGCCACTCATCTGACTGGCCCCTCCCCGACTCTGGCAGGGCCTGCTGTGTGTCTGTGTCATCTTAGCCCAGGCTGAGGAGATGAATGTGTTTCCAAGGAGCCCATGGTCCTGGTGCCCGACTGGAAAAGCCCGAGCCTTGACCCTAGGTGGAGGGACCTAGCAAAGCCAGGCGGACAGGGGAAAGGCCTCGGCCCATCCTGTCCCATGGCCAGGGGTTGGGGATTCGTCTTTTTAATACGAATGGAGTCCTATTCAAGCATTCGGAACCTTGAGGCTTTACCTTATTAAATAATAACTCCCACAACCTCCCGGGCTCCGGGGCAGCACGTGGTAGGACCAGCTTTCAGGTTGTCCTCCTGGGACTCCAGGGCTCTGAAGGACCCTCTTCTTGGACCTCCTCCCCAACCATGCTCAGCCACCCCAGTCATCCGAGAGGTTTGTCTCAAACCAAGTTTCTGCTTTAAAGAAAACATTACCAGAGAAAGCACCAGTGCTCCAAACATGGGGGTGGGGGCTCACACCATGCCAGGGTCATGGGGTCATGGGGAGGGGTGCCGCCCAGCCTTCAGGGATCTCCCCCTGTGACCCACAGCCCACAAGAGAAGGACCAGCACAGCGTCATTTTCCAACAGAGGAGGGAAGTGCAAATAACAGGTTCTGGCTAAAAAGTTACTCTGATCACCCAAGGGACATCTGTCCACTTGGAAAATAGAGAAGACCACAGTCCCATCACCACCATCCCACCTTAACAACAAATATAAATGTGGTCACAGGTGTGATGCATGGTGTGTTTTGTGTCCCTGCCTTCCTGCCTGGCAGAAGCATTGATGTAGACCCATCATACGGGTACTTGGGGCCACTCTGGTACAGATTGTATGGGTCACATCCTGACCCCTGGCAGCTGCATAACCTTACAGGCCACCGTCTCCTCTTCTGTCACTTGGGATGGGACAGAGCTGTCATGTCCCTTAAGGCCTCACAACGGTGCCTGGCACAGAGGAGGGGCACTGCTCAATGGTGGCAGCTGGTGCCAAGCCCTGCCGTGCACGGCTTAGTCACCCCGCATCTCCTCACTTGACCCGCAGTTGTAGTCCCTGCCTGGGTTAGATGCTGGCGCACACAGGCACAATGTGTCAGGCGGCCCATCCATCTGACTGCAGTTGCACACTCGCCAGGTCCAGCAGCTCCGTACGCTCAGTTCTGGGGTCAATGGGTGCCTGTCTCCTGCCCTCCCATCACAGCCAGCCCTGTCCTCCTGGGGTACGGCTACCCCTTCTCTGGACACAGTCACTTCTACCCCTACCCTGTCTCAAAGGTATGAGATCCACAGGCTCTGCCCTCCGAGCAGCAACCTAAGACAATACCCCAGTCAGCTGGCCGAGGTCAGACAGACCCTCGTGGCTCTCAGTGTACCACCCCAGAGGAGCCAGGAGCACGTGTGAAACACAGATTCCCTTGTTCTCTCCCAAGTGGGACCCTGGCTTTAAGCAGTCGCAGCTGTTTGCAGTTCTAGATACAGGAGTTACAGCTGGAGGCTGAGCTCTCTCAACGGAGGAAGCAGCGGCATGAGGGCCTTTGCAGAAGGAGATGACAGGGGCACTGGGCTGGCAAGCCCCGTGGGCCAGGGGAGAAACCAGCTCCAAGTCAATTTGCTCGGGCTGGATTTGTTTCAGTAAAACTACTTGTAGACAACAAGACACAGGGCGGAGAGAAAAGCAACTGTAAACTAACTGTGAAACAAGGAAACAGAAGAGAGGCCAGAAAACCGTTTCCTAAATCTCGGCGCAGCATCTGGTGCTGGACCAGAGCCGCTGCCAAACAGATGGGGGAACCACCCTCCCTGAGCCCCAGAGCCTAGACGTCAGGCCCGGCGGCTCTAGCTATCGCCTCCTCTTTGCTTGGGTCCTCAAGTTCACTGTAAACTCCAGGACCAGGAGCCAGCCTTGGCTCCAGACATTTGTTCTCCATTGTCCTGAGTTCAACTCTGAAAAGCGGCGCTGAATAAGGATGCTGGGACGCAAAGAGGGCGCCCGGGGGCATCTGGGAGCCCAGGGGGCTGAGGTCGGGAGCCTGGCGCCCCGAGCGGCTTTGCGTTTTCGCGGCCGCCGCCAGGCCCGGCCACCTCCGTCCCGGGGAACCTGCGCAGGGGGGCGCGGGGGAGGGGCTCGGGGACGGGCGAGGCCAGCACAGCCCGGCCCACCCAGCGGGGGTCGGCAGGACACAAGGGGCGCCGAGGGCAGCGGGCGCGGGGAGACTCGGGGCATGGCGGGGTGCAGGCGGGAAAGCGTCGGGGCCGGGGAATCCGCGCGTGGGGAGGCGGGCATCGCCAGGGCGACGATGAGCTTTCCTTAGGGGGCGGCGCCCGAGGTTGGCCGGGACCCAGGGGACCCCGTCTCTCCTGGACCCTGCCCGCTGCTCCCGTGGGGCGGGGCGGGGCGCGCCGGGCGGGGCCTGTGCGCAGGCGCGTGAGTGCGCGCTCTCGCGCACCGGCGGGCGGGGACGCCCCGAGAGGCGCCGCCGGAGGAAGCGCGCGCGCACCTCATTTCCGGCGGGCGCTGCGCCGGCGGCGATTGGACTCGGATGGCGGCGATTCGCGCCCCGCCCAGTTAATCGGCGGCGCTGGCGCGGGTCGTGGATGGGCGCCGGGCGCTACGCGCGGATTGCCGGGGCGCGCGCGGCGCGGCAATCTGGCGGGCAAGGCGGAGCGGCTGCAGCTCGTCGCCGCCCGCGGCCTGTCCGGATGCCCTGGGCCTGGCCTTTCGTCCTCGCAGCCTGGCAGCTATGGTGGACTGCGCTGCCAGCCTGGCGCGCCCTGGCCTGCCCGCGTCTGCGTGGCCCGGCCGCAGCCCCAGGCCGCTGAGGCCGCGGCTGGCGCTGGCGGAGCCGAGGCCGCCTCGGCCTCCCCGGCGCGCCCGGCGCGCTCAACACGCCCGTGCCCATGAACCTGTTCGCCACCTGGGAGGTGGACGGCTCCAGCCCCAGCTGCGTGCCCAGGTACGCGCCGCCCGCCGCGCTTTGTTCCCGCCGGGCACCTGCCGGGGGTGTCCTGGCCGCGGCCTCTGCGCGCCCCACCCCCGGCCCGGGTCCCCCAGCGGAGCCCTGGTCGCCCCCTCCCGCGCCCGCCAGCCCGTTCGATGCGCGCAGCCGCCGCCCCCCACAGCGCTGGCGAGCGCGGCCCCAGCCTCCCAGGTCCTGAGCGTCCGAGGCCGCGCTCAGCTTCTGAGGACCCTGTGCTGCTCAGGCCCGGCGGGACCTTGGGGCTCCCGGGCGGCGCTCACCTGGCTCGCCGCAACCGCACCTGCACAGCTGCACACCTGCCTCAATGCGGTGCGGGCCGGGGCGACGAGGGTGCTTCCTCTCTCGGGTACCACACGCTTCCTTTCGCGGGCGGCGACACTGTCAGATCTCGGCCTGGGAGCGACCCACGGCGCACGGGGCGCGCAGGACTCCGTTGTATCCTCCGTCCAGCGCGCGGTGGAGATGCCCTGTCCTGCGGGGCGGGGTCGTCCTCGCGGGTACCTGGTTGGCGCTGTCTTTCATTTAGAGACCTCTCCAAGCCAGTACAGCTATTTGCACCTCCCTGTTGATCTTGCCATTGCGGAAGGCTGGCTGCTCTGCATTTGGTAGGGGGCGCCCGGTCGCCCAGCGGTAACGACTGGACAAGATTTACCCTCCGGCCATAGCCCAGCTTTCCTTGGACTTGCAGCTTCCCTGTGTCTCCTGCTCAGTTTGAAACTTTTGTAATTTCTTCATGACTTGGTAGTTCCTGCTCAGGAAGCTCCCAGGCTAAGGAGGAGAAGGAGACACTCTCCGGAAAAGTTGTGGTTCTAGAATAGACAGCAGGCTAGAAGAGGAGGCAGGTGGGGGTAGTGAGAGCTCTCTCTGGGGAGATGGGAGGGTGAGCGGACCCTCCAGGCCCTGGAAGCGTCCAGTATGCCTGGAGGGGACCCCACGTGGCATTGAGTTGTTCCACCACTAGTCAGCTGCAGGTGGGCCTCTCGTGCTTTCCTGTGGCTCCCACAACCTGCATTTCTGAGCGTGGTGTTGGCGTTGCTCTCCTGGAGCGCAGGGTTGGGACCTCAGGGCTTTGGTTATGCTGAGTGGACAGGAAGGATGGACAGGAAGGATGGCCACCCAGCACGACTCTTGCACCTGGCTGGGCCTCCCGAAGGACCCCATATCCATATGAGATCTAAGGGTCAGCATTTGCCCAAGGTCTGGAGCCAAGCACTGCAGATGTGCCTACTTGCCTCTCTTCTGGGAAGCCTCTGGGGCCTCAAAGCCCAAGCCAGGAGCATCTCCCCAGGCCTGGCTGCTTCTCCATTCCAGGTCTTGGCGATTGCCTCAATGTCAGGTCCCACGGCCCCACAACTCTTCTCCTGTCTGTCCCTGTGAGTCACTGCCTCACCCACAGCCCCAGAACCTTCATGCCGGCTGTTGGCGCTCCCTGCTCCAGCACTGCAGCACATAGCCTTCCCTTGCTGAACCTCCGCAGCAGCTTCCTGGGTCCCTCCGAATGAGCAGCAAAGTCTGTGACCCGAGGGAGGTGGGGGCCTTATCAGCCCCACTGTGGAGCTGTGCTCTATTCTCCAGGGGTCTAGAAAGCCCACTCTGGTGTCTGTGGGGAGGGTGTGGGTAGGGCAGGTTTCGAGAAGGCTGGTTAGGACAGGGGGTAGATGGGGGCACCTGGGCTGGGCAGCACGAAGTGCTGGGGAGTCCCGGGCTCTGGCCTGGACAGGGTTGGGAGGAAGGGTAGGCAGGAGGACAGGGTTTGTTCCGTTCGTGTGGAGTGGAGTTGATGGGTGGAGGGGCGAGCGGCGCAGCTGTCCGGGTGGGCACATGCAGTTTGTTCGTAGAACAGCTCAGCCTCATAATGAGCTCCTGCCTTTACCTGTCCTGGAATAGGGCCCCTCATAGGCAGGCTTGCCCCCAGCTTTGCTTTGTGCTTGTGCCACCTGTCCATGCACACTTGGACAGTCTGCTACTTACTTTTGCTTCGTTCCTCCTGTGTTCTTCTGTACTCCTCACTTTTGCCAGCCATGAAGTTTCTGGGCTGCATCTGTGCTGATGGCTTTCGGCGTCTTCACTGCTGCGTACTGTGCCCTGGCATGATCGCACCTCGGCTCTGCTTCTGTCAAGGGACCTTGGCTTATTTCCAGTTTTTTTTTTTTTTTTTTTTGCTAATTACAAGCCCTGTGCTGCTATGGACATCCTTGTGCCTGCCTTCTGTGTGTCTTCCTGGATGGGCAGGGCCTGTCTTAAGCGTGTGCCGCCAGCTACCAAGATTTATGGTGGGGGTGTGCACACACTCAGCGTTACTGCTGGGCAGTTTTCCAGAGTGGTCGTGCCTGCTCCGGCCCCCACTGACAGGGACGAGAGTCCCCACTGCTCCACATTTGTGCCAACACTCATCTGACTTAATTTTTGCCAGTCTGGTGGGTGTGAAGTGGTATGGTGGTTTTAACTTGAATTTCTCTGGCTACTAATTTAGGCCATTTGTACTTCCTTGTCAGTGAAATTCCTGTTCCTTTGCCAGTTTTTCTTTCTCTTTTTTTCTGCTTCAGTGTCAGCAGTTTCTTTAGAGATAGTCATCCTTTCTCGGCTGTGTTGAAAATGCCCCCGTCCAATTATTAGCATCTCTTTGCTCTCTGAGCAGCGTCTGGGTGCGCGCCCTGTGTCAGCCTGGTGGAGTGTGCACATTGACCGTTTGCCTGGCTGGGATGCTGGTCTCATTTCAGTTCTCCTTCTGGGAAGCAGCTGGAGAAGTGTGTCCCCAGGAGCTTGAACCAGGCATGCTGGGCTGTCGTTTGGGAGGCCTGTGCCCTGGGTTTCCTTGCGGCACTTTTGGCTCAGCACCGTTACACATGGTGCTCCTAGGTGGCCCACGGGGTGTGTGTCAGTGCCTGTCTGTTGCCTCTGTCTGCCGGGTTCCCAGAGTGTCCTCCAGGTGCCCATGTCCCTGAGCACCCCATCCACTCTTCAGCAGGCGCTGGGCCACTTTGTACCTTGCTCTTCCCACTTGATTGTTTTTTCTGTTGAGGTTTAGTAATTTGTTTTTATTTATTTATTTATTTATTTATTTATTTATTTATTTATTTTTGAGACAGGGTCTCCCTGTGTTGCACATACTGGTCTTGAACTCCTGGGCTCAAGTGATCCTCTCACCTCAGCCTCCCAAAGTACTGAGATTACAGGTGTGAGCCACCGTGCCTGGCCATCTTTTTGTTTTTTAGAGACAGCGCCTCACTTTGTGGCCCAGACTGGGGTGCAGTGACTCAATCATAGCTCATTGTAACCTCTAAATCCTGGGCTCAAGCAGTCCTTCCACATCAGCTTCCTGAGCAAGTGGGACTACAGGTGTGCACCGCCGCGCCTGTCTGATTGTTTTGTTTTGGTTTGTTTTTTTGAGACAGAGTCTCACTCTGTCACCAGACTGGAGTGCAGTGGTGCAATCTCGGCTCACTATAACCTCCGCCTCGCGAGTTCAAGCGATTCTCCTGTTTCAACCTCCCGAGTAACTGGAATTACAGGTGCCCACGACCACACCCAGCTAATTTTTTGTATTTTTTTTTTTTTTTGGTAGAGACAGGGTTTCATCATGTTGGCCAGGCTGATCTCGAACTCCCGACCTCAGGTGATCCACCCACCTCGGCCTCCCAAAGTACTGGGATTACGGATATAAGCCACCACGCCTGGCCAGAATTATCTTCTTAAGTTTCACACAAAGCCACATTTGGCTTATAATTGGAAGTTTTTTAACTCTGTGGAGCAGGTAGGGGAGAATTGACTTTTTTTTTTTTTTTTTGAGACGGAGTCTCGCTCTGTCGCCCAGGCTGGGGTGCAATGGCCGGATCTCAGCTCACTGCAAGCTCCGCCTCCCGGGTTTACGCCATTCTCCTGCCTCAGCCTCCCGAGTAGCTGGGACTACAGGCGCCCGCCACCTCGCCCGGCTAGTTTTTTTTTTTTTTGTATTTTTAGTAGAGACGGGGTTTCACCGTGTTTGCCAGGATGGTCTCGATCTCCTGACCTCGTGATCCACCCGTCTCGGCCTCCCAAAGTGCTGGGATTACAGGCTTGAGCCGCCGCGCCCGGCCGAGAATTGACATTTATATGGTACTAAGTCTTCTAATTCATGACCAAGCTATTTACTTAGGTCTTGAAAGTATTTTGAGTTTTACGAGATTCTGCTGTCATGCATATCCTTTGTTACCTTTATTCCTAGATGCTTGTATTTTATTTTATTTTATTTTATTTTATTTTGTTGAGACGGAGTCTCGCTCTGTCACCCAGGCTGGAGTGCAGTGGGCGGATCTCAGCTCACTGCAAGCTCCGCCTCCCGGGTTTACCCCATTCTCCTGCCTCAGCCTCCCAAGTAGCTGGGACTACAGGCGCCCGCCACCTCACCCGGCTAGTTTTTTTTGTATTTTTTTTAGTAGAGACGGGGTTTCACTGTGTTTGCCAGGATGGTTTCGATCTCCTGACCTCGTGATCCGCCCGTCTCGGCCTCCCAAAGTGCTGAGATTACAGGCTTGAGCCACCGCGCCCGGCCGATGCTTGTATTTTAGAAGTCATAGTAAAAGTCAGCTTTTTATTATGTTCGTTGCAAACATATAGAAATTCAGTTGATTTTTGAAAGAAATCAGTGATTTTACTGCAAAAGACAAAGTTGTTTCTTTTCAATCCTCATACTTTTATTTCTTTTTCTTGCCTAACTGTGCCGATTGTCACAGTATGGTGTTGAGTATGGATAGTTGTGTGGATACCCTTGTTCTGTCCTGACCTTAAGGAAGGTTTCTAGTGTTTTACCATTAAGGACAATGTTTGCTGCAACTTTCTGTGGATACCCTTTATGCAGTTAAAAAGTTCCATCCTATTCATGACTTGCAAAGGCTTTTTAAAGAAATCATTATGGATGGATGTTGAATATAATCAAATACTTTTATTAAGAGCATTATATAATTTTTATCTTTTCATTGCTATTGTGGTAAATTACATAAATTGATTTTCTTTTTTTTTTTTTTTTGAGACGGAGTCTCACTCTGTCGCCCGGGCTAGAGTGCAGTGGCCGGATCTCAGCTCACTGCAAGCTCCGCCTCCCGAGTTTACGCCATTCTCCTGCCTCAGACTCCCGAGTAGCTGGGACTACAGGCGCCTGCCACCTCGCCCAGCTAGTTTTTTTTTTTTTTTTTTTTTTTTTTGAGACGGAGTCTCGCTCTGTCGCCCAGGCTGGAGTGCAGTGGCCGGATCTCAGCTCACTGCAAGCTCCGCCTCCCGGGTTCCCGCCATTCTCCTGCCTCAGCCTCCCGAGTAGCTGGGACTACAGGCGCCCACAACGGCGCCCGGCTAATTTTTTGTATTTTTAGTAGAGACGAGGTTTCACCGTGGTCTCGATCTCCTGACCTTGTGATCCGCCCGCCTCGGCCTCCCAAAGTGCTGGGATTACAGGCGTGAGCCACCGCGCCCGGCCTCAGCTAGTTTTTTGTATTTTTTAGTAGAGATGGGGTTTCACCGTGTTAGCCAGGGTGGTCTCGATCTCCTGACCTCGTGATCCGCCTGTCTCGGCCTCCCAAAGTGCTGGGATTACAGGCTTGAGCCACCGCGCCCGGCCTATTTATTTTTTGAGACAGGGTCTTGCTCTGTTGCCTAGGCTGGAGTGCAGTGGCGTGACCATGGCTCAAACAATCCTTCTGCCTCAGCCTCCTGAGTAGCTGAGACCACAGGTTCATGCCACTGGCCTGGCTAATTTTAAATTTTTTGTAGAGACAGGGTCTCATGATGTTGCTCAGGCTGGTCTCCAACTCCTGGCCTCAAATGATCCTCCCATCTCAGCTTCTCAGAGAGCTGGGACTCCAGGTGTGAGCCTCCACACCTGTCCACATTGGTGGGTTTAGATGGTTAGTATCTTGTTTAGGACTTTTGCATCTGTGTCTAGGGTCTGTGTGCTTCCTTCCTTCTGTAGTCCTTATCAGGTTTTGGTGCTAAGATTTCCTTGTGAAATAAGATGAGTATTTCCTCTTTTGCTGTATCATGGTGTAACTAATGTAAAATTGAAATCATTTCTTCCTTGAATGTTTGGAATAATTCACTTATAAAATGACCTGACTGGCCAGGCCCGGTGGTTCACACCTGTAATCCCAGCACTTTGGGAAGCTGAGGTGGGTGGATTACCAGAGGTTAGGAGTTCGAGACCAGCCTGGACAACATAGCGAAATCCCATCTCTACTAAAAATATAAAAAGTAGCCAGGTGTGGTGGCGTGCACCTGTAATTGCAGCTACTTGGGAGGCTGATGCAGGAGAATCCCTTGAACTTGGGAGGCGGAGGTTGCAGTGAGCCGAGATTGCCCCACTGTACTCCAGCGATAGAGTGAGACTCCCTCTAAAAAAAAAAAAAAAAAATTCTTTGTTTCGAACTTGCTTTCTGTTTCAGTATGAGGTCAATTTTAATACGTGTTCTGTTTATGCTTAAAAGGAATGTGTGTTTGGCAGTTGATGGTGCAGTGTTTGTCCATTAGATCAAGCTTGGTTTATTGTGGTCTTCAAGTCTGTTCCCTTTTTTTGTCTACTAGAAATGTATGTTAAAATCTTATAATCTGAGAGTAGATTTGTCTATTTTTCTAACAGTTCTGTCAGTTTCTGTTTTATACTTTCTTTTTTTTTTTTTTTGAGACGAAGTCTAGCTCTGTTGCCCAGGCTGGAGTGCAGTGGGCGGATCTCAGCTCACTGCAAGCTCCGGGTTTACGCCATTCTTCTGCCTCAGCCTCCCAAGTAGCTGGGACTACAGGTGCCCGCCACCTCGCCCGGCTAGTTTTTTGTATTTTTTAGTAGAGACGGGGTTTCACCGTGTTAGCCAGGATGGTCTCGATCTCCTGACCTCGTGATCTGCCCGTCTCGGCCTCCCAAAGTGCTGGGATTACAGGCTTGCGCCACCGTGCCCGGCCTTTTTTTTTTTTTTTTTTTTTGAGACAGGATCTCAGTCTGTCCCCTAGGCTGGAGTATAGTGGGACGATCACAGCTCACTGTAGCTTTGAACTCCCAGGCTTAATCGATCCTCCCACCTCAGCTTCCTGAGTAGCTGGGACTACAAGTGTGCACCACCACACCTGGCTAAATTTTGTATTTTTTGTAGAGACTGAGTTTTGCCGTGTTTTGCTTGGGTTGGTCTTGAATTCCTGGACTCAAGCAGTCTACTTGCCTCTCAAAGTCCTGCAATTATAGGCATGAACCACTATGCCCTGCCACTTTATATATTTTTGAGGCCGTGTTATTAGGTACATACATGTTTAGAATTGTAATTCTAGGTATTTTGAACTTTTTGTCATTGTATGACTGCTTTTATAGCTAGTAATGCTTTTTGTCTTTTTTTTTTTTTTTTTTTTTTTTTGAGACGGAGTCTCGCTCAGTCGCCCAGGCTGGAGTGCAGTGGCCGGATCTCAGCTCACTGCAAGCTCCGCCTCCCGGGTTTACGCCATTCTCCTGCCTCAGCCTCCCGAGTAGCTGGGACTACAGGCGCCCGCCACCTCGCCCGGCTAGTTTTTTTTGTATTTTTTAGTAGAGACGGGGTTTCCCGTGTTCGCCAGGATGGTCTTGATCTCCTGACCTCGTGATCCGCCCGTCTCGGCCTCCCAAAGTGCTGGGATTACAGGCTTGAGCCACCGCGCCCGGCCGCTTTTTGTCTTTAGTATTGACTTTGATGCAAGCATTCTTTTAGATAATTTTTGCCTGTTAGCTATTTTTCTACCCTTTTTTAAAATCTTGTGTATCCTTACATATTAGATGTGTCTTTGATTATTCAGCATGTATCTAGATTTCGTTTTCATTACTCTGACCTTTTTTTTTTTTTTTTTTTTGAGACGGAGTCTCTCTCTGTCGCTCAGGCTGGAGTACAGTGGCGCAATCTCAGCTCACTGCAACCTCCGCCTCCCAGGTTCAAGCGATTCTCCTGCCTCAGCCTCCCAAGTAGCTGGGACTACAGGTGCCCACCACCACGCCCAGCTAATTTTTGTATTTTTAGTAGAGACGGGTTTCACCATGTTGGCCAGGATGATCTCAATCTCTTGACCTCGTGATCTGCCCGCCTTGGCCTCCCAAAGTGCTGGGATTACAGGTGCCCACCACCACACCCGGCTAATTTTTGTATTTTTAGTAGAGATGGGGTTTCACCATGTTGGCCAGGATGATCTCAATCTCTTGACCTCGTTATCTGCCCGCCTCAGCCTCCCAAAGTGCTGGGATTACAGGTCTGAGCGAATGTGCCCGGGCACTCTGGCTATGTTTGTTTTTATTTGGAACATTGATTTCGTTTACATTTATCTGCATTGCTGATATTTGGACTCATGTCTACTGTTTTATTTTGTGCTTTTTATTGTCCTATATTTTTGTTTGTTTTTCTTTTATCTTATTTTGCATTGATTTTTAAATTTCATTTCCCCCCTATTATTAGGGAAATTTATCGTTACTTTTATTTGTTTAGTAGTTACCCTGTAAAAATTTTTTTTTTTTTTTTGAGACGGAGTCTTGCTGTGTTACCCAGGTTGGAGTGCAGTGGTGCAATCTTGGCTCACTGCAAGCTCTGCCTCCCGGGTTCACGCCATTCTCCTGCCTCTGCCTCCCGAGTTGCTGGGACTACAGGCGCCTGCCGCCATGGCTGGCTAATTTTTTGTATTTTTAGTAGAGATGAGGTTTCACCGTGTTAGACAGGATGGTCCCGATCTCCTGACCTTGTGATCCGCCCGCCTCAGCCTCGCAAAGTACTGGGATTTCAGGCTGAGCCACTGCGCCCGGCCTTTTTTTTTTTGGGGATGGAGTCTCGCTCTTTTGAGACGGAGTCTCACTCTGTTGTCCAGGCTGGCGTGCAGTGGCGTTACCTTGGCTCACTGCAACCTCTACCTCCCAGGTCAAGTTTTTCTTGTGCCCCAGCCCCCCAAGCAGCTGAAACTACAGGCGTGTGCCACCGCATCCGGCTAATTTTTTTTGTATTTTTAGTTGAGACGGGGTTTCACCATGTTGGCCAGATTGGTCTCGAACTCCTGACCTCAAATGATCCACCCGCCTCAGCCTCCCAAAGTGCTAGGATTACAGGCATGAGCCACCACACCCAGCCTACCCTATAAATTTTTTGTTTGTTGAGATGGAGTCTTGCTCTGTCACTCGGGCTGGAGTACAGTGGCACGATCTCGGCTCACTGCAAGCTCCACCTCCCAGGTTCATGCCATTCTCCTGCCTCAGCCTCCCGAGTAGCTGGGACTACAGGTGCCCACCACCACGCCAGGCTAATTTTTTGTATTTTAGTAGAGACGGAGTTTCACTGTGTTAGCCAGGATGGTCTCCATCTCCTGACCTCGTGAGCTGCCCGCCTCAGCCTCCCAAAGTGCTGGGATTACAGGCATGAGCCACCGCGGCGCTCGGCCCTATCCTGTAAATTTTAATGTGCATAGTTCATTGTATCTTTACTCTCCTGCTGAACTACATAGGGACCTTAGACCACCTTATTCTAATCTAGCCGTTTCATATTTATGTTTATATGCTTTTGTTACTGTGTATTTTAATTGTTTTTTTATGAAGCCCACAAAGATGTTACTGCTTTAGATTGTGAAATCTGATGAGCTTCAAAACTCACCACTTCCTTTTTTGCTCGTTCTTCTTTCATCTCAGGAATCATTTTCCTCCTGTTGAACATTTGTTGAACATTTGTTCTTAGGATTTCCTTTAGTGAGGATCTGCTGATAACTACCGTCTCTTTCTGTTTGTCTGAAGATGTTTTTGTTTACCCTCACCCTGAGCAGGGTGTGTGCTGCTTGTACAATGCTGGGGTGGTGGGTGCGCCTCCCACAGGTCCAGGCAGGGTGTCCCTGACTTTGACTTCCAGCTTTGCTCTGAGAGGTCGGCGGCCATGACACGCTGGAGGGAGACGTTGGGGTGGCTTTGCGGTCATGTCATCGTTGCCAGCGGTCGTCTCATGGTGGGTCCTGACGTGGCTTCTTTTGTGATTGCCTGAGTCGGGGTTACTCATTAGACTTGCTGACTTTGTGGATTGATGATTTTCACGAGTCCTGGGAAGCTCTCACCACTGTCTTCCGCTGTTGCTTCTGCGCTGTTCTCTGTCTCACCTCTGGAGCAACAATTGGACGTGTTGCTCTTCCTGCTGGATCCTCAGCATCCGTAGATGCACTGGGTGGTGTCAGTGGGCGGCGGCCGGCTGGGGCAGTAGCCTGTCTCCAGCCCTTCCCCCTGCCTCTGTCCACGTGTCGGCGTGTCTCCTCAGGACGCGTGTTGCCTACTGACCCCCGCCGGCCTGCATGAGACTCTCACAGCGGGACCCTGTGTGCCTTGCTCAGTGCTGTACCCGGCCCCTGCCCAGAGCCCGCACAGTGTAGCTTCTTGGTGTATGTTCCTGTAATGGAACCAGGTTGTCATGCCAAGGAGTGTGGTTTCATTTTGAGAGGTGGGGAAGTCACTGGACTATTTAAAGCGTGTGTGTTTGGGACAGCAATGCTGCTGGAGTGGTGGTCCACACTGGAGGCGGGGATTGCCTCGGCGTGTGCAGGTGGAGGTGGGTGGGAGGTGTTGTGCAGGGCTTGGGACTGGACTTTCGGAGGTGGTCTGCAGTGATCCGGGGAAGATGGGTTGCTCCGAGGGAGGGGCTGAGAACTGGACTTTTGGAGGTGGTCTGCAGTGATCTGGGGAAGACAGGCTGCTCAGAGGGACGGGCTGAGGAAGCTCACCTGGGCAGCCTGTGGCCTGTAGGCTGGGCAGCACTTGGGCTGGGGCCAAGGGGCAGCAGGACGGTGCCCATAGCCCTGGAGGCCTTGGGGACTCAGAGGACCTGGCCCATTGCCGTGGCCAGCACAGTGCGTGCACGCCGCCCTGTCTGCACAGGCAGTGCCCTGCTTTCAAGACGCAGGCCTAGAAACCTCTGGCTGTTCTGTCCTGCTGTCAACACTGCAATCACATGGCAGTGGGTCTCTCGCTGGGGACTGGCTTTTGTGCAGGAGACAGAGGGCAGGGGGCTGCAGTGTCCTTGGGCTAAAGGATGCTTTCCTTGGATCTGGGCACTAGAACCAGCCCTCTCCCTCTCTCAGCCCAGCATTCTCACCATGCGTCCCAGGGAAATTTGATGGAGTGGGCAGCTGCGGTGCTGTGGTGGGGTCGGGGGGCTGCTGCAGATAGCAGGTCTGCAGTCAGTCACAGCGACGGGGGTCTCTTTGGACCCTGTGACTTGTGTGTGGTGGTGGCAGACGGTGGCATTGCCAAGGCAGGGTGCTCAGGTACAGGTGGGAAGGGATGGCAGGATGGAGGTTGTACTGTGCTTTCCCCAGGACCAGGGGGCAGGGTGTGGCGTGCTTGTTCCTGCCCGGCCATGGAGGGTCTCTGTAGGACAGGCTCCTGCTGAGGGCAGCCCTGTGGCCTGTGAGCTGCTGGCCCCGCAGGCTGGCTGGGCCTGTTTGGCTCGGCAGCTGCTCTGAGAGGCAGCCCTAAAAATAGCTGAGTGCTGAGAGGCCGTCCCCTTCTGCTCTTCAGGCGCGGCGCACCGATGTGTGCTCAGCTCAGGCCAACTTTGCAGGGTTGTGAGGGTGATGAAAGCGTGGCTGCTGGTCATAGTGCTGGGGTTGTCAGCAGCTCCTCGAGGGTTCCAGCCTGTGGAGGCCGGTGGCACCCCGTCTCACCCCATGCCCCACAGATGGGGTCAGGCTCTCCAGGAGCCCTGGGGAGCACTGGCTACAGCTGGGCTGTTCTCAACGCCCAGTACGTTCATGGCTGGGGCTCCAGGTCCTCTGCATGGTCGGGGCCAGGCTGGGTCCCCTGGGGCGCAGGTGCTGCTCAACAGAGGAGTCAGGACCCAAAAGGGACAGAAATGGGCAAGGGAAGACACTGGGGAAGGGGTGGGTCTGCCCTTTCTACCGGGGGTACACACAGGCCTGGGGCTGAGCAACCTGCTCTGGGCCTGACTGTCCCGCTCCACTGCCCCAACCAGCCTTTCCTCAGCACCCCCTGGTCAAGCTGTGGGCACCTCCTGCCCCCGGACACAGGCAGCACCTGGCCGAGTGTGGAGACACTCCAGCAGGCTCTTCGCCTATGGCCCAGCCCCGAGGGCACCGTCGTGGGGTGGTGGGACGCAGAGGGGCTGGGACACAGTGGTTGTGGAGGGGTGAGTGCTGTGGCTTTGGGTGGGGTGGGGTTGGGTTCGGGGAGGGTTTGCCTCAAGGCAGCAGCTCTCGTCAGGGGTTTAGCAAGGAGACAGTTGGGTTCTAATGACCCCTGAGTCCTGAGACAAGAGGAGGTGAGCTGGAGCAGGCGAGGGGGCTTGGAGGGGCCTTCAGTCCCCATGCAGCCCTTGCACAGCCTTTCGGACCAACATCCTGGGCCTTGCTTGGCAGAGGAGTTTGGGCTCCACGGGCTTGAGGCCCACGTGGTCAGCTCGCTTGGTCCAACGCCGTGTCTCACATTTCTGTGTCTCGACTGCCCCATACAGCCCGTGCCCCAAGAGCAGCTGGCAGCAGCTGCTGCGCACGGGCAGCTCAGCCCAGCAGCCCCGGGAGGCAGGTGTGTCTTGAGCTGAGCAGCAAAGTGACCATGCAGTCCAGCCTCCGTTCAGCCTTCCCCAGGATGCCTTTTGTCTTGCGGAGATGGTCAGTGTGGGGATGACCAGCACCATCTGGAAGGCAGGCCAGGATGTGGATCCACGAGGCGGACCTGCAGATGCACATCCCTCTTCTCAGATGTTCTTGTTCTGGTGAGCATAGGGAACGGGACCGAGCCAATGCTGATGGGAAGGGCCCTGGCCTTGGGCTGCTGTCCTGCAAGCTCGGCCCCTCTGTTGGGCCCCTCCTCCATGCCTTTGTTTGCTCTCCAACCTTCTGGGAGTCCCACGTCTGCATCAGGACAGAGGTGACCAGGGACCGGTTGACAGCTAGGATGCCACCAGCGTCTTTTGTTTAATTTGAGCCTCATTTCCCAGTGTAATTCTGTAGCTGACCTTGCAAGAGGCATTGACAATATTTCTTCTTTTTTTTTTTTTTTTTTTTTTTGAGACGGAGTCTCGCTGTGTCGCCCAGGGTGGAGTGCAGTGGCTGGATCTCAGCTCACTGCAAGCTCCGCCTCCCGG
The DNA here is from genome assembly GCF_008728515.1 of Papio anubis. Taxonomy (NCBI): domain Eukaryota; kingdom Metazoa; phylum Chordata; class Mammalia; order Primates; family Cercopithecidae; genus Papio; species Papio anubis. The sequence continues at coordinate 1,284,785 of NC_044982.1, read as the reverse complement.
GTTTTTACGCCATTCTCCTGCCTCAGCCTCCCAAGTAGCCGGGACTACAGGCGCCCGCCACCTCGCCCGGCTAGTTTTTTGTATTTTTTAGTAGAGACGGGGTTTCACCGTGTTAGCCAGGATGGTCTCGAACTCCTGACCTCGTGATCCTCCCGTCTCGGCCTCCCGAAGTGCTGGGATTACAGGCTTGAGCCACCGCGCCCGGCCGACAATATTTCTTTATTGTATGGCCCCCAGCCAGGACTTCCCTATTTTTAGATGCAAAATAATTGGGCAAGAATTTTCATCAGCATTGCACCCTGGGCTCGTGCAGGTGTCTCCAGGGCCGCCTGGAGACCAGTGCCCACCTCCCTGGTCCTGGACACAGGTGGGGCGGGGGCTCCCCCACAGCAGTGGAGTTGAGGCTTCTGTATGAGTTCGTTCCTGGTCAGTTTGAGGGTGGACATACTGCATCTTCCCAGTTGCCCCGGGAGCGCCTCAGGAGGGTGAGCGGCAGCAGGCCGATGCCCTGCTGGCAGGGCGTCCCTTGTGGCCAGGCTTTCCTGGTGCGGTGCTGAATTGGGCCATTTGTTCGTCTGAGTGCTGGGGAGAGGCATGGCTGCTCAGGCTTTGGGCAGTGCCCGCCAGTGGCTCCAGGAGGTGCTCCGTAGTGGGGCCTGGGAGGGTGGCCCTTCTACATTCTCGGGCTACCCCTGGGCCACACAGGCGTGAGGTCATGAGGCCCCTCTGTCTGGCCTAGGGCTCTCCTTCCCCGCCCACCTCAAGCCTGGGATGTGGCCCCACCAGGGACCGGAGGGGGAGCTTTGGCCCTGAAGACCCACCCTGAGGTCTGAGCTCTCCTGGCCTGAGCGTGCTGGCTGCTGCGAGCTCCGTGTTCATCCTGCGGCCAGGACTCTGCTGTTCCTCCTGGTGGGAGCTGCTGTGAAGCCCTGGGCAGCCTCCCGTCCCGCCAGCCTGCCCCTTGCAGTCAGTCCTGCTGTTCCCTCGGCTCCCGCACTTTCCAGCTTGGCCCTGGGCTTCCTATTTTTCCCACCTGGCTGGACGTACAGGTTGTCGCGCCTTGGAAAGTTGAGTCACCACACCCGAATCAGCGCTCATGTGGCTTGCCTGGCTATGGCTTCAGCCGGAAATGGAGCTGAGCGTGGCCTGTGTTTATAAATACAGCACCTATCAGGTCCAGCGTCGCTGTCTCCTGTAGGAGACGTTGGCTTTGGACGTGAAGAACAGCTGCAAGGCCACAGGGCCAAGGGGCATCTCACCAGCTGAGAGGCCAGTGTGCCTGACAGAGCGAGCCTGGCCACACAGAGCGAGCCTCAGAAGCCAGCGGGACGGAGGGCCTGCCTTGAGGAGAGGTCCAGGAACATCAAGAGGCTGCACTGGTGGTAGCCTGAGGGGGTGTGCCTGGCCAGTCAGTGCCTGCCACTACTGCTTGCTGCACTCACTGCCTGAGCATTGGGGATCGTGGGCCTGAGGTGCAGGGACCTCGGCTCCCGTGAGCAGCTCCTCCAGCAGCCTCTTGCTTCTCAGACCCTCGGCAAGTGGTGACGGAGGCTGGGGTGGAGTTGTTCTCCTGCCATGGTCCTGTCAAATTGTGCTGGGGGCAGGGCCAGGAATCACAGCAGGTGTCTGCCGCTAGCGCAGGGAGCCTGTGCTGGGGGCAGGGTGGGTGCGACTCATGCCTCTGCACCTTGCTTGCCGCACTCACCTGAGGAGGATGTGGCGGGGCAGAGGGCGGCTGGCCAGGTTCTCGGACTGCACCTGGCTCTGGCGGGCTATCGAAGGTTTTGGAGGTTTCTTTAATTAGCAACATGCTATCCAGAGATTGCCACTGTGGCTTGAGCGGCTCCCAGCCAGAGAGCAGGACCATTGACAGCCGAGCCCTGGCTCACCGGCCCAGACCACCCGAGGTTTTGCTAGGGATTTTATCAGCACAGTGCCTCCCCCCGGATCCGTCCACCTTTAGTGGCCCAGGCCCTGCGGTGGTTCCAGTTACTCCCTGGGAAAGTTTCCAGCACTGATGAGGGGTGACTCTTGGTCAGAGGTTGAGTGTTTCCCTGGGTGTGGAGGTGTGCAGAGAAGAGAGGGGTGTAGTTCATGAAGGACAGAGAGCTTATGCCGTGCCCCCTGCGCCTGAGCCCGGAGTGGCCAGCTTTCCTTTGACTGGGGAAGAGGCAGCTGTCCAGGGTTGTCCTCGCCTCGCCTCCTGGAGAATGTGGTCCCTTCAGAAAGGGGACCCGATAGTGGGTGGCCTGGTGCCCCCCACCCGCTGCCTCCCCTGGGCCTTCCTGGGGCTTAGCAGCTCAGGAGAGGAGGGAGCTCAGGCTGTGGCTGCTCTGTGAGTTGGACACAGATGCTCCAGCTGCTGGGCCCAGCAGTGTGAGTGGCCACAGAGAACAGGGGCCCAGAGGCTGCTCTCGGGGACACTGGCAGCAGTTGCGCTCTGGGCTCGCCATCCCTGAAGCTGGAATATTCCACAGGTGCCACGCACTTGCTGGAGGTACTACTTGGGGGTCGGCTGTGGCTGGGCCTCCCAGCAGCCCTAGTCTTGGTGCGTGGCTCCCGCACCCAACACCTTTCCGCTGACCTGAACACCCAGGGCACAGTGGCAGCAGCGTCATTAGGATTTCCAACTAGCCATTCGCGTTAAGAGTGAAGAGAAAACCTTGTTAGATTAGACTCATTGAAAAAAAGACCCCAGCGAATCTCTTGCCTGGTGTCTTTGCAGTCGCCTCCGAGGGTCGCGAGGCAGGGCAGCAGCCCCTCGGTGCCAGTGTGGCCGGGCAGCACCTCTTTTGCATATTATTGACCTAGAGAGAGAGGTCAGTTGGAATTCAGAGCTGCACAGGAAATTTGTGGCAACAGAGAATTATAGATGCTCTAGGCATTCAATGAATCTTCTCCACCTTGCTGTGGGGTTAATTCAGGGGAGCAGTAGGGAGTGTGCTGGGAGTGAGATCAGAGGGAGGACTCCCTGGAGGCCCCGTGGCCCTGGTGCTGGCTGCATCCTCTGGGGCTCCTCATCTGTCTGCAGAGGAGGAAGCTGTGGAGCAAGCATGTGTACAGGAGCAGTGTGGGCTGCACAGAGGCCTTTGCGGGGGCGCCTGTGGTTTGCAGGGGCCTGGCTGTGGCTGCCCTGTGTGATCTCTGTCCCCATCTTCTCCCGGCTTCCCTCGGGCCCTGTGTGGCCAACTTGGCACTTCAAGATTTGCTCCCTGACAACTGTTGCCTTTCCCAGAAGAGAAGTCCCTGGAACCAGGGCCAGCCTGCTGTCACCTGCCTGCTGCTCCTGCCCCACCAGAACCATCCTGGGTCCAAACTGGCCGACAGTCTAGGGGGTGCTCAGGGCCTCTGGGAGCTCTGGGAGAGTCTAGGGTGCTCTAGATCCTCAAGCTCTTGGGGCAGTAGAGTGGGGTCTGCGGTTCTGGACACCTTCTGGAGAGACTGTTCTGGTGTCAGCCAAGTGGCAGGCACCTTCTGGGCTTGGTGGCGGGGCTTCTCATGATGGCTCAGGGAGGTCCAGACAGCCCCCTTGACTAGGTGCGCACTTGGAGTCTTTTCCTGAGTAACTTGCAAACCGGCCTTGCAGGGCTCTAGTGCGTCGGCTCCTGGCCTGCAGGCCCAGCAAGCTCTGCCATGTGGTACTGCTTCTTGTGGAGAGGAGACCACCAGGCTCCTTCCAGGAGGGCGAGGTGTGTGCAGCAGGAGCGTCCAGGCCTGGAACTCGAGCTATGGTGTGGTGGTGCCAGCTTAGGAGCCAAGTACAGCTGGGAGGTGAAACCCATCCCTGTGGTCTGCACGTCACGCCAGGGCTGAGTTCCCAGCTGGGATGCCCTGGGAGGCACAGGGTGGGCTCCGGACGCCTGCTGGGGGATTTCAGTGAGAACCAATAAGGGTTGAGCCGGAGCGTCCAAGAAGCCTGGGGTCCGTGTGTGGGAAGGAACGGGGACAGGAGCCTCCAAGAAGCCTGGGGTCCGTGTGTGGGAGGGCGGGGACGGGAGGCTGTGAAGGGTCCGTGTGTGGGAAGGCGGGGACGGGAGGCTGTGAAGGGCGCGTGGGTTCTGGGAGGCTCACTGTAGGGAGATGTCCTGCCTTAGACGAGGTCACGCAGAGGAAGGTTACTGTGCTGCGGAGTTTTCTTTCCGAGCACGAAATGCTCACCTCCTGGAGGGAGTGGGGCCGCAGCCAGCCCTGACCCAGCGGGGGGTGCGGCTGCTCTCTGGACCCCAGGTCCCAGGGTGGCAGCTAGTGCAGCCTAGGCCACACCAGCACGACCCCTCGCCCCCATCTCCACGGAGCACCATGGGACTCTGGCGTCAGAGTCCTGGGGCCCCACCCGACACCCACACATTTCCTGTCTTTTCTCAGGCAATCGCCATGGTACCCAGGGCTGGCCTTGTTTCAGCTTCCTGGCGAGTGCCCTGTGGTCAGTCATTTCTGTCCTCGCCTTTACCTCAAATTCTGCTTTTTTCCTTAAGTGCATTCCCAACTCCATCTCTGTGCCAGCTGGGCCCCGTGCAGCCTCTGCCGGCATCTCCTGCTCACGTAACATCAACTTTCTGGGTCCTCGGGGCCTAGCCTTGCTCTGGTGAACAGCTTTGTTGAATGCCGGGGTTGGCTTTTGTTTGTTTGTTTGTTTTTTGTTTTTTGAAACGGAGTCTCACCCTGTGGCCCGGGCTGGAGTACAGTGGCACAATCTCGGCTCACTGCAACGTCCACCTCCTGGGTTCAAGCGATTCTCCTGCCTCAGCCTCCCGAGTAGCTGGGATTACAGGCATGAGCCACCACACCCAGCTAATTTTTGTATTTTTAATAGAGACGGGGTTTCACCAGTGTTGGCCAGGCTGGTCTCGAACTCCTGATCTCAGGTGATCCACCTGCCTCGGCCTCCCAAAGTACTGGGATTACAGGCTTGAGCCACCACGCCTGACCTGGGTTAGCCTTTAACTGGCAAGTTTAGTCTGTGTTTCTGTGTGATGATGTAGTTGCATGTATTCCTATAATTTTGATCATTTTGATTCTGTTTGTTATGCATTTTCTTTGCTACATTTTGTTATTTTCTCCGTGGAAATTAAGGAAGGATCAAGATTGAGTTTATTTTTATTTTTGAGACAGGTTCTCACTCTGTTGCTCAGGCTAGAGTGCAGTGGGATGATCATAGCTCCCTGCAGCCTCAAACTCTGGGGCTCAAGTCATCCTCCCATTTCAGCCTCCTAAAGTGTTGGGATTACAGGCATGAGCCATTGTGCCTGGCCTGAGTTTTCTGTATTACCCACTCCAAGAAATCTGATTTGTAGCCCTTTTAACTGTTACTGATTTGCTTAAAATGTGAAAGACCTGTTGATATTTAAGGATGGTCAACAACCCTCCCACCTTCCAAAGGTAGGAGAGCTGAAATGCAGGAGAAACAGCAATGCCTTTGATGACTGTGACTTTGCTGCTACTTTGCTCACCTGGGGCCCCGCCCTTCCCGAGGATAGTTTTTGTTTTCCTGGAGCACATCCTTCAGAAGCTCTTTCAGTCTTTCAGTGCCTGAAGATGGCGTTTTTGTCCCCCTCACGCCTGAGGATCACAGAGTTCTAGGTTGACAGTTTTGTCTCCTCGGTACTTTGACAATTGTTTTATTGTCTTGCCTCTGTTGTGGTTTTGAGGAGTCTGTGATCAGCCTGCTCCTTGTTCCTTGCAGGACACCTATGTGCTCTGTGGTTGCTTTTAGCATTTTTATTTTGATTTGGTCCCTCTCTTGCCCCCAAGGGCCAGTAGGTTTCAGACACCTTCCTGAGATTCCCTGGAGGGGAGAAGCCTTGATTCCTAAACAAGATTTGTTATTAGCATTGCTTTTGAGCCTCCTTGGGAGTCGCTGAATGCAAGCATCTCTCTTCTTGTTTTGGAAGAATCCTCAGTCAGACGTTGCATCTCCGTCCTTGGGTGGAAGCTGCTGGGTCACTGTCCTACGCCTCACGGCGGTGCTGCATGTGCCCCCGCGCCTGCTTCTCCTTCCATGGGAGCCCCTCCCAGCCCCTTCCTGGCCCGGGAAGCACAGTGGTCCTCTCCTCTGTGGGCTGTGTTGAGACATGTTGCTGACTAGTCCCAGACCCACAGCATGGAGCACGGGGGTTTTGCCTGGTGCCCGTGATATCAGCGGGGAGTGAGAGGAGCAGGTGGCCCCCTTGGCCATGTTCAGGGTGTGCCTGTGTGGCCGACCACCTCCAGGGCTGAGACCACACAGGAAGCAGTTGGGTTTGTGAGAACCCCCATGGGAAGCTGTGCTGATCCTCCCCTGAGCCTGTGACAGCTGAGGGCACAGGCAGTGAGGTGGGGCTCGGTGCCTGGGGCTGAGTTGGGAAGGTTTTGTGTCTGACCCACTTCTTCCCAGGTGGGAACTCCCTCCTCAGGCACTGCATGCTTCTCTGCGAGGCCACAGCCCGGGTCCCGGGCCTCTGCCTGGTCCTCTCATGGGCAGTCCACAGACCTGGAGCCCAGGAGGTGGATTCTGAGGTCTGAGTCCCCCGCGGGACAGCAGTTCCATCCTCTGGTCCCTCTCCTGCCCCCAAGGGCCAGTAGGTTTCACACTGAGATTCCCTGGAGGGGAGCAGCCTTGATTCCTAAACAAGAAGTTGGTCTTAAGTGCATCCTCTTGATGTGGGGCAGAGAAGAAATCTGAGACAGTCTCATGCCCCCACCGCCGTCGTTCCCGCACGTTTTTGTGGGGGTGCTCAGTCTGTGCTCTGTCTCCACCCTGGGTTCTGCTCCCTTGGGCTGCACCATGGTTTCTCCTCTCTGTGGAGCGTGTGCTGGGCCCCTGGGGATGGGTGCAGACCGGGCCTGGGCCCATGTAGACCAACTGGTATGGGTTGTGAGAGAGAGAGAGACAGATGCACGCTCATGCACATACACACGTGCACACACCCATGCACCGTGCACGCACGCACACACCCTGGCCCAGTTCCCCGCCAGTCCCCACCACCTCTTGCTGCAGGTGCTCCTGGTTCCCTGTCTTCACCCAATAGCTGGAGTCATCCTCCTGCCCACATCCGTGCCCTGTGCGGAGCAGGTGCTGGTTCTGCCTTCCCCTGGCCTGCCCCAGGCGGGGACACTACACTGGGAAGCTGCTCCGTTGCAGGCGTTCCCACGGTGCTGCTGCCCTGTTAGCTGTTTGCAGCACAGGCTGGCCAGTCCTGGGGCGCTGTACAGACTCTCCTGGAAGCCTGTCCCTGGCCGTCCTGTCCTACTGGGGGCACAGTGTCTTGGCAGAAGGTTCTGGCTGCTCCCTGGGTGCTGGCTTGTGTGACCTGGCCTTGCTGGGCCCCGTGACATGCGGTCTGGGCATGTTCCTGGGACCCGTTGGGCTTGCAGTGGCCACTGAGGAAAGCCGAGCACGGAAAGTGCCAAAACCTGGGACACCTTCTTGCAGGCCCACCCTTCACCCTTTGCCACGTGGGCCATTGGGGAGGGAGGAGTTGGGAGGTTTTGGCAAAGCAGCCCAAAGGTCCAGGCAGACCCAAGGCTGGTGACCGGCCTGGCCTCTCACCCTCCTCACTGAGAGTCACAGCCTGTGGCCCATGGCAGGGCTGCCCAGGACAGGGGTGTGGCCCGGAGGCCTTCCCAGAGGGGGTTCTGGGAGCTTCCCCAGCTGTCACAAGCACCGGCCTGTGCCTCGTCTGTGCTAAAATAGCCCCTGCACAGAAACGCCCTTGCTGGGCAGGGCCCATTCCTGCTGGAAGACGCCTGTCAGGTCCCTTCCTGCCTGGGGCCGTGTGGAGCGTCCAGCCTGGGGGTGGTCGTGGGGTGTCGGGGGCCCGGGCCTGGATCCACGATGCCCTGTCTCGTTCAGAACCTTGCCTGGCTTCCCCTGCGCGGGGCAGCGGCCCCCGCCTGCTCAGCCCATCTCCTCCTGCACTGGACCCGTCTGTCTGCCTTCCCCTGACACCTCTTCTTGCCGGACTCTAGGGCCAAGGGAGTGGGCCCTGGCTGCAGAGGCAGCGCCAGCCAGCCGAGTGGGTCAGCCCACAGACCCCACCTGACCCCAGGGCAGCCTGGCCAGGAGGGCATGGGAAGGGGAGAGCTGTTTCCACCTTGAGGCTGACGCAGACCAGACCTGGCTCCATCCTGAGCAGCAGAACGTATGTGCAGGGCCTCACCTTCTTCCCTCTGTCTGCATAGAGCTCCACCTGAGGGCCAGTGTGTGCATAGAGCTCCACTTGAGGGCCAGAGTCTGCTTAGAGCTCCACCTGAGGGCCAGAGTCTGCGTAGTCGTCCACCAGAGCCCCTCTGGTCTGGCAGCCTTGGGCGTGTGTGCACAGTATGGGCGGTGGGAACAGAGCTGGGGGGGCTCCCCTCCATGGGGGTGGGGCTCCCCTCCAGCTGTCGGTGAGGCACACTGTACACCTGCATACCTGTGCCTGGGACTGCTGGGCTGGAGGTGGAAGAACAGGGAATGGCCCCTGGGCCTTTAGGTGACTGAGGCAGAAGTACAGGCTCAGCAGGTCTGAGGACAGGGTCTCCTGATGGCTGGACCCAGCTTGGACAATGGCCGGCAGCTCCCAGCCTTGCCACAGGCTGGCTGGAACGCGTGGCATGGTGGAGCCCAGCGCTGAGGGCCGGACGTGCGTTTGCAGCATTGTCCTCACAGCCACCTTGGAGGCCTCTCTGCTGTGGGGCAGATGCTGTTCCTGGAGCCATGGTGCTTCCAGGGGCACCCTGGGTTCAGCTTGGCCCCCATAGGCCAGTGCCTGATGTAGCTGGAGGCTGGTGTGGCTGCGACGCTCTGGCTGGCATCTGGTGTGGCTGTGATGTGCTGACTCCAGTACCATCACATTCCTTCCCCTATTCTGGAGCAGGTGGGGACCCCCTCTTCACTCTCCCTCATGCGCAGGGCTGGCCTCTGCTGAGGCGACCCCTCACTGGGCCGAGGCTTGGAGACCCAGTAGTCCCAGCCCTCGGTGCAGTCCGTCCACCAGGCACCTGACTGAGCCTGAACCTCTCGCTCCACAGCAGCCACCTTCGCCCTGACCGCTGGCCAGCGGTGACACTGAGAAGGCACCCTGACCTTCTGTCCTCATTAGCAGGGAGCAGCCATGTCCAGATAAGGCTGGACATTGGAGAAAGCTGAGTGAGGCTAGCAAGAGCTGGCAGCTACCCCGGGCCGCCTGGGCAACTCTTGGGACGGGCTGGGTGGTAAGTGCTGGTGGTGCAGGGGCAGAGAGCCCCGTGGAACTCTCTCCGTGAGGACGGCGGTGCCCTGGGGCCCGGCTACAAGGATGGCCGTGCAGGCACCTGGAGCCTGGGGATGGCAGGGCGTGGGCTGAGCACTTGGGGCGCCAGCCTGTGACATTCCTCTGCCCAGGGGCAGCAGGGCATGGAGCGCGTGTGGCCAGCTGCCGCCACAGGGCCCCAGCTCCCACGCGGGCAGGCTTGCGACCGCACCAAGGGGGCAGCTCTTGGAGACAAAAGCTCCTCAGTTTTCCCTTCCAACAAAACACAGTCAGCAGGTTTGGGACCAGCTGCCTCGGGTCTTAACCATCTGTGCTCTGCGCGCGCCGCCCCCCACCCCATGCCTGCCTGGAGGAAAGTGGTGGGGTTGACATGCGCCTCGAGGGCCAGCCGGGTGCTGGTGCGTTTCTCAGAAATCCGTGAAGTACTCCCTTGTCCTGCTTGGGTTCTGTGCTGTCCTCGGGAGTGGCGCGGCTGCATGCCAGGGCTGCAGAGTTGGCCACACAGCCTCTCGAGGAGGCCTTGAGCCAAGCACAGGATGCAGCCCAGCAGTGATGGCGAGTGGCTGGACGGAAGAGATCTTGGTTCACGCCGCTGTCTGGAGGGCAGGGTCCTCAGGTGACCAGAGTCCATGCAGGAGCGAGTGAGGACAGGGCTGGGGCAGGCGGCAGGATGATGCCTCCCAGAGGGGCTCAGTGAATGAATGAATGAAGGCACACGCACCCACGCTCCAGCAGGGCCAGAGTGTGCTGGTGGGTGAGTCTGGCCTGCCTTCCTGGGGTTGTGGGCCCTGCTTGTGGGAGGCCCCTGTGGGGAGGGCCTCCTCGTAGAAGTGTTCATCAGAGTGAAAGCCGGTCCCTGTGCATGGCTGCTGGGAATGTAGCGTGGTGCAGCTGTTGCAGGGGACAGGACAGCAGCCCCTCAGAAAATGAGACACAGAGTTCCTGTCAGAGTTCCCGTGTGACCCAGCAGTTCCGCTTCTCAGTAGAACCCAGGAGCACTGAAGCGGGGCCTCCAGGGGAGAGCTGCACCCTGTGTTCGCAGCAGCCTTACTCACGGTGGCTGAGAGATGTATGCAGCCCGTGTCCATCCTTGGACGAACAAGTCGTCACAGTGTGACCCTCCACACCACAGAGCGTCACTCACCCTCGGCACAGTGTGACCTCCACCCTGTGGAATATTACTTAGCCCTGAAAAGGAAGGAAACAGAGGCTGCAGCGTGGACGGGCCTCGAGTATGTTGTGCTGAGTGGAATAAGCCCGTCACAGGAGGACGTGCACTGTACAATCCCATTAGCGCCAGGTCCCTAGAGTCATTGCATTCATGGGGACAGAAGGTAGGATGGTGCAGCATGGTGAGTGCCAGGGGCCAGGGAAGGTGGGAATGGAGAGTCGGGGTAGGATGGGTAGTTTCAGTTGTGCAAGGTGAAGAGAGTTGTCGAGCTGGATGGCGGTGAGGGCTGCACGACGGCGTCCACGCACTTAGTGCCACTGACCTGTACGCTGAAAAATGGTTCAAATGGCAAGTTTTACGTTATATATATTTACCACAATAAAAAAGAGAAATAGACATCGTCAAGCTGTTCTCCAAAATAAGGCTGTCACCGTTTACCTTCCTACCAGAAAAAAAACAGTTAAATCCCAAAGCCAGGGGGTGCACCAGTGTTCATCTCCAAGTTGGGGCTGGCTGAGCCCGTTGCTATGCCTAGCTGGGCTTGGGTGGCAACCCTGGGAGGAGCTCAGGCCTCTCGCCTTTTGGATTTCTGTTCAAAGTGGGAAGTAGTCTCCAAATCCCAGGACCCCCCTGAGCCCCTGAGATGGGAGCCTCTCCAGACCTGCCCCTGAGAGCCTGTCCCACCCCTGGGCCAGGGTCTCTGTGCCTCTGAACAAAACTGGGGGGCCTGATGCAGAGTCCTAGCTCAGGCTTCCAGAAGTCAGTGGTTTGAAGGGGTACCCACCCTTGCTCCGTTGGGACATAGGGACGCAGGTGCCTGCCTCAGCCCCAACACGTGCACCGCCAGGGGCAGCAGGGCCACCTCCAGTCTCTGGTGTGCATCACACGCAGGAGTGGGTGGGTGGGGCTTTCGGTCTCCCAGAGCGCATACTGCTGGGCTGCGCTGTCTCTGGCCTCCTCGCCCACAGAGGGCCTGCCCTGCCCCCGTCTCAGGCTGGTGGCTGAGGGGTCTGTTCTTGGACTGGGGCCTGGCGCTGGCCCCAGTTTCCTGGAGGAGGAGGGGGAGTGACCTGCGGAGGACTTCCAGCCTCCCCTTCTGCCTGCTGTGGGCTGCGTGGAACTGGGGCTCTGCTCAGCCCTGGAGAGTGTTGGCTGCTCTCCTTCCAGCTGACGTGGAAATGCCTTGCAGGGCACGCACATGGGCACTTTCTGCTGAGTCAGGTTTCTCTGACCTTCCTGAAATGTCACTTGTTCTGTAACTCATAAAAACTGGGGTGCTGGGCTATGGTGCCTGCCTTCTCCCGGAAGTCCCTGCCGAGGGGGGCAGGGATGGGGCATTCCCAGGGGTGTTTGTCCTTTGCTGTCTCTCCTTTCCCACCTTGTCCCTTGGGCCTCCCCTGACCTATTGACCTGCCACAGCTCGCTCACCCCAGGCCCCTGGGGGCTGTGCAGGATTCTGGGTCCTCCAGGGCCAGTGTGACCCTTGCTGGGTTTTCAGAGTGACCCTGGAGGTAGGTGCCCTGCCCACCCTCACCTCCCATTCCCAGCTCATCTGCCCCAGGGCCAGGTGTCCATCCACCCTGACCGTGACCATGTGCCTGTGACCTCCTGCATGACTGACCCCTGACTTTGGGTGCCCAGGCCTAGCAGTGCCCCATGCCACTGGGTCCCCAGGCATCCACCAGGAAAGGACAGCTCTAGAGTGGCGCCAGCAGAGGTCCTGGTGTCTGTTGAAGGCCCTTGGAATTCCCTGGCTTCATTGTGCCATCTCCCCGCTCTTCTTCCTCCCTCCTGCCTCCCTGTCTTCCTACTCTCTCCCCTCCTTCCACCCGCCCACCTGCTCTCCTCTCTGAGCCTGGCCCCACAATCAGAGGTGCTCACTCCTGCCTTCAGCTGACTGCAGGTGTCCAGGCGTCGGGGCCGAGGGCACCTCTGTGACTTTGTTGACCAACCCAGGCTGACTTCAGAGGTGCTCCTCAGCCCCTGCTCTGCAAGTTCCTGGGGACCCGTGGCTGTCACTTTGGCCCGTTGACGTTTATGGTGGTTCCTGTAGCTAATTGAATACTGCCAAAGATGGAAAGTGGAGGATGCTGTTCCACTGCCACTCATAGAGCGAGACCAGGTGCTTCGAAAAGACCAGCAGGGCTGGGTGTGGTGGCTCATGCTTGTAACCCTAGCACTGTGGGAGGCCAAGGTTGGGGGACCACTTGAGGTCAGGAGTTCGAGACCAGCCTGGCCAACATGGGAAAACCCTATCTCTACTGAAAATACAAAAATTAGCCGGGTGTGGTGGTGTGAACCTGTAGTCCTAGCTACTTGGGAGGCTGAGGCAGAAGAATGGCTTGAACCCGGGAAGCAGAGGTTGCAGTGAGCCAGGATCGTGCCACTGCACTCCAGCCTGGGCAACAAGAGCAAAACTCCATCTCCAAAGAAAAAAGAAGAAGAAGAAGAACAGACCAGCAGGGCCAGGTGTGGTGGCTCATGCCTATAATCCTAGCACTTTGGGAGGCCAAAGGGAGAGGATCTCCTGAGCACAGGGGTTCAAGGCTGCCATGAGCTGTGATTGCACCACTGCACTCTAGCCTGGGTGACACAGCAAGATTCTGTCTCTATTAAAAAAAAAAAGGAATGGAGATAACAAAGAACAAGTCTTAACTGAATATTAACAAAAGCCAGAAGCTGATTGGAAAAGCTTAATAAAGTAGCAAACACACCCGGCTAATTTTGTATTTTTAGTAGAGAGGGGTTTCACCATGTAGGCCAGGCTGGTTTCAAACTCCTGACCTCAGGTGATCCGCCCGCCTCAGGATCCCAAAGTCCCAGGATTACAGGCATGAACCACCACATCCAGCCAATTTTTGTATTTTTTGTAGGGATGGGGTTTCACCATGTTGCCCAGGCTGGTCTTGAACTCCTGGGCTCAGGTGGTCCACCCACCTTGGCCTCCCAAAGTGTTGAGATTACAAGTGTGAGCCACTGCGTCTGGCTAAGAAGGAGTAATTACCCTTAGCAGATACAAATTTATTTAAATTAGTTATGCTAGTTAAAACAATACGGAATTGGCAGAAGTGTAAACAGTGACTACGGAATGTACCAGCAGAAACACGATCATAGTGTGCTTCAGAAATGGCCTCATTCATCCATGAGGAAAGGATATGCTTTTAGGGAAATGGTTTGGTGATAATTGAACATTCATGTAGGAAATAAAATGCAATCACTCACAACACACACACAACAACTCCAAATAGATGAATAATCTCATTGTGAAAAAGAGGAAGGAACAAAGCGGGGAGTGGGATGGGTTAAAGCAGCAGTCCCCATTTTTGCCACCAGGGACTGGTTTTGTGGAAGAGTTTTCCACAGACGGTGATGGGAATGGTTTCCAGTGAAACGGTCCCACCGCCAATAATGAGGCATCGGATTCTCGTAGGAGTGTGCAGCCTAGATCCCTCTCATGTACAGTTCCAGCAGGGTTCTCCTGTGACACCTGATGCCCCACCGACTGACAGGAGGTGGAGCTCAGGTGGGGATGCTCGCTCCCCGGTGCTCATCTCCTGCTGTGCGGCCAGTTCCTGACAGGCCAGGAACCGGTCCTGGGGCTTAGGGACCTCTGATCTAGAGCACAGGTGACTTTTCTGCACCAGAGCCAGGAATGAAGGGCTGGCTGAGCTGGTGCTTCCTGCCGCCTGTGGAGTGGTGCAGGTGTCCGTGGTCCAGGGCTGGCCAGGGACATCTGTCTTTGGCTTGGCTTCTGCCTCTGGGTCCGTGGTGGCTGCCTGGGACCTGCCCTTGCAGCCAGGGTGAAAGGAGCGGGCAGAGCCTGCTGCCCTGGGTGAGCCTGCTGCCTCTGCTCAGGGTCCCTGGCGGGGCTGCTTGCTCAGCACCCTTGCCTTCTCTCTGGCCGGGCAGCCGTCACCCAGCTAGCTTGGGGAGGCTCGCTACCAAGGGGCAGGGGGCTGGAGAACGGAGCTTGGAGACGGCTGGCCGTCTCGGCCATGCGTAGAGACACACGCTCCTGAGGCCTGCAGTGCCTGCAGAGGGGAAGAAACAGGGCTGGTGTGGAGAGCACACAGTGCGTTTCTGTGGTCAGGCCCCTTTATTTCTTTAAACAGATCCCAAGTGTGGAGAACATTTGCTCATTCTTGTTGGAGGCCAGTGGGTTTTGTGTATCTGAACTTTTCCTGTGTGCCTCTCGCTTCTCTCTGTCAGAAAACAAAGCAGGAGCCTCTCTTCTCTAGGATTCGGATTCGTGTTGGCTCTTTCATTCTCCTAGTTCGAGCAGACACAGTAGAAGAGGAAAGAGAGAACACTGCGGGTATTCAAGCGTTGTCTCGGATGTGAGCGCTGAGTTTCCACCTGTCACTGTGATTTTGTTTTATATTGCGTTGTTTTTAAAATACGCTTTGCTCTACTTTTGTTGCTGATGAATCTATTACAGCTGCAAGGTGTCCTGAACACAGTGGCAGGCGGGTGATGAATCGTCCTCTGTAGGTTTTCTGGTGTCTTTGTTACGATTTTCTCAGGGCCAAGTGTGGTGCACCTGGCCTAGGCAAACCTTTAGGCCTCACTCTCAGAACCAACAGTGGATAATAAGCAAATAACATGTTTTGTTTATCTGCACAGTTTCTGAATGCAAATGATTCTTTTTATTCCTTATTTTATTTATTTATGTTTTAGAGACAGAGTCTTGCCATGTTGCCCAGGCTGGAGCTTTTTATTCTTTCAGTGTTTGCACGGTGGCTGTAGCTGTGTGTAGTGACAGCAGAGACAGGCCTGAGAGGGGCAACCACGTCCCCCTTGGGCAAGGTCTGTCTACTGCAGGACCATGAGCTGCGACTTTCTCCTTCCAAGTGTGCAGAGAGAAGCCCCTCCCTAGGGATGGGGAGCCATAGCCTGCTGTTTTTGTGACTGGAGTCTTGGGGTTGGGGGCACTGGGCTGTGCTGCATAGATGGTGAGCGCTGGTCAAACAAATGTAAGGAGTGTGAGCTTCTAGACACAAAGATGTGGAAGCCTGAGTGGTGAGGAAGGGAAGTCTTGCAGTACCCTGCCCACTGCCCCCAAATACCTCTCATGGATTTGTTTGTTTGTTTACAATTAGTTCACCCACAGCAGGATCCAGGCTGCTGCCTCTGTGTGTGTGTGTATGTGTGTGTGTGACAGGGTCCCCTGTCACCCAGGCTGGAGTGCAGTGGTGTGATCACAGCTCACTGCAGCCTCCAACTCCTGGGCTCAGGTGATCCTCCCACCTCAGCCTCCCAAGTAGCTGGGACTGCAGGTGCACCCCACCACGTTCAGCTAATTTTTGTATTTTTTTATAGAGACAGGATTTCACCATGTTGGCCAGGCTGGTCTCGAACTCCTGGCCTCAAGTGATCTACCTGTCTTGGCTTCCCAAAGTGCTGGGATTACATGTGTGATTGTGCCCAGCCACAGTAGAGCTTCTTGTTTGCAATTGGTCGATATGTGTCTTGTGGCAGTCTTTAATAAAACAAAAACTTTGAAGGTATCATCTGGTAGACCAGGTGCAGTGGCTCATGCCTGGAATCCTAGCGCTTTGGGAGGCCAAGGTGGGTAGATCACTTGAGATCAGGAGTTCAAAACCAGCCTGGCCGACATGGTGAAACCCTGTCTCTAGTAAAAATACAAAAAATTAGCTGGGCGTGGTGGTGCACGCCTGTAGTCCCAGCTACTCAGAAGGCCGAGGTAGGTGAATTGCTTGAACCCGGGAGGCAGAGGCTGCAGTGAGCCAAGATTGCACCACTGCACTCCAGCCTGGGCAACAGAGCAAGACTCTGTCTAAAAAAGAAAAAAAAGACAGTATTGTTATGGTAAAGGTTCACCCCTCGCGCCTTTTTTCATATGCAGCTCTGAGCTTAACATCCACCACACAACCAGGCACAGAACACTGGGCAGTCCACCCAGAACAGTCCCCAGCAGCCACCCAGTCCCCAGCAGCCACCCACCCTACTGACCAGGCCTTGTCCCTCCAGCTCTGCCTTTTCCAGAGTGCCATAGAGATGGACAAAAATGGTGTGTGAGGCCGGGCGCGGTGGCTCACGCCTGTAATCCCTGCACTTTGGGAGGCCGAGGCGGGCGGATCACGAGGTCAGGAGATCGAGACCATCCTGGCAAACACGGTGAAACCCTCGCCTCTTACTGAACACAAAATTAGCCGGAGCGCTGGTGGGAGCGGGCGCTTAGAAGTCCAGTTAGCTAGAGGCTGAGGTGAGAATGGCACGACCTCGAGGCGGAGCTTGCAGTGAGCCGCAGATCGCCACTGCACTCCAGCCTGGGCGACAGAGTGAAGACTCCGCCAAAAAAAAAAAAAAAAAAAAAAAATGGTGTGTGAGCTCTCGACACGGGCGTCCCTCACTCAGCACGATGCCTTTGAGATCCATCCTATTGTGTGTCAGTGATCCATTCCTAGTTGTTGCTGAGTCGTATTCCGTTGCACGGTGTGCCACAATGTCCTTGTCTTTGCGTGAAGGACATCTGGGTTTGCAGTGGGTGGCAGTTATGAATAGAACTGCTGTTAGAGATCTCTGCATTACAGATCTTTGTAGGGATGCACGCTTTTATTTCCCTTGGCCCAGTTCCAAGGGGTAGGATTGCTGGGTCCTGTGTGTTTCACTTTGTAAGAAGCTGCCAGACGGCTTTCCAGTGACTGCTGTGTGGCGTTCTGCACGTTCAGCGTGTGTGGAAGTCCCCGTGGTTTTGCCTCCTCGCCAGCACTTGGTATTAGCTTTTTTATCTTTTGTGTGTTTTAAGCCATTCTAATAGGTGTAGTTGGTATCTCCTTTGGTTTTAATTTGCGTTTCTGCAATAACTAATAGTTTTGAGCATCTTTTCATGTGTTTATTTGCTATCAATGTATCTTTTCTGGTGAAACGTCTGTTCAAATATTTTGCTTACTTTTTTTTTTTATGAGTTGGAGTCTTGCTCTGTCAACCAGGCTATAGTGCAGTGGCGCGGCCTCAGCTCACTGCAACCTTCACCTCCCTGGTTCAAGCAATTCTCTTGCCTCAGCCTCTGGAGTAGCTGGGATTACAGGTGCCCGTGACCATGCCCACTAATTTTCTCACTTTTTATTAGGTTGTTTGTTTTCATATTGTTGAGTTCTGAGAGTTCATATATTTACATATTCTGGATAAAATTTTTGTCAAATATGTGATCTGCGGCCGAGCGTGGTGGCTCATACCTGTAATCCCAGCACTTTGGGAGGCCGAGGTGGGCAGATCACTCGAGGCCAGGAGTTCGAGACCAGGCCTGGACAACCTGTAGCTGAGACTGCAGATGTGTGCTGCCGTACTTGGCTAATTTTTGTATTTTTTGTAGAGACAGGGTCTCCCTGTGTACCCTGGCTGATCTCAAACTCCTGGGCTCAAGTGATCCACCCACCTCAGCTTCCCAAAGTGCTGGGATTACAGGCATGAGCCACCCTGCCCTGCCTCTACTTTTAATATACGGTTGAATGTGCCCGGAGGTTTGTTTTTTTTTTGGAAGATTTAATTAATTATTAATTAATTTATTTATTTTTGAGACAGAGTCTTACTCTGTCCCCCAAACTGGAGTGCAGTGGTACAGTCTCGGCTCACTACAACCTCTGCCTCCCCGGTTCAAGCGATTCTCCTGCCTCTGCCTCCTGAGTAGTTAGGATTACAGGCATGCGCCACCATGCCTGTCTAATTTTGTATTTTTAGTAGAGACGGGGTTTCACCATGTTGGCCAGGCTGGTCTCGAACTCCTGACCTCAAGTGATCCGCCCACCTTGGCCTCCTAAAGTGCTGGGATTACAGGTGTGAGCCACTGCGCCCAGCCCAGAAATTTTTAAACTATTAATTGAATTTATTTAATAGGTATAGGAGTATACCAGCTATCTGTTTCATCATGGTGAGTTTTAGTAGTTTGTGGCTTTCTAGGGAAATGAAAACTAGTACATTTTATCAAAGTAGTCAAATTTTTATTCATGAAGTTGTTCATAGTATTTTCCAGTAGTCTGTAAGGTCTATCGTTCTTTCCTTCTTGTACTTCTGATAATGGCAACTTTTGTCTACTTTCTTCTTTGTTTGGGTAGAGGTATTATGAATTTTATTCATCTTCCCAAAGAACTAGCATGGTTTTATTTTATTAATTGTTTATCTATTTTCAGTTTAGTTGTTCCTCTTTATCGTTATAATGTCCTTCCTTTTGCTTACTTGGGGTTTAATATGCTCTTCTAGTTTCTTAAGATGGAACCTTAGGGCTGGGTGCAGTGGCTCAGTAATCCCAGCACTTTGGGAGGCTGAGGTGGGTGGATCACCTGAGGTCAGGAGTTCGAGACCAGCCTGGCCAACATGGTGAAATCCTGTCTCTACCAAAAATATAAAAAATTAGCTGGGCATGGTAGTACATGCCTGTAATCGCTTGAACCTGGGAGGTGGAGGTTGCAGTGAGCTGAGATCGTGCCACTGCACTCCAGCCTGGAGATGGAGACACAGCGAGACTCCATCTCAAAAAAGATGGAATCTGGCCAAGCGCGGTGGCTCACGCCTGTAATCTCAGCACTTTGGGAGGCCGAGGCGGGTGGATCACAAGGTCAGGAGATTGAGACCATCCTGGCTAACATGGTGAAACCCCGTCTCTACTAAAAATACAAAAAAATTAGCCAGGCATGGTGGTGGGTGCCTGTAGTCCCAGCTACTCAGGAGGCTGAGGCAGGAGAATGGCGTGAACCTGGAAGGTGGAGCTTGTAGTGAGCCGAGATCGTGCCACTGCACTCCAGCCTGGGCGGCAGAGCGAGACTCCGTCTTAGAAAAAAAAAAAAAGGAATCTTTAGATTGTGTATTTGAATCTTTTTTCTTTTCTGACATAAGCACTTAATGCTATAAATTCTCCTTTCAGCACTGCTTTAGCTGCACCTGGCAGGTTTGACATGCTACGTTTTCATTTCCATGCCATTCAGAGTGTTCTCTGATTTCCTTTGAGACTTGCTTTGATCCATAGGCTATTGAGGGCCATGTTTTTCAGTTTCCCAAGCAGTGGTGAATTTCCCCACCATCTTTCTGTGATAGATCGCTAGTCTAACGCCATTTTGGTCAGAGAATGTGTTCTTTGCATGGTATCAGTTCTTTTGAGTTTGTGACGGATTTGTGGTGTGACCCAGCATATGGTCTGTCTTGGTTCATATCACCTCTCGCTTAGTCTGTCTCCTCTCTCTTTTTTCCTCTTGCATTTTGTTTAGTAAGAGAGAGTCTATGGGAATCTGGGCAGCCCCAATGGAGTGGGGTGGAGCCAGGGCGAGGGTCCCTGCTGGAGGAGTGCCCCCTCAGGCCAGGCCGTTCAGTGCCTCTGCCAAGTCCCAGGAGACTGACTTAATGCCTGACTTATTTTGTGATATACTGAGTATGAGAATGACTTTAAAGCTCACCGGTGGCCTCGGAGTACACCTTGTGTGCACAGACACTGACGGGCGACAGTGGACGGTCTGACCGCAGCTCGAAAATGACTTGAAGGACTCTGACAGCGCTGTCTGTAGTAGACAGGCTCTTCACGCTCATTGTTTAAGCTCCATGCCTGCTTACCCAAAAAGCTGGACTTAAAAACATCTAACTTGGGACTCAGAAAAATAAAACATCTGACCTGGGTAGGTCTGTCTCCCGGTGTTGGAAAGCAGACTCGTTTCTGGGTCAGTCCTGTGCTCTATGCGCTACACTGACCCGATCTTGTTTGGAACAGGCCGCCCTGTGCATGACTTGGTCCCATGCAGAATCACACAGCCCGGCTGGTGACTTTGGTGGCCGTCAGGCCCTGCTCACGTCTGCAGCTCTGTCTGCGGAGAGCACCCCGTGGCCCTGCCTGCACGGCTCCCTTACCCCTGCCCGCACCACTGCTCCCCACTGCCTGCACGGCTCCCCCACCGCCTGCCCGCATGTCTTCCCCACCCCCGCCTGCATGGCTCCCCCACTGCCCACCGTCCGCTGTCCCCATTGCACCTGCCACCTGCTGCCCTGCTGTCGAGTCAGGCGCGTCCCACCCAGGGAGCTCTGGTGTCTGCCCCTTGACTTCTCTCAGCTCAGTGGAGTGTAGACGGTATTGCCATCATCACCTGAGCAGCCAGGATGGGAGTGGGGTCTCCGTGGTCCCCATTTTACAAATGGGTTGACAGGTGCTCAGGAAGCCCCGTGACGTCCTGGGGCCACCCAGGCAGTCATACACAGGCTGTATCCAGCCAGTGCTTCCGCTGCTGGGTGCAGGGATGTGTGCCAGAAGGGCCTGCCTTCCCACCGCCATGTCCACACCCGATGCCCGGGGGTGGAGACGGAAGCACGTGGCAGCCACTGTGGGTGGCTGCGTTCCATGGCCTAGCTGTGTCTGGTGCCTGTTCTGGTGTTTTACATTCATACTTTGAGGGCCAAGCACCAGCCCAGGAGGTGGGTGCCACAAGTCCAGATGTCCCCAAGGGAAAGTGTCCTCAGCACAGACACAGCCACTCAGAGCTTGTTGGTCTTGGAACCTGAAGCCAGGCGGGGCAGGCAATGCCACCCCTGTCTGGACGGTGGTGCCTTCACCCTTCCGCTGTCCTGAGCAAGAAGAAAAATGAGCCAGGCTTCAAAGAGAGCTGTGCCAAAGTTTCTGGAAAGCTTGCCAGTGCGGGCGTTGCACCCACACCTTCAGGCGGGGGGTGGTGGTTTGGGTATCTTTACTGGATGGATATGGGGCCCTGGCATGTGTACGGCAGATGCCCTGGGGAGATGCATGTTCACACGGGGCACCACTAGGCAGAGTGGAGGGTTGGGTCTACACCCTTCCACTCCCCAGGGACAGAGCCCTGGTCACTGTGGGTGTGTCCTTCAGACTGTCCCTGGCGTCTGCAGGACTCCTGTGGCCTCAGGACAGAATGGTGGAGGTGAAATGAACAGAAGGAAGGTTGGGGGAAAGCGTATCCCAGCCATGGGCAGGGGGGCCTGGGGTGGGCAGGACTGGGGGAGGCTGAGCCTGGGGCTGGATAGGGCCGTGGGAGAGGGGAGGCCTGTGCTCTCACAGCTGGGAGCTTTCTCAGGACTCTCAGATCTTCTCTTTGTGGCCCATCATCCCTCCTACCTGCCTGTCCACAGGCCCACACTCGTCACCCTCGTCACCGTCCCCTGTGGTGACGGGGCCCCCCTCGTCGCCGTCCCCTGGGGTGACGGGGCCCCCCTCGTCACCGTCCCCTGGGGTGACGGGCCCCCCTTGTCGCCGTCCCCTGGGGTGACGGGGCCCCCTCGTCACTGTCTCCTAGGCCAAGAGCATTTGTCTCGTAATTGCCACCAGTGTCCTGTGTTACTGCAGATCTTCTGTTGATTATGGTTTATTCTTTTTTTTTTTTTTTTTTTTTGAGACAGAGTCTTGCTCTGTGCCCCAGGCTGGCGATCTCGGCTCACTGCAAGCTCCGCCCCCCCGGGTTCACGCCATTCTCCTGCCTCAGCCTCCCGAGTAGCTGGGACTACAGGCGCCCACCACCTCGCCCGGCTAATTTTCTTGTATTTTTAGTAGAGACGGGGTTTCACCGTGTTAGCTAGGATGGTCTCGAACTCCTGACCTCGTGATCCGCCCGTCTCGGCCTCCCAAAGTGCTGGGATTACAGGCTTGAGCCACCGCGCCCGGCCTATTATGGTTTATTCTTAAA
Organism: Papio anubis; assembly: GCF_008728515.1. Lineage (NCBI taxonomy): Eukaryota > Metazoa > Chordata > Mammalia > Primates > Cercopithecidae > Papio > Papio anubis. The sequence continues at coordinate 1,262,757 of NC_044982.1, read as the reverse complement.
TGAAAACTGAGTGAGTTCCATGGGAGGGAGGCTAACCCTCAGGGGCCTTCAGGAGATGAGACCTCTGGCCTGGCAGCCAACGGATGCTGAGGGGCACCCGCCACGTGCAGGGACAGCCGGGGTGATGTCTTGGAGCCCTGTGATGTCCTGGGGCCACTCAGGCAGTCATAGGGAGCTCTGTGAGGTCCTGGGGCCGCCCAGGCAGTCATACCCTGCCCTGCACCCTGGGGTGCAGGCTCCTGGGGTGAGGCAGTGTTGGGACGGCACAGGGCCACCTTCTGAGGAGAGGACGGAGCCCCGAGGCTGAGCTGTGTGTTGCCTTGCAGGTTGTGCAGCCTGACTCTGAAGAAGCTGGTGGTCTTCAAGGAGCTGGAGAAGGAGCTGATCTCCGTGGTGATTGCCGTCAAGATGCAGGTAAGGCCCCTTGCGCCCCTGGCCGTGGCTGGGTGCTGTGTAGGCTTTCCATGTGCCTGGGAGACAAGTCAGGCAGTGCGCCAGTGTGGGGCCCTGCGCCAAAACAGCGGGCAGCCCATGCTATCTCCGGGACTTGGGAATGACAGGATGCTCCTGGGTCCAGTCCTGTCCCGCACAAGGGAGGCGGGCCCGGCCTTCTGGGATGTGGACGTCACATGCATGGAGCCTTCCCAGGGCAGAGGTGCCCTCGGGTCACCTCACAGTGATGGACGGGTCCCAAGCACCTGGAGCCAGGGCTTCCCTGCTACACTCAGCACCCACTTCCTGCCCACTTTCTGTGGGGTGGAGGGCACTCTGGGAGGTGAGGGCCTAGCCGGAACTCCCAGCCCCAGGTGCCAAGACCTCTCTCCTGACCCTAGTGGGTCCTGTGACCTCTCGAAGGCTTTGAACAAGTAGCTGTTGCACAGGGGCCATGCTGGTGTCTTCCCCATGCCTGGCCCAGGGCCTGCCCCTTCCCTGGGATAGACCTCTAACCTCTGGCATGGGGCCCTACCCCACACTGACCCTATTCCTTGGCCTCATTCCTCCCTCTGCCTGTCTCTGGTCCTGCCCCAGCCTGTGTCCTGACTGAGAGCTTGGCCCCAGGGCCCCTCAGAGCCCCCTCTCCAGCCCCTCCATGTACCCCATGAACTGGCTGCCCATGCCCTCCCTGCCCACCCCAGCTCAGCAGCCACGTGGCCCTTGGCCTCCCTTGATCACCCCCAGCTCCTCGCCCACTTCTCTTGTGGTGTCCTCTCCACCCAGGCCACTGTGGGGGAAGCAGCCAGCCTGGCCCTGCAGCCCCACCTGCCCCTCAGCCTTCTCTGGTGTGCACCTTCGCCTCCCTGGCTGGCGGCACACACTGTCCTTTTCCTGACACAGCTGGGTCCCTGCAGGTCCTCTGAGGGGGGATGCTAAGAGGGACCCGATGCAGAGCACATTTGCGGGGAAACATCTCTGAAGGGTCAAGGGGAAGAGGAGGGAGAGCCCAGACCACAACGCAGGGGCACCTGGGGAGAGGAGAGGGGACAGGAGGCTGGCCGAGGAGAGCCGCGCTGCCCCTTGCTGCACTGCACCTGACGCCCCAGCGCAAGGGTAGGACCAGAGCCCCCGATGGGCGTCTCATGGAGCCCGAATATGGCCATGCGGGCCACCCGCACCTGTCCTGAGGCCCTGCTGCTCCCACCCGAACCTGGGCTGTCCCCAGGCTCCCGTTGTCTGTCCTGGACCTCTCGCCCTCCAGCCGCCTGGCACCTCTTACCCACTGTGGCCTGCGCGCCGGCCTCTGGGAACCTCGTGCCTGGGACCCCACAGTGGCTGCTTGTTTCTCGGAGCACGAGGTCTCCGAGCTCATCCTTATTGGGATGGTCCCATGTAAAACAACAGCGCAATAAGCACGTTCAATCCATTAGGAATCTATTTTGATATAAAGTTTGCTGTTGGGGTCCTGTTGCCTTTCATCCAAATGACTCGTTATCCATTTAGCATAGGTGTGTATGATGTCTCCTGCTGGCCTGAAGCTCACTGGGTATAAACTGTGTTTTCAGGTGGTCATGCATTTCCTGCACCTACATCTAGGCTTCTACTACTCTCCTTTTTGTGACAGCTTCTCCATATTTTAAGTATCGTATCTCTGTATATTTTATTCTATGAGAGAACCAGTCAGCCCTGATCATTCTTCTTTTTAGAAAATGCTTTAGGCTGGGCACAGTGGCTCATGCTTGTCATCCCAGCACTTTGAGAGGCCGAGGAGGGTGGATTGCTTGAGCTCAGGAGTTGGAGACCAGTCTGGGCAACATGACTAATCCTTGTCTCTTAACAAAATACCAAAATTGTTGTATTTTTTTTGTTTTTGTGGTGGTATATGCCTGTAGTCCTAGATACTAGGAAGGCTGAGGCTGGAGGATTGCCTGAGTCTGGGAGGTCAAGGCTGTAGTGAGTTGAGACCGAGCCACTGCACTACAGCCTGGGTGACAGAGTGAGACCCTGTCTCAAAAAAAATAAAAAATAAAAAAATGCTTTAAGCGAAGCATGGGGGCACACGCCTGTAGGCTGAGCTACTTAAGAGGCTGAGGCAGGAGGATTGCTTGAGCCCAGGAGCTCAAGTCCAGTCTGAGCAACACAGCGAGACCTGTCTCTCAAAACCAAAACCAGAAGAGGCTCGGTGCCTCCCAGATTTGTTCTGCCAGGCAGACTTGGGCAGCGCAGTCAGGTGCTGCTGCATCTGATCACGGAATCTGTTTTGTGATCGCGTTAACTTTAGCAGGAACCACTCCTGGCTTCTCTCTCATGTCTTAGGGCAGGTTCCTGGAGGTGGAACCTGTGGGCCGAAGGGTTTCGATGTTTTTAAGCTTCTTGGGAAAGATGCCGGGGCATCTCTGAGAATTATCCCAGCCTGTGCCTACCACCCTCTAGACTGCAGGGCTGCAATCCTGCCAGTTTTAGGTGCAGGAGTCATGGCATCTTTGCCTTGTTTCCTTCTGAGATGCAGTCCTTTGAACTAGAACAGGTCTTGCTTAATCACAGGGCTCCAAACGGATCCTGCGGTCCCATGAAATTGTGCTGCCCCCCAGTGGACAAGTGGAGACAGACCTGGCCCTGACCTTCTCCCTGCAGGTGAGTCTTTCACCAGTGGCGATGACACCCTCGTCACCGTCCCCTGGGGTGATGGGGCCCCCCTCGTCGCCGTCCCCTGGGGTGACGGGCCCCCCTCGTCGCCGTCCCCTGGGGTGATGGGGCCCCCCTCGTCGCCGTCCCCTGGGGCACGCCCTCGGCCACCGCCCCTGGGTGATGGGCCCCTCGTCAGCTGCCCCTGGGGTGATGGGGCCCCTCGCCGTCCTCTGGGGTGACGGGCCCCTCGTCGCCAGTCCCCTGGGTGATGGGCTCCCCCTCGTCGCTATCCCCTGGGGTGACGGGTCTCACGCTTTCCCCAGGACGGGGCCCACTCTCACACTGTCTCCCAGGCTAAGAAAGTATTTGTCTCATAATTGCCACCAGTGTCCTGTGTTACTGCAGGTCTTCTGTTGATTATGGTTTATTCTTAAATGATTAGAAAATTTGTTTTGGTTTACTAGGTTGAGTTTTTCTTTTCTTTTCTTTTTTTTTTGTCTGTTTTTTTGAGATGGAGTCTCTCCTTTTCACCCAGGCTGGTGCAATCTCAACTCACCGCAACCTCTACCTCCCGGGTTCAAGCGATTCTCCTGCCTCAGCCTCCGGAGCAGCTGGGATTACAGGCACACGCCACCACGCCCGGCTAATTTTTGTATCTTTAGTTGAAACAGGGTTTCACCATGTCAGCCAGGCTGGTCTCGAACTCCTGACTACGTGATCTACCTGCCTCAGCCTCCCAAAGTGCTGGGATTACAGGCGTGAGAGCACACCCGGCCTAGTTTTTCATTCCTTATCTACGATAAAGAGAATGTAGGCCGGGTGTGGTGGCTCACGCCTGTAATCCCGGCACTTTGGGAGGCCGAGGCAGGTGGCAGGAGAATCACTTGAACCCAGGAGGTAGAGGTCGGTCGCAGTGAGCCAAGATCATGCCATAGCACTCCAGCCTGGGGGACAGAGTGAGACTCCATCTCAAAAAAAAAAAAAAAAAAAAAAAGAAAAAGAAAAAGAAGAAAAAAGAGAATGTAATAATGAGGACCAAAAAAAAAAAAAACCACTTATCGAGTCAAGGCTATTTTGCTCTTCTATTTAAAAAGATAGGAAAAATATGTGGAACCTCAGTATTGAAGTTCACAGCCCCTGGAGTCTCTGGCTGCGCCCAGCAGTTAACAGGGCCTGTCCACTCAGTGTCGCCTGGCTCTGGGTGCCTCCGAGACCAGCTCTGGAATGGAGCAGAGAAGCCTCCCCTGGACTGTCCAGGGTGTTGACTGGAGGGCCGGCCCAGAGCAGCCCCGGATTGGCCCGGGTGACCACACGCCCTACCTTTGTTATCTCTTTGCTTCATTGTTATGAGATTGGTATTGTGTAAGTTTTGCAGGTGTATTTTCTTCTGGCTTAATATACTTGCTTTAAGATTAATAGTGTGTGCATGTCCATTCATTCCAAATTCACTAGAAGCCCTCTTTTCTCAGTGTAGGTGTGTGAGCTGGGCTGGGGCTCAGTGTAGGTGTGTGGGCTGGGCTGGGGCTCCGTGAGGACCTGCTGGGCTTGGGCCTCGTTCTGAAGCTCCCAGCTGGTTACACAGCAGCTGGGGTGTTGCCATTGAGTTTTGGAGTTGAGTTTTTTTTCTGTTTTGAGGAGTCAGGCTTATGGAAGGATAATTTCCATTTCCAGAGTGTACGGTGCTTTTTTTTTTTTTTTTTTTTTTGGGACGGAGTCTCACTCTGTCGCCCAGGCTGGAGTGCAGTGGCGTGATTTCGGCTCACTGTAACCTCCACCTCCTGGGTTCAAGCGATTCTCCTGCCTCAGCCTCCTGAGCGGCTGGGATTACAGGCGCCTGCCACCATGCCCAGCTAATTTTTGTATTTTTGTAGAGATGGGGGTTTCACCATGTTGTCTAGGGTGATCTTGAACCCCCTACCTTAGGTGATCCGCCCGGCTTGGCCTCCCAAAGTGCTGAAATTACAGGTGTGAGCCACCGCGCCCAGCCCAGTGCTCCTTTTTTAAGTGCATGGTTCAGTGGGTTTTGACAAGCGTGCACGGACACGTCAGTGCCACTGCAGTTAGAGTGGTGAACAGCCCCATCTTCCCCGAAGTATTTAAACTGATTTTTATTTGTATCTAAGAGATACTTGTGAACATCAGCTTGCTGGAGCCCTGCTGGACAGGGAGCCTGTGGTGAGACATGCAGGCGAGTTGGGTGCACAGGGGGCCTTGGAGGGAGAGCCCTCCCCACCCTGTGTGCCCCTTGCTTTAAAGCATCCTGGGTCACACCTTGCTGATGGCCTCAGGCACGTGAGCCGCCGCGCTGTTTCCGACTGTCCACAGGCACACTCAGCTATCCCGGACCCTGCGGCACATAGTCTTCGTCCGCCCGCTGAAACTGTTAGCATGGAATGGGGCCCTTGGGGCCTGAGCCCTAGCGACTGGGTCACTCTCAGTTGTGTTGGGTAAAGGAAGGGCCCTGGGGACCAGCGTGCCCCTGGAATGAACTTGGGGGCCCGTCTGTGGGTGCCCTTCTGGCTGCGTGAGCAGCAGGTTGGCCTGGCCGCAGGCTACAGGGTGACTGGGCCATCAGAAGCCGTGATGCTGCCTCGGGCCCTGGTACACCCTCAGCTGCCACTCACACTTGTGCCCACAGTATCCTCACTTCTTGAAGAGGGAAGGCAACAAGCTTCAGATCATGCTGCAGCGCAGAAAGCGCTACAAGAACAGAACCATCCTGGGCTACAAGACGCTGGCCGTGGGCTCCATCAGCATGGCTGAGGTGAGTGCTCCGACTGGCGTGGCCTGCGTCGGGCTGGCCACCTGGGCGCCAGAGCATTTGCCCGTGGGAGATGTCTCTCCCGGGTCCAGATGTCCAGGGATCACATGAAAATGATGAGAGGAGCCTGGCGGCTGGGCTCCGCCATAAGGGCCGGGCGTGGCCCCAGGTGGTGCTTCCTCTCTGACCTTCCCTTGCCACCCAGCGTGGCTCCCCACATGCCTGCAGCCCTGTGCACGCTCCTCTAATGAGCCTGTCCTGCCCTTCAGGGGAGGCTGGGTTTTGGGTCGGGCTGCTCTGGAGTCCTTTCCGTGGAGGAATCGCTGCCGTCCCCGCACTGCAGGTGCCTCCTGTGATGGGTTTGTGTCCGTCCCCACACTGCGGGTGCCTCCTGTGATGGATGTGTCCGTCCCCGCACTGCGGGTGCCTCCTGTGATGGGTGTGTCCGTCCCCGCACTGCAGGTGCCTCCTGTGATAGGTTTGTCACCGTCCCCGCACTGCGGGTGCCTCCTGTGATGGGTGTGTCACTGTCCCCGCACTGCGGGTGCCTCCTGTGATAGGTTTGTCACTGTCCCCGCACTGCAGGTGCCTCCTGTGATGGGTTTGTGTCCGTCCCCGCACTGCAGGTGCCTCCTGTGATGGGTTCGTGTCCGTCCCCGCACTGCGGGTGCCTCCTGTGATGGGTTTGTCGCCGTCCCTGCACTGCGGATGCCTCCTGTGATGGGTTTGTCGCCGTCCCCGCACTGCGGATGCCTCCTGTGATGGGTTCGTGTCCGTATCCTGCTCGGCACGTGCTCTGGCCCAGGATTGGCTGAGCAGGAGGAGCAGGACAGGCGTCAGCTCCATGCAGGGGCCACCGACCATACCTGAGCAGGGCGGGGGCAACACCCAGAGGTCAGAGGGGGTGGCTGGAGTTCCCTGGAGGGGAAAGAAGGGGAAGTACCTCAAAAGGAAAGGAAACAGCCAAGCAGCAGCCCACCTTGTTCCAGAGGACCCAGCGTTCCGAGGAGGCCGTGGTGGGGTGTGGGGGCTCGGGAGAAGACACCCCAGGCTGAGGCCTCGGACTTTCTCATGAACCCTTTTGGGGCTGCAAGATTGGCTCTGGGAGAAGGCGCAGCCCAGGGCCCCAGACCCATTTGTCTCTTTTGCTTCAGAACTTTCCCCATCGTGGGGCTGTGTTCAGGGGTCAAGGGGCTGCGGGCGTGAGTGGTGCTTAGGGCATGTGAAGCTGTGTCGCTGCCTGCCTGGGGCCTGGGAAGGTCAGCCAGGGCAGCCCCTCATTGGGAACCGGAGCTGCCAGAGCCCCCCAGCCCCTCTTCGTCCCGCTGGGTCCCCCTGCTCCTGGCTTGGGGCTAGGACGGTGGGTGTGCCCACTTGTAGCTGGTTCCCCCACACCCCCCTGGAGCCTGCAGGCCTCCTGTCTCCCAGGTCAAGTGCTAGGTCCCCCAGATCCTCACACACCCCCACTTACGCATCCAGGACAAGTGCCAAGCATTACTCTGGGCTCAGCCCTCCCCACTGCCCCGGGAGATGGGAGCGTGGAGGGTACAGGAAGCCGCAGTGGCGTCCCGAGGCCTCACTTCTCTGTGCCGCCACATGGCCTCAGACAAGCCTTGCAGTCTCCCGGGTTCCTTCGGCAAACTACGGACAGCATGGGTGGACCGGGCCTCCAGGCTGCATTTCCCAGGGCCCTGGGACCCCTCTGGTGGCCTGGAGCTGCCTGTCATCCCAGCCTCCCTGCTGCAGGCTCAGCGATGGGTGAACAGGTGGCTCAGGGGTGCTCTCTGGGCCATGAGAGCCTCCTGGGAGCTGCTGCCTGCTTCCTGTGGAGCAGGAGGGTCCGGGCACTATGGGGAGGTCATGCAGGCTCTGTTTCCCATTAGCCATGCAGGTGATGTCCTGCGGATCCCTGCCAGTCCCTGTGAACTCCCGCCCCCGGGCCGCTCCGCCCACATCTCTCAGTGCTGAGACTCCTGCGCTGCCAGCCCTGCCTGCACCGAAGCGCCCCAGGCCACTCCTCCCTGCCCTTCTCAGCGGGGCGCCCCTCTCAGCGCTGGGGCTTCTGTGTTGGGCGTCCTTGCCCTGAACACTAGCCTCTGCTCCCAGGCCCCTCCCTCGCCTGCCCTCCCAGCCTTGGGCTGTCCCCTGCTGATCCCTGGGGAGAGGCTGGAGCAACCTTCCCCCACCTCAGGCCACACCAGCCACATCGCCTGCTGCTTGTCATCTGTTCTTCATTCTTTTTTTTTTTTGAGACGGAGTCTTACTCTGTCGCCCAGGCTGGAGTGCAGTGGCCGGATCTCAGCTCACTGCAAGCTCCGCCTCCCGGGTTTACGCCATTCTCCTGCCTCAGCCTCCCAAGTAGCTGGGACTACAGGCGCCCACCACCTCGCCCGGCTAGTTTTTTGTATTTTTTAGTAGAGACGGGGTTTCACTGTGTTAGCCAGGATGGTCTCGATCTCCTGACCTCGTGATCCGCCCGTCTCGGCCTCCCAAAGTGCTGGGATTACAGTCTTGAGCCACCGCGCCCGGCCCATTCTTGGAAGAAAAGCCCCACCCCTGGATGTAGTCCCAGTGCCCTGCCCCTGAGCCTGTGGCCCCACCCCAAGGCTCCCTCGCCCTGCACCTGTGGCTTCCAAAGCCGAGGTCGTCTGCCTGCTCCTCGCTCTCCCCTCCACTGGCTCCTCCAGGTCCTCAGGGCGTCCTTCCACCTTCCACCGGTGGCCTGGCCCCAGAACCTAGTTGGGCCCTCCCATGTGTCCCCGAGCACTAGGGCGGCTCATGGGCTCACTGTGTCCTGCCGCCTTTGGGGCTGGCTCCCACCTGTGAGCGTTGCTGGCTGGTTGAGAGTGTGAGCGCGGGAGATTGCGGAGGCAGGACAGCCCCGTGGGCACAGACGGACACAGGTGGTGGAGGTGGGGGGGCTCTCACCAGGTGGGCTCAGGCAGCTGTGCCGTGGGGGCTTGCTGGCTCCGAGACTGCACAACTGAGGCGGGGGTGAGGGCATGGGTGCTGCCATAGGGACTGTTGTGAGAGTTGGGTGTGGGTGAGGCTGGCGCCATGCGTTTGAGAGTAGTGCTCGGCTGGAGGGAAGGGTCCTTGAGGGCACAGCGTGGGGTGAGGCGGGCCATTGGGTGGACTCGAGGCCAGGGCGGAGAGTGTGGTGGGAAAGGATGCGGGGGGCACCTGCCCAGGGCCTCCGGGCTGTGGGGAGAGCAGAAGGCGATGGCCGTGGGGACACAGGTGTCACCTCCCTTCAGATGGGTGCACACTCGGGGCAGGAGAGACTTAGCAGCCTGGGCCCTGCCATACCCTAACCCTGCCCTCACCACGTGCTCATTTTGAGTGAGTTGAGCCCAGAGCCCTGGCCTGTCCAGCCCTCACTCCGAGGCTGAGGAAGTGGAATCCAAGGTGGCCCAGGGTAGGGGCCGGGCCTCACGGGTGCCATGAACTGAACACCAGCGTGGGACGGCTTAGGTCTGCAGGCTGACCAGCAGTTCTGGCTGAGAGCATCAGGAGTGACCACAGCCCCAGGGCCTGCTTGGCACGCGCCTCTGCCTGCCACCTCTCAGGAAGGTTGAGCTGACTGCGGGCAGTCCCCCTCAGAGGCAGCTCTGCAGAGGCAGGCATGCGATGGGGACAGACGTGGGGCTTCTCCTATGGTGTGGCTCTCGGAACTCACCCCAGCACCCATAGAGGGAGTGTGTAGGGGTGGGCGTGCGTGTGGCCAGACCACCCCGGGGCCACAGCCTGGGGGATGCAGGCATGCTAGCTGGTGGCCATTGTCTGAGGCTGGGGCCTGTGGGCTCCTTGACAAGACAGGAAGGTTGACAGACCCATGACCAGGCGTAGGGGTGACCTGGGAGTGTGGTGGTGGCTGAGGGAGCAGCCATGCTTCTTTGCACAGCTGGGCTCCCTCTCGTGGCCTCGCCACAAGCTGCACATGCCACTTGGGCCAGGTCCAGCCCAGGGGCACCTGTGAGGGGCGGGCGGCTCACGGTGGGACACAGGAAGACCTCAGGGTAAGGATAGAATGGAGCATCACCCTGACCGTTTGCATGCTGGATCCCCTTTAGTTTCTCTGTGAGTGTCTGCACGGCTACAGGCTGCTGATGACAGCCCAGTCAGGCATGGGCTGTGCGTCCATGGGGGCCCCATGAGAATACGATGGCTCCATGGTGGCCCCGTGAGCATGTGATGGCACTGGACACTTCCTATCTCCTGATGACGTGGTAGCCATCATAACACCATAGCACAGTTACTTTATCACTGTATGAATTCAGTGTGGCCCGAGTGTCCTGGGCCTGGCCACACACACGCCCACCCCTACACAGTGGTGCATGGTGACGTCCCAGGCCTTTACGTCACTCACTCACCCACCAGCTCGTCCGGAGCTACCTCCAGCCCCACAGCTCGTCCGGAGCTACCTCCAGCCCCACAGGCTCTGCCGTCGTCAGTGCCCTGTTCACAGGCACTACTTTATATCTTTTGTGCTTTATTTTTACTGTGCTTTTTTGTTTGTTTTTTGTTTTTAAATTTTTTCGTGACATAGTCTCACTTTGTCACCAGGCTATAGGGCAGTGGCGTGATCTCAGCTCACTGCAACCTCCACCTCCCGGGTTCAAGTGATGCTCCTGCCTCAGCCTCCCGAGTGGTTGGGATTGCAGGTGCTCGTCACCACACTCAGCTAATTTTTGTATTTTTAGTAGACACAGGTTTCACCACGTTATCCAGGCTGGTCTTGAACTCCTGACCTCAAGTGATCTGCCCATCTGGGCCTCCCAAAGTGGTGGTATTTCAAGCGTGAGCCACCATGCCCAGCCTACTGTTTCTGTGTTTGAATGTGTTTAGACATGTAAATCCCTACCGAGTGTAACAACTGCCTGCAGCCAGTGCCAGTCACATAAGCTCTAGGTTTGTGGCCTAGGAGCAGGAGTCTGTCTCTCATACAGGCCGACCTTGAAGATATTGTGTGTTCAGTCCTGTACAATTCCTGTAAAACGGATATTGAAATAAAGCGAGTCACACACATTTTGTGGTTTTTCAGTGCATATAAAAGTTATGTTAGGCCAGGCGCGGTGGCTCACGCCTGTGAATCCTGCAGCACTTTGGGAGGCCGAGGCTGGCAGACTACAAGGTCAGGAGATCGAGACCATCCTGGATAACACGGTGAAACCCTCGCCTCTACTGAAAAATACAAAAAAAATTAGCCAGGCGTGGTGGCTGGTGCCTTGTAGTCCCAGCTTCTAGGGGAGGCTGGAGGCAGGAGAATGGCATTAACCTGGGAGATGGCAGAGCTTGTTAGTGGAGATCACACTGGCTGCACTCCAGCTCATGACAGATGCAGATCTTGTCTCAAAAAAAAAAAAATATTGCTAAAGCCGGGCGCATGCTCATGCCTGTAATCCCAGCATCTCTTTGGGGGCCAGCAGACCACCTGAGGTCGGAGTCTCAAACTGGCTTCAAATAATATGGTGAAACGTCATCTCTACTAAAAACACACAAAAAATTAGCCAGGTGTTGTGGCTCACGCCTATAATCCCAGCTAATAGGGATGCTGAGGCAGGAGAATCACTTTAACTCAGGAGGCAGAGGTTGCAGTGAGCCGAGATCATGCCCCTGCACTCCAGCCTGGGTGACAGAGTGAGACTCCATCTCAAAAGAAAAGAAAAGAAAAGCTGACAATCATCTGAGCCTTCAGGGAGGTGTAACCCTTTGGCTGGTGGGGGTCTTCCTCAGCGTGGATGGCTGCTGACCTATCAGGGTGTTGGTTGCTGAAGGCTGGGGTGCCTGTGGCAGTTTCTTAAACAAGACAACGAAGAAGTTTCTTGCATCATTTGACTCTTCTTTTCACAAAGTAGTTCTCTGTCGCCTGTGGTGCTGTTCGGTGCCATTTTACCCACCATTATTTCAGAATAGGAGTCAGTCCTCTCAAATCCTGTTGCTGCTTTTCTAACACAGTGGATGGAATCTTCTAAGTCCTCTGTTGCCGTTCCACAGTGTTCACAGCATCCTCACCAGGAGCAGGTTCCATCTCAAGAAACCACTTTTGGCCGGGCGCAGTGGCTCACACCTGTAATCCCAGCACTTGGGGAGGCCGAGGCGGGTGGATCACGAGGTCAGGAGATCGAGACCATCCTGGCCAACATGGTGAAACCCCGTCTCTACTAAAAATACAAAAATTAGCTGGGCGTGGTGGCGGGCACCTGTAGTCCCAGCTACTCGGGAGGCTGAGGCAGGAGAATGGCATGAGCCTGCCCAGGAGGCGGAGGTTGCAGTGAGCCGAGATCGCGCCACTGTACTCCAGTCTGGGCGACAGAGCGAGACTCTGTCTCAAAAAAAATAAAAAAATAAAAAAATAATAATAATAAAGCACTTTCATTGCTCATCCATAAGAAGCCGCTTCTTATCAGCTGAAGTTTCTTCGTGAGACTGCAGCAATTCGGTCACATCCTCGGGCTCTGCTTCTAATTCCAGTTCTCTTGCTATTTCCGTCACATGTGTAGTTCCTTCTTACACTGAAGCCTCGAACCCCTCAAAGCCATCTGTGAGAGAGTTGGAATCCTCTTCTCCCAAATTCCTGTCAATGTTGATATCTCAGCCTCTTCCCATGAATCACAGATGTTCTTCATGGCATCAAGAATGGTGAATCCAGGCCAGGTGCCCTGTTTCACGCCTGTAATCACAGCACTTTGGGAGGCCAAGCTGGGCAGATCATTTGAGGTCAGGAGTTCTAAACCAGCCTGGCCAATATGGTGAAACACTGTCTCTGCTAAACACACACACACACACACACACACACACACACACACACACACACAGAAAAGGCTGGGCACAGTAGCTCACACCTGTAATCCCATCATTTGGGAGGCCAAGGCAGGCGGATTACCTGAGGTCAGGAGTTCGAGACCAGCCTGGCCAACATGGTGAAACCCTGTCTCTAATTTTGTACTAAAAGTACAAAAATTAGCCAGGCATGGTGGTGGGCGCCTGTAATCCCAGCTACTCAGGAGGCTGAGGCAGGAGAATCGGTTGAACCCAGGAGGCGGAAGTTGCAGTGAGCTGAGATTACACTAATGCATTCCAGCCTGGGCAATAAGAGTGAGACTCCGTCTCAAAACATTAAAAAAATTAGTGGGCTGGGCGTGATGGCTCACGCCTGTAATCTCAGCATTTTGGGAGGCTGAGGTGGGCGGATAACCTGAGGTCAGGAGCTCGAGACCGGCCTGACCAACATGGAGAAACCCCGTCTCTACTAAAAACACAAAATTAGCTGGGCATGGTGCCACATGCCTGTAATTCTAGCTACTCAGGAGGCTGAGGCGGGAGAATTGCTTGAACCCAGGAGGCGGAGGTTGCAGTGAGCCGAGATCGTGACATTGCACTCTAGCCTGGGTGTCAAGAGTGAGACTTCGCCTCAAAAAAAAAAAAACAACAACAAATTGGTGGAGCGTGGTGGCAAGGCAGGCACCTGAAGTCCCAGCTACTCAGGAGGCTGAGGCAGAATTGCTTGAACCTGGGAAGTGGAGGTTGTAGTGAGCTGAGATCGCGCCATTGCACTCCAGCCTGGGCAACAAGAGTGAGAATCCGTCTCAAAAAAAGAGAATGAGCCGGGTGTGGTGGCTAATCAACTTCTCCTCTCTAGCTATGAAAGTCCTAGATGGCATCTTTTTCCAGTGGAAGGCCGTGTCTTCTTCGTTGAAATCTGTTGTTTAGTGTAGCCACCTTCGTCGATGATCTGAGCTGGGTCTTCTGGAGAACTCGCTGCAGCTTCTCCATCAGCACTTGCCGCTTCACGTTGCATTTCTATGTTATGGAGACAGCCGCTTTCCTAAAACCTCATGAACCAACTTCTGCCAGCTCCAAGCTTCTTCCGCACACTCCTTGCCTCTCAGCCTTCACAGAGGTGAAGGGAGTCAGGGCCTTGCTCCAGATGAGGCTTTGGCTTAAGGGAGTGTTGTCTGGTTCCATCTTCCATTCCGGCCACTCACTCTGTCCACATCAGCACTGAGGCTGCTGCTTTGCTGATTCTCACTCCTGTGTTCACTGGAGCAGCACTTTTCCTCCCCTCAGGAGCTTTCTCTTTGCATTCACTGCTTGGTGATTTAGTATAAGAGGCCTCGCCTTCACCGTCTGGCCTCTGACGTGCCTTCCTCACTAAGCTCAGTCATTTCGAGGTTCTCGTTGAAAGGGATGTGCAACCTTTCCTTTCACTTGAACACTTAGGGGCCATTGTAGAGTTAGTAATTGGCCTAATTTCCATATTGTTGTGTCTCGGAAGAGAGAGGCCCGAGGAGAGACAGAGACACGGGGGATGGCCGGTGGGCTGAGCAGCCAGAATGCTCACATCCACTGATTCAGTTCCCCGTCTTACGTGGGTGATGTTCGTGGTGCCCCAAAGCAATTGCAGCAGTCACACCTTAGCTCACGGATCACAGATCACCATACAGATTTAATAATAGAGTTTTGAAATATTGGGAGAATTACCAAAATGTGACAGGGAGACACAAAGTGAGCACTTGCGGTTGGAAAAGTGGCGCCGTTGGACTTCTTGGTGCGGGGTTGCCAAAAGCCTTCACTGTGAGAAACAAAAGATCTGCAAAGTGCAGTAAGGCAGAGCACAGTGGAGCGAGGGCTGCAGCCTGGGTGCGTGGTAGGCAGCACCACCCAGGCTTGCATGCTGTGATGTTGGCAAGATGATGAGGTCTCCTCACCATGCATGTCTCAGGACATACCTCTGTCATTACGTGGTGCATGACTATTTGTTTTCACAAAATTTTTATTATACTATTTGTACAATTAAGTGTGACATCCTGAGCAATTTTCTTTCTTTCTTTCTTTCTTTATTTTTTTTGAGTCAGGGTCTTTGTCACCCAGGCTGGAGTGCAGTGGTGTGATCTTGGCTCGCTGCAGCTTCAAGCCCCTGGGCCCAAGCAATCCTCCCATCTCAGTCCCCAAGTAGCTGGGACTACAGGTGCACGCCACCATGCCTGACTAATTTTTTATACTTTTTGGTAGAGACAGTTTCGCCGTGTTGCCCAGGCTGGTCTCAAACTCCTGAGCTCATGCCATCCACCTGCCTAGACCTCCCAAAGTGCTGCTAGGATTACAGGTGTGAGCCGTTGTGTCCGGCCTCAATTTTCCATGTCACTCAAATCTATTTGAAAATGGAAGAGGGAGGAGCCTGTCAGGGTCAGGGGCAGAGGGAGCTGGGCCCTGGGGCCACCCTCCTTGGTGAGGCAGCTCCAGCCCTTTGCTGAGGATCACTGAGCATCCACAGAGCATCTGCTGGACTAACTCAGGAGGGTGGTCTCAGGGTCAGCAGGGGCAGGAGTGGGAATGACCACAGTCCAGGACAGTGACCTGCCTGCCAGCCAGCATCACCCCTGGGGAGTGCCCAGCTCAAGGGTGGTTGGCCCCTTGCCAGGAGGACGCACACATCAAGGAGCACTGTCAGGAGGAGGGGAACGTGCAGCCCGGAGCGTGGGGCCTGGGACTTCCAGGGCATGCAGATATCAAAATAGTGTTCACATAAAGGTCGATGACAGGCTGAGAGGAGCGGGGGCTACTCCACAACCTGCCCCTGGCCCGCTACGGGCCCAGCAGAGCGTTCCCATTACAGCTAGCTGCAGGAATCCCGGCAAAAGCCTTTGTCAAGAGGCCCCGTTCCTTTCTGCCCTCCCATCTGAAGGAGGAAGTGAGCAGGGTTTTCTTGGGAGGAAAAGGGCCCGGACCCCTCTGAGCCCCGTGGAAGTTGGTGTGAGCAGGTGTAGCGCCGCCTGAGCCCCACTTGATTCCTCCGGGACCCCAGCCCAGCAGTCCCCTCCCCACTGAGCTCATTGTATTGGGATGCCCAGCAAGGGCTCAGCGTTTCTGAACGAGGGCTTCTGAGCTTACAGGTTCTCACCCCTGCGTGACACTGAGACCCTGCCGCGTGAGACGTCACTCTGAGAAGGCGACTCAGGGTGCTGGGGGCCTGGACAACAGCAGCCTCCAAGTGCGTGAGGCTGCATGTGCCCCGGCGAGTGTGTGGGCACAAGGGCATCAGCAGTGGGTGCGAGTGTTGGCAGAAGCTGCCAGCTGCCCCTCGTAATTTTCTGAAATGAAGGTGAGGGCAAATGTAAACTTTCAAACGTTTTTTTACTTTGATTAATTGAAGAATTAGCAGCCCAAATCAGGACCCCACAATAAAAATAAATCTGGTCGGCCGGGCGTGGTGGCTCACACCTGTAATCCCAGCACTTTGGGAGGCCGAGGCGGGCAGATCGTTTGAGGTCAGGAGTTTGAGACCATCCTGACCAACGTGGTAAAACCCGGTTTCTACTAAAAATACAAAACTTAGCTGGGCGTTCTGGCGGACGCCGGCAATCCCAGGTACTCGGGAAGCTGGGGCAGGAGAATCGCTTGAACCCAGGAGGCGGAGGTTGCAGTGAGCCAAGATCACGCCATTGTACTCTAGCCTGGGCCACAGAGTGAGACTCCGTCTCAAAAAAATAATAAATAAATAAATCTGGTCTAGAAAATCCTAACATCTGGATGTGAACCAATAGTCCCAAAAGGCGGCTTCTAGAGCACAGATGGCCCCAAGGCTATGAGTGTCTGAGAGCTGTCATCGTGGCGTATGGTTCTGAGGCTGGCATGGGGCACGGCGGGGCCATGCCTAGGCGCGGGTCGTGGCTGCAGGAGGGGCCGGGGCTTGTTCTGCCACTCCCTGGTTTGAGTCTCTCACAACAGAGGGGCTTGGCCTGGCCTGTGAGCCAGGCCTGGTGGGTGTCTCCTGCTGTTGGAGATTCCTGCCTGGCTGAGAGTGCTCCGGCTGCTCCTCCTTGGTCCCCCACAGACACTGGTCCCTGGGCATTGACTCCTGTGGCATTGACTCCTGTGGGTTGGGCGGCCGGTTTCACACTGTTTTGCTGCTGCTGAGGTCTTGAATGGGTGGAGGGGTGGAGGCAGAGTTGAAGCAGGGGGCCCAGGATCTTCCTGGGTGGCTTTGTGTGGACAGCAGGTGTGCCTGAGATCAGGAGGGCCGCAGACACCTCTCTCTGTCCATCTCAGTCCCTCATGGCCGTGCCTGGCACTGGCCTCCCTAGCACAGCCCCATGCCCTCTCCTTATGGCCTGTTCACAAGAACTCCCATGTTCCCCTCGTCTGTCCACCTGGCTCCTGTGTCCACCTCTCGTATCTGTCCCCTCTCCCCGGTGGCCACGTTTCCTGTCCACTGGATGCTCCCTGCCCTGTGGCTGCCCTGCCGAGGCCTGCCCTTGCTGTCACTGAGAGAGAAAGCCCTTCAGAAACCCCAGCCCACACACCAGGGCACCGGGCTCCTTCCCGTCGTGGCGCTTTCTAGAACCGTGCCCCTGGCCTACAGGTGATGCAGCACCCGTCTGAAGGCGGCCAGGTGCTGAGCCTCTGCAGCAGCATCAAGGAGGCCCCCGTCAAGGCAGCCGAGATCTGGATCGCCTCCCTGTCCAGCCAGCCCATTGACCACGAGGACAGCGCCATGCAGGCCGGCCCCAAGGCCAAGTCCACGGGTGAGTGCGGTGCCAGCCTGCTCCTGCCCCTGCCGTGGGGAGGCCATCTCCCAGCCACGGCACATCGGGTGGCAGAAACCATCCAGCTTGGCTTAAGGAGTCGGGGGTCTGGAGCACGAGTCAGTTGCTCTCCTGTCTGGAAGCCACCGCAGAGGCATGCGCTGTTATGGGGCCCGGGCTGCCACAGGTCCCTGCTCTGTCCCCCTGGCTGCAGCTCCTTGGTCGAGAGGCCTGAGTCCTGAGTGTCCTCAAAAAGAGGTGTGGGGTCACACTGTGTGCCCTTGCTGGTCTGGGTGCAGGGCCCGGCATAGGCAGGTGCCACGGCTGCCGCCACCCCAGTAGGGTCACCAGCGCCTCCCCTACTCCTCAGGCAGGGGGGACCCAGTTGGCGCAAATCCAGGCTGAAATGCCAGCCAGTAGGAGCGGCCGTGGGGGCTGGAGCAGTTCATGTGGCCCCCTTTTGCCCTCCCTGGCCCTCCCCACTTCCTGCCACTCCCGACCTAGACTGTTGCCAGTGGACTCTGGGGGCTCGGGGCCACAGCACCTGTGTCTGGAGCCCCTCTGTCCTGCATGGATCCACCTCCTCGCTGCCCCAACTCTGTGTCCAGGGAAGCCTGGGGGTGGCCACCGCCTGGTTTCCTGGGTGGAATCTCACGGCACCCTCCCTTCTGTCTGTTCATTCCGCAGATAACTACTCTGAGGAGGAGTATGAGAGCTTCTCCTCCGAGCAGGAGGCTAGTGACGACGCTGTGCAGGGGCAGGTGACCTGGGGTCGGGGCTCCGCGCCCTCTCCCGGCTCACACCGGGTGTCCTGGGGTCTGTGGGGTCCTCACCAGCCGTCACCAGGGCCTCGTGAGGGTGGGTGAGCCACAGGCCCGGCCCCTGGTTGGCCGCCCGTCTCTCGTCTCCCGACCCCAGGGGCTCGGGTTTGTGTGCAGGTGGCTCTGAGAGTCTTGGGAAGCAGGTTGGCTCTCAGTGCTGGGCCTCTCCCATCGCCCACGCTGAGGCTGGCAGGGTCCTTCCGGTCCTTCCAGCCGTGCAGGCTGCCATGGCCTCAGCCACTGCGTGTGTCTCTGCAGGACTTGGACGAGGACGACTTCGACATCGGGAAGCCGAAGAAGCAGCGGAGATCGATTGTAAGAACGACGTCCATGACCAGGGTTGGTGGAGACTGCTTCTTTGAATGCCGGGGAAGGCGAGGGTGGGGTGGACGCTAGGAGCCCGGGCGTGGTGGGGGGCACGGGCGTGGGAAGTGAGATCTCACCCCAGGTCACAGCAGCATGTCCCGTGGCAGACCCCCTGGTTGCCAGTCTCCTGGGTGCCACTCTCTCCCCCGCCCCACCACATCTCATGACTTCAGCCTTGTGTGGCCACTAGGCCCAGTGGGCCCTGAGCAAGGCTGGGAGGCTGCAGAGCCCCAGGGAGGCCATCCTCCCCTTCGTCCCCTCAGGTGCCCACATACACCTGAGTGGGCTGGTTCCCTCGCTTTTGTTTGGGATCTGGCCTACCTGGCCCCACGGTCCCCAGGAGCTTGGTGGGGCTGTCAGGCATTTTTTCCATGAGGAAAGCTCGGGCAGCTCTTTTCTCAGAGGCCATGTCCAGCACCGGCACAGAGGGCCCACCACCTGGTGCCTGGACACCCCAAGGACAGGCACAGTTCCAGGGAGGCCAGCACAGGTGGCAGGGGAGCCCTGTGCCTGGTGCTGACAAGGGATGTGGGCACAGGCCAGCCCAGACACCACCGCCTCCTCTGGCAGCATTCAAGGGGGTACTGTGGGCAGACAGTGCCGGGGATGGGCGAGCTGCCCCAGAGTGGTGAAGCTGTGTCTTGCTGGCCTGGAGATCTGCCCCCACTGTGCAGAACACCAGCTTGTGCCTCCATTCCAGGGCCCCCTTGGGCCCAGCTGCTGTGGAGGGAGGGCGTGGGCTACCTTTGTAGGGTTGGCCCCCGAGAGGGTGGCTGAGGGTCCCGCTCGCCCAGTGGCTGGAGCCGAGGTTCTGCAGTCCAGGGTGGCACGAGGCACCCATGGGGCTCAGGCTCTTGGAGCACGCACTACCCCACACTCACCCACCTGCCCACCCCACATGGGTGCTGAGCACCTTCCTTCTGGAGTTGGCCAGGGACTTTCCTGGGAGGGGGTGCTGAAGGAAGGGCCCCGTGAGCCTGGGAAGGGCTGCAGAGGTTTCTGGAAGAACCATGGAGTTTGCACACACCTCCCCGGGTCCCCCTTGGCCAGGAATGGAACTGTCAGACCTCAGGCCTGTTGGGAAGCTTCTGGGAGCTACGTGCGAATCCATCAGCACTGCTGGTGCTGAGGCCTTGCTGCCCTCCCACGGCGGGCCTGGGTGCGGCCTCCCTGCGGCCCAAGGAAGTGGCTCCAGTGGCGGGTCTGCGGCTCTGGCAGCAGGTCTGACTCTACACCGCTTGTCTTGCAGCAACAAAATTTCAAGCAGAAAGTGGTGGCGCTGCTGCGGAGGTTCAAAGTGTCCGATGAGGTGAGTGCGCCGCCCTCTGCTCACAGCCCCACGCCTACAGCAGCGCCTGGGCACGCGCCTTCTGCTCACAGCGCCCACGCCTACAGCAGCGCCGGGGCAGGAGGAGCCCCCACGCCTACAGCAGCTGGGCAGGAGGCGGCCTCTGGAGTCTGTCTCGGAGCCATGTCTGGTTCTGCCGCTCACTGTCTGCATGGCCGGCCAGTATCACCGTGAGGTGCAGGGACAGCGGCACTGCCTCCCAGGCTCCAGGTCGCCCGCTGGGTCTCTGCTGAAGTACGAGTCGTGAATACACTGGAAGCTGGGAAGTCATTTTCAGGGAGCGTAACCATTAGTTTGTGTGTTTGTTTTTTTATAAATAGACTTTAGCTTTTAGAGCAGTTTTAGGTTTACAGCAAAATGGAGCAGAAAGTACAGAGTTCCCATGGACTCCTCCCCATCTGACAGCCCCCCACTATTGACAGTCCATGGGTTTTCAATGTTCGTCTTTTACCTTTTCTCTAATCTCGGAATTTTCTACAATGAACTTGCATAATTTTCATACTGAAAAGAAAAACATAGGTGGACTCAGTGGCTCACACCTGTAATCCAAGCATTTTGGGAGGCCAAGGCGGGCAGATCACTTGAGCCCAGGAGTTTGAGACCAGACTGGGCAACATAGCGAAACCCTGTCTCTACAGTAAAATACGAAAATTAGCTGTGGGTGGTGGTGTGCACCTATAGTCCCAGCTATTTGGGAGGAAACCTGGTAGGCCAAGGCTGCAGTGAGCAGAGATCGAGCCACTGCACTTCAGCCTGGGCAACAGAGCGAGACCCTGTCTCAAAAAGAAAAAGAAACACTCGGCCGGGTGCAGTGGCTCACGCCTGTAATCCCAGCACTTTGGGAGGCCGAGGCGGGCGGATCATGAGGTCAGGAGATCGAGACCATCCTGGCTAACACGGTGAAACCCCGTCTCTACTAAAAATACAATTAGCCAGGCGTGGTGGCGGGTGCCTGTAGTCCCAGCTACTCGGGAGGCTGAGGCAGGAGAATGGAGTGAACCTGGGAGGCGGAGCTTGCAGTGAGCCGAGATCGCGCCACTGTACTCCAGCCTGGGCGACACAGTGAGACTCCATCTCAAAAAAAACGAAACAAAACAAAACAAAACACCCAAATCTCGGCTCACTGCACCCTCTGCCTCCTGGGTTCAACAGGGTTTCACCCTGTTGGCCAGGCTGGTCTTGAACTCCTGGCCTCAAGTGATCTGCTTGCCTCGGCCTCCCAAAGTGCTGGGATTACAGGTGTGAGCCACCACATCCAGCCTTTGTTGTTTCTTTAATGTCAGAAGAAAAACGTGCCTGGGTTCAGGACCGGAAGTGAAGAGGTGGCATTTAAGCATTTCAGCCCTGAAGCAGTGTTGTCGCCTGTCGGCCTGAGAGCACGCTGCCTGTAGATGGCGCTGTGTCCTAACATACTTGGGATGCACCTGGATCAGCCTCTGGGGCACACACTCAGGGAGGCTGTCAAGTGCATGTGCCGAAACAGGTGATTTGTGGCCCGATGGGGCAGGCAGCATTTCTGAGAACAGCGTAACATCACCAACTGGCTGCAGAGGAAGGGCACCTCCACTACTGGGGTGGTCCTCGGGCCCCTGTGTCTTTTGGTTTGCATCTTGGATTGGAACATTCCCAAGTCCAGCTGAAGATGGGACTTGGCCAAGTCGGCTTCCTGGGGCTTCCTTGAGCCCTGTCGAGCGCCTGTGGGTTCAGGGGTGGGTGTTCTTGGTTGAATCTTGACTGTGGGATTCTGCACTCACGTGGGCAACTGAACTGAGTCCCAGAATGCATTTCACTTACACAGATTATGGTTCCGAGACTCACAACCCAAACTGTGAAAAGATGGGCCGACATCACAGACACCGTTCAGGGAGAGAACATCATTTTCATAGGGATAATTGCGCAGTTTTGTGTGAAATTCACACAGGTCAACACAGTACTTTAATGGAGCGATGGGATCTCTTTCCTGATTTTCCACCCATCCCTTTCCTGCAAAGACCAGACCATCTCCACTGCAGCTCTGAACCTGTGTCTTGGCCACTGGGAGCATCACGCCTGGCACTGCCCTCTGCCCAGGACTTCACAGCAACCCTCATTGGGCAGGAGATGCACAGTGAGACGAGGTCGCCTGCCTGGATTACAGCCATCTGAGATTGTTCATGCTGCTATAACGAAATACTTTAGACTGGGAAATTGATAAACAACCAAAATGTATTTCTCACAGTTCTGGAGGCTGTGAGTCCAAGTTCAAAGTGCCAGTAGATTTGGTGTCTGAGGGCCTGTTTCCCATAGAGGGCACTTTAGTGTCTTGTGTGGTGGATGGGACTGACAAGCTCCCTCAAGCCTCCCTCACCAGGGCGCCGAGCCCGTTCAGCAGGGCGGAGCTCGGGCCCTAACCACCTGGTGTCCCTCACCAGGGCGCCGAGCCCATTCAGCAGGGCAGAGCTCTCGGGCCCTAACCACCTGGTGGAGGCCCCGCCTGCTAATTCTAGCACCTTGGTGGTCAGGTTTCAGCATAGGAATTTTGGAGGTATAAACGTTCACAGCCCCCAGGCTGACCACAGAGCACTGGCATCCAGGCTGCCCTGTGCCCAGGTGCCACACAGTGGGTCTGGTGAGGAGGAGAGCAGCGCTCTGCTTGGGACCCGTCCTGTGAGGATGAACCAGAGTGAAGTCTGTTCCCTACAGCCCTCAGCTTCAGCTCACAGGGAAAGCTTCCTCTGGGGGCTGCCTTCTGTATTTTTCATTGTAAAAGGTGGCACACCTAGCGAGTCACTTGATTTTCAACAAGGGTGCCAAGTTCATCGGAGAAAGTATCTTTTCACAAAGAAACTGACGCTTGACAGTGCACACCATGTGCAGAATTCAGCTTGACTGGATCATATTCCTAAATGTAAAAGCCTAAAATTTAAATTACATAGATTCTAAGCCTTAAAAAATATGAACTTAAATCCTGCACTAATGCCACTGAGCTATACACCTAAAAATAGATAAAATGGAAAATATTATGTTTTATATTTTGTAACACAATAAACAAAAGTAGAAATTTGCTTTCTGAAAGATACTGTTAAAAGAATGAAAAGCTGGCTGGGCGTGGTGGCACACGCCTGTAATCCCAGCACTTTGGGAGGCCGAGGTGGGTGGATCATGAGGTCAGGCGATCGAGACGATCCTGGCTAACATGGTGAAATCCCGTCTAAAAATCCAGAAAAATTAGCTGGCCGTGGTGGCGGGCGCCTGTAGTCCCAGCTACTCAGGAGGCTGAGGCAGGAGAATGCAGAGCTTGCAGTGAGCTGAGATCGCGCCACTGCACTCCAGCCTGGGCGACAGAGCGAGACTCCATCTCAAAAAAAAAAAAAGGATAAGCCACAGATTGACAGAAGATATTTGCAAATAACGTACCTGGTAAAGATTTGTATCCAATAGATATATTAAAAACTCTCCAAACCCAGGAGGAAAAGGAACCTGATTTTTAAAATGAGTAAGACTCATACAGTGAAACTATGAAACATTTTTTAAGGAAAGAAGATATAAATAAGTGGAAAGATGTCATACGTTCATGAATTGGCAAACTTAGTCTTGTTAAGGTGGCAATACTCCCTAAATTGATGTACAACTTCAACGCAGTGCCTATCAGATTCCAGCTGTGTTTTTGTAGAAATTGACCAGCTAAAATTTATATGTAAATGCAAGGGACTCAGGGCAGACAGAACAGTCTTGAAGAAAAAAGATTTATACTTCCCAATTTCAAAACATACTACAAAACCACAGTAGTAATCCAGACTCTGCAGGGCTGGCCCAGGGACAGGCATAGAGATCAGTGGAATGGAGGTGATAGTCCACAAGTGAACCCTTCCATTTATGGGCAAGTGATGGTGAACAAGGATGTCAAGATATCCATGGGGGAAGAATAGTCTTCAAGAAAGGTGCTAGGACCACTGGATATCCACGTGCACAAGAAGGAATTTCAGCCAGCTGTGGTGGCTCATGCCTGTAATCCCAGCACTCTGGGAGGCTGAGGCAGGCAGATTGCATAAGTCCACATAGTGAAACCCCATCTCTACTAAAAATACAGAAAATTGGCCAGGCATGGTGGTATGTGCCTGTAATCCCAGCTACTCGGAAGGCTGAGGTGGGAGAATCACCTGAGTCCAGGAGGTGGAAGCTGCAGTGAGCTGAGATCATGCCATTGCACTCCAGCCTGGGCAACCAGAGTGAGACCCTGTCTCAAACAAAAGGAATTTGGACCCCTACCTCACACTATATTCAAGAATTAACTCAAAATGCATCAGCTGGGTACAGTGGCTCACACCTGTAATCCCAGCACTTTGGATGGCTGAGGCAGGTGGATCACTTGAGGTCAGGAGTTTGAAACTAGCCTGGCCAACATGGTGAAATCCTGTCTCTACTAAAAATACAAAAACAATTAGCCAGGCATCATATCACGGCAGGTGCCTATAGTCCCAGCTACCTGGGAGCCTGAGGTGGGAGAAATGCTTGAACCCGGGAGGCAGAGGTTGCAGTGAGCCAAGATCACACCATTGCACTCCAGCCTGGGCGACAGAGTGAGACTCCATCTCAAAAGAAAAACAAACAAACAAACAATCTTGAAATTGATCAAATATCTGCATCTGTGAGCTAAGATGATAAAACTCTTAGGAGAAAATGGGCCAATCTTATGACCTTGGGTTAGGCAGGGGTTTCTTAGATGTGACACCAAAAGCACAGGCGACAAAAGGTAAGTTTTTCTGGACCACAGCAACATTTTATACTTTTGTGCTCCAAACAGTGCCATCAAGAAAGCGAAACAGTAGAACAGAAGAATATTTTTTGCAAATCATGTTTGTGATAAGGGGCGTGAATCTAGAACACATAAAGAATGCTTATAACTGAAAAATAAAGACACAAACAATCCAGTTAAAAGCTGAATTGTCCATTGCTTTGAGAACGATGCAGTCTCAGGTGCCACGGAGCTAGGGCCCGCCCACTCCAGCCCTGCTCACTGCTGTCTACTTGTGCCGAGAAGTCGACCAGGAAGCCGCCTCACAGCCATGGCTTTTAAAGACACCAGAAGGACACCTCTGGAGCCGGTGGGGTGATTCCTTAAATTAGAATTACCCTGACCAGCTGCAATGTAAAATCCCTGAAGGTGTGTGCTGGCTTATCAGGGGCACGGAGAAAAAGAATCTCAAAGTGAAAGGACCAGCTCTGATGCCTGCCAAGACTTTGCGAATCACTAAGAGAAAAACACCTTGTGAAGGTTCTCAGACACAGGATCACTTCCAGACGAGAATCCATAAGCGGCTCGTGGACCTGCCTGGTCCATCCTGGATTGTGAAGCTGATTGCTCCATTGGAATTGAGCTGCGAGCTGTGGTTGACATCACCATTGCAGATGCTTAAGCCAACTATTTTAATAAAGTGATTATCACTTGTCAGAACCAGGCATAGTGGCTCACACCTATAATTCCAGCACTTTGGGGGCTGATGTGGGAGGATCACTTGAGCCCAGGAGGTCGAGGCTACAGTGAACTATGATCGTGCCACTGCACTCTAGCCTGGGCAACAAAGCAAGACCCTTTCTCAAAAACAAAGAAGAGTGCATTGTCCAATTAAAAAATGGGCAGCGGGCTGGGCGCAGTGGCTCACGCCTGTAATCCCAGCACTTTGGGAGGCCGAGGCGGGTGGATCACAAGATCAAGAGATCAAGACCATCCTGGCTAACACGGTGAAACCCTGTCTCTACTAAAAATACAAAAAATTAGCCAGGCATGGTGGCGGACACCTGTAGTCCCAGCTACTCAGGAGGCTGAGGCCGGAGAATGGTATGAACCCAGGAGGCGGAGCTTACAGTGAGCCGAGATCGCACCACTGCACTCCAGCCTGGGCGACAGACAGTGCAAGACTCCATCTCCAAAAAAAAAGGATAGGGATCTTTCTGAATAGATTTCTTCAAAGACACACAAGTAGCCAATAAGTACGTGATCGTCATGATCATTATCACTGGTCATTAGGGAAATGTAAACCAAGCCACAATGAGACACTGCTTGATCCCCGCTAGGATGGCTGGAACAAATGGAATACAACAGGATGAAGTGTAACAGGGGAACCCACACGCTGCCGGGGGAATGTAAGGTGGCGTGGCAGCCACAGGAAGCAGTTGCCAGACACCCAGCACCCCCATTCTTCAGTGTTGACTTCAGGGAGGTGAACACACACATGCATGGACCCACACAGACGTTCGCAGCAGCTTCGTCTGTGACGGTCATAATGCCCGTCAGCTGGTGATCCGTTAGACTGGGGTCCATCCACTCAGTGGTGCACTGCAGAACCATCTGAGGAAGTTTATAAAGGAAAGAGGTTTAGTTGACTCAGTTCAGCATGGCTGGGGAGGCCTCAGGAAGCTTTCAATCATGGCAGAAGGTGAAGCAGGCACCTTATTTACGGGGCAGCAGGTCGGAGTGGGTGCGAGCAGGGGAAATACCAGACACTTATAAAACCATCAGATCTCGTAAGAGGTGCTCATTATGAGAACAGCGTGGAGGAAACGCCCCCAGGACCAGTCACCTCCACCTGTCCCACCCTTGGCACGGGGGGCTTATGGGGGTTACAATTCAAGGTGAGATTTGGGTGGGGACACAGAGGAACATGAAGTGTGCCACACTGGGTGGATGATGCCCCCCACCACCCTCAGAGCTGCAGGCAGCCTGATCCCTCTTAGATAGCACTGGGGAAGGGGCAGAACGTACAGGGACAGAGTAAGATTGGCGGGGCCTGGGGCTGAAGGAGGGGACGCACTAGAGGAGGGCAAAGGGGAGCCTCCTGGGTGTGGGGAGCAGCTTGTATCTTGGTTGTGGTGGTGGCTGCACAGCGGCCCACACCCGTCAGAGCTCACCTGCCTGCACCCAAGCCCTCCGTGCACCCTGGTGGCCCGGATGACTACCAGCGCAGGCAAGGTGGAGTAACATCACACACACCGGTACCTGGGGGCCTGGGGTCCTTGGCGATCATCCCAAGCTCCAAGACAGAAGCTGGACTACAGCCGTGCTGAGCAGTGGGGTTTGGTGGCCGGGCGCCCGCCTCCTATTGTTCCCGCAGACTCTGGGGTCTCGGGTGCCCCCAACGGGGCAGCATGGGCCACTGCAGGGAACTCCTGCCTGGTCCTCACGCTTGCCTGGCACCCATGCAGGTCCTGGACTCGGAGCAGGACCCTGCGGAGCACATCCCCGAGGCGGAGGAGGACCTGGACCTCCTATATGACACGCTGGACATGGAGCACCCCAGCGACAGTGGCCCCGACATGGAAGACGACGACAGCGTCCTTAGCACCCCCAAGCCAAAGCTGCGGTGAGCCCTACTGGGCAGGGCGGGGCGGGAGGAACAGCCATTTCAGATGCCCTGGCCACTCTGCGGCCACTCCAGCAGACCCGTGTCCAGCCCTGGGGAGGGGGTGGGCAGGGCCAGCTGCCTCAAAGCCTGGGAAGGCTCTGGTGGCTGGAAGGAGAGGTGTGGGGCTGCATTGACAGACAGCTCTCCTGTCATAGGCCAGGCGGTGCAAGCTCTGGGCTGGGGAGGACTGAGAGGGGTCCCCCAGGGTGCTGGCTGGGCTGGGCCTGGCACCCTGTTGTAGGGGATCCGTCATTGGGGGATGCCCTGGGAACTGCAGCAGGACCTCCGTCCACTCAGGTGGGGAGTAGAGCCCCCATGCTGGGTGCGCCTCCCTGAGGAGGAGGCGGCAGAGGCCGGTGGGGAGGGAGGGCAGATTCTCTGTGGCTGGGTGGGAGGAGGGGACTGGCTCGAGGGGGCCTGGCCTGGGCAGGAGGAGAGGATGCAGGGCAGACAGCTCTGTGCATGGGTCTGGATGTGGAGGCCCCGGTCAGCTGGGGGCAGGGAGGCAAGCACACCAGGCAGAAGGCAGGTGCCAGGCTCTGGGCAGCTGCTGAGGAGCCAGAGACCCCAGTCGGAGCCAGAAGGCTTGGCAGACCTTTTGCTGTCATGCTTTTTTAACCTAAACAACATGAAGGTGGCCTTGCTGCATGTTGGAGGCGCGGCCCCAGTTAGCCCTGTGGCCATGCAGCAGCCTCCACCTCACCTGACCTGGCGCGGCAGCCCCAGCTCCACTTGCTGCTGCTTCAGTTGCCAGCAGCCACCATAACAGGTGACCGCAGATGTGGCCACCAAAAACAGCCTCTGTTCCTCCTGTTCTAGAGGTTGCCATCCCGAGGCTGTGGCCTCATTCTTGGCCAGGGTCTCGCTGGGCTTGGGTGGAGGTATCAGTGGCTGCCCTGACTGGGGCTCTGAGGTCACGTGGTGCAGGCCTAGTGTGGTTGTTGAGGGAGTTCAGCTCCATATGGCTACAGGACAGGGGTCTGGCTGCCCTGCGCTGCCTGGTGGCTGGCGGTCATTCTTGCCTTCTGGCAACTGTCCTCTTTTTTTTTTTTTTTTGAGATGGAGTCTCGCTGTGTCGCCCAGGCTGGAGTGCAGTGGTGCTATCTTGGCTCGCTGCAATCTCCGCCTCCCGGGTTCACCCTATTCTCCTGCCTCAGCCTCCCAAGTAGCTGGGACTACAGGCGCCCGCCACCGCGCCAGGCTAATTTTTTGTATTTTTAGTAGAGACGGGGTTTCACCATGGTCTCGATCTCCTGACCTCGTGATCCACCCGCCTCGGCCTCCCAAAGTGCTGGGATTACAGGTGTGAGCCATCGCGCCCGGCTGCAACTGTCCTCTTACTTTGGCCCAGGGTCCCTCCTCCACCTTCGGAACCAGCAAGGCCCAGTCAAGTCCCCCTCACACTTTGGGTCTCCCTGGCCTTCCTGCCTCATCTCTTCTGCCTTCAGCCGGAGAAAGTTCTCTGTCTTTAATGGCTCATGTGATTCCGTAGGAGACACCTGTGTGGCCCAGATCATCTCCCATCTTAAACTCCGTGGTGGTGACTATATCTGCAGAGCCCTGGCCAGCTGGCATTCATAGTCTGGGGAGAGGCGTGTGCGTCTCGGGGCTATGATCTGGAATGGGCACACACTGCAGCAACGAGTTTCCATGTAGTTTTGTCACCCAGGGTGGGGCACCAGACACTGCATAAGTCCTGTCTGTTTTTTGGGGGGGCGGGGGAGTTGTTTTTTGAGACAAGGTCTTGCTCTGTCACCCAGGCTAGAGTGTAGCTGTGCAATCACAGCTCACTGCAGCCTCAACCGCCTGGGCCCAAGCGATTCTCCCACCTCAGCCTCCTCAGTAGCTGGGACCAATGGCACACGCCACCACACCCCGCTAATTTTTATGTTTTTTGTAGAGACAGGGTCTCCCTATGTTTCCCGGGCTGATCTCAAACTCCTGAGCTCAAGCGAACCACCTGCCTTGGCCACCCAAAGTGTTGGCACTACAGGTGTGAGCCAGTGCGCCTGGCCTCCTGTACAACTGTTTTCACTTGAAAGGTCTTTTAAGTCTCATTGAATCCGTAGGTCTCCCTTCCTCCTTCTTCTGTGTACATATTATATCAACCAGAGATGAGACATTTGGCTCGGATGGCCTGGGTCGGCCAGATGGTCTGCAAGGGCCTGGTTGGTCTGGAAAGACCTGGGTGGTCCGGAAAGGTGTGGATGGTCTAGATTGGCCTGGTTGGACTGGAAAGGCGTGGGTGGTCCGGAAGGGCATGGGTGGTCCGGTAAGGTGCGGGTGGCCTGGATCAGCGTGGATGGTGTGGAAAGGCCTGGGTTGTCTGGAAAGGCCTGGATAGTCTGAATAGGCCTGGATGATCTGGAAGGGCCTGGGTGGTCTGGATGGGCCTGGTTGGTCTGGAAAGGCCTGGGTGGTCTGGAAAGGCGTGGATGGTCTGCATCTGCCTGGATGGTCTGGAAAGGCCTGGGTGGTCCGAAAAGGCATGGATGGTCCAGATTGACCTGGTTGGTCTGGAAAGGCGTGGGTTTTCCAGAAAGGCGTGGGTGGCCTGGATCAGTGTGGATAGTGTGGAAAGACCTGGGTGGTCCAGAAAGGCCTGGATAGTCTGGGTTGGCCTGGATGGTTTGGAAGAACCTGGATGGGCCTGGTTGGTCTGGAAAAGCCTGTATGGTCTGGGTTGGCCTGGGTGGTCTGCATCTGTCTGGTGAGCCTGGAAGGGCCTGGATAGTCTGGACAGGCCTGGATGGTTTGGAAGGACCTGGATGGGCCTGGGTGGTCTGATCTGCTGGTGGGTCTGGAAGGGCCTGCTTCATCTGATGTGCCCTCGTTGTTTTGTCGAGCATGTTCGCCTGTTTGCTGCAGGCTCACTGCAGATCCCAGGGCTGCCCTCCAGCAGGATTGGCCCGTGGAGCTCTCCCCAGAGCCCCTTCATGTTTCCGGCAGCCTTGCCTGGAGCTAAGGCCATGAGTTTCAGGGATGTGTGTTTCCTGCAGCTGATATCAGGGTGGGTGGAAGAGCCAGGAAGGGGCAGCCAGGTTGGCCCAGGGCTTGGCGTTGCCAGCTCCAGAATTGTTCCGTGCCCTGTGCTGCGGTTGGCGCGAGCAGGGTGTGCACTGACATGGGCTCTTCTCTGGACCCAGCTCTACTCTGCCGTTGGATTCTCCAGTCTGTCCCTCCAGGTGTGGTGGGAGAACTGCGCTTCCAGTGCAAGAAGGGTCCTGGAAATTAATGTTTCTCCCTCCCCTGTTCCCTGAGCCAGGCCGTACTTTGAAGGCTTATCACACTCGAGCTCGCAAACGGAGATCGGGAGCATCCACAGCGTCCGCAGCCACAGGGAGCCCCCCAGCCCGGTGAGTGGGGCCACACTGATCTCCCAGAGCAGACTGTGGTCCGACTGGGCTGTGGTGTGGCCCACATCTCCCAGCATGGCCTGGGCCCAGGGCCCTGCCCAGCTGTCTTGGAGCCACTCTGCGCCCGCTATCTAGCACACTGCCACGCAGCTGCCCCGGGCCTCCCCTGAGCCCCAGCATCCCCAGCCCAGAAGTCAGTGCCTTGGCACCTGTAGCTGAGCACAAGCTGATTCCCATCTCCTCCCCCACAGGCTGACGCGCCCGAGAAGACGAGGTCCCTGGGAGGCAGGCAGCCGAGCGACAGTGTCTCTGACACGGTGGCCCTCGTAAGCAGGCTCGGGCCACACCCACCCGTTCCGCACACCAGGCACGCCAGTGCTGCCTTTAAGGGTCTGACCCAGAGGGGTGGGACTCACATGTAGGTCCTCATGTCACACCTGGTGTGCAGAGGTGGGGTCAGCCCTCAGGGGTGGCCAGGCCGCTGGATGGTCAGAGTATCCCAAAATTCACTCCACCTTTGGGGTCAGGGCACCTGGATTCCCCCACCCCCAGGGTCAGGGCACACTGGACTCCCCCACCCCCAGGGTCAGGGCACCTGGACCCCCCACCCTCAGGGTCAGGGCACCTGGATTCACCCCACCTTCAAGGTCAGGGCACACTGGATTCCCCCCATCCCCAGGGTCAGGGCGCCTGGACCCCCCCACCCTCAGGGACCTCCAGGTGCCCCAGACTCACCCCACCTTCAGCGTCAGGGTGCCTGGACTCATCCCACCTTCAGGGTCCAGATGCCCCAGACTCACCCCACCTTCAGGGTCAGGGTGCCTCCATTCCACCCGCCCTCAGGGTCAGGATGCCTGGACTCACCCCACCCTCAGGGTCCGGGTGCCCTGGACTCGCCCCACCCTCAGGGTCCGGGTGCCCCAGAGTCACCCCACTTTCAGGATCAGGGTACCTGAACTCACCCCACCATCAGGTGGATGGCACCCAGGAATGCCTGGTTCCCCCTACTGCATTGCATGGGGTCTCCTTAGTTAGGGGGTCCTGGGCCCAGGGCAGGTCAGGTCCTGGGAGGCTGGGTGCTGGTCACCCTGCATGGCCTGGATGGGAGCCCTGTGGTTGGAACTGAGCTCAGCCAGGCTTCCTGGTCAGTGTATGGCCGGGTCCACATATAGGAGCCACAGCCTAGAGAGGCCTAAACCCTCACCCAAGCCAGAGGCCACATGGCTGGAGAGGCTGCAGCACAGGTGCGGTTTCCATGGGAGGCTCCAGGGAGGTCTCTGGTCAGCAGGGTGTGCCGGGCCCGAGGGAGCAGCCTGGACAGCCTGAGGACAGCCCCGAGGCTGAGGCCTCCACCCTGGACGTGTTCACAGAGAGGCTGCCGCCCAGCGGGCGGATCACCAAGACAGAGTCCCTTGTCATCCCCTCCACCAGGTGATGGGGGCTGGGTGGCTGGGCAGGTTGGCGATGCAGCTGTTAGGGGAGGGGCCATCAGGGGCATGAGTCGGGGTGGGTGCCTGTCAGACCAGCCTGATGAGTTCCCTTGGGTGTAGACAGCAGACTCAGGGCCTCATCCCTCTTCTTAAAAAGGAGAAGCAAACCCCCTGCCCCAGCACTGGGTATCAAGCCAGCAGCCCCACATTCCGCCCTGCATGTTTGAGGTCAGGGTCAGGCGATTGGGTATCAAGCCTGCAGCCCCACATTCCGCCCCACGTGTTTGAGGGCAGGGTCTGGCGATTGGGTGTCAAGCCTGCAGCCCCACATTCCGCCCCACGTGTTTGAGGGCAGGGCCAGGCGTGTCTGCCCTTCTGCAGCTGCCCCCACAGCCCCCTGAGTAGCCCCTGCCTCAGCCAAAACACACACATCCACCAGCTTGATTCTTCCAGAATATGAATTTCATGTTTCTGTGATATTTGGGATTTTTTCCAAAGCAGTGAGTCTGGGCACTGACTTTCACTTACGGCGGCACCCAGGTGCCTGTGTCCGTGCTCTGGAGCCAGGTCGCCCTGGCAGCCTCAGCGCCCTGCACTGGCCTATACCTGGCTCTGCCCAGCTCCTGGCCCGGGCAGGGAGGGTGAGCTCAGTCCTCACGGTGGCTCCAAGGCTCCTGGCCTGGCTTGCAGTCTCACAGGCAGAGCTGTGTGGGGTCCCACTGGGGGCACGGCCTCTCTTGTACTCAGCTGCTGCTACGGTCCTCCCAGGGCTGGTGGCCTCTCTGTGTGGCCTGTGTTCCCACTGCCCATCAGTCGGCCCTGTGCTCACCCTTCCCTGTCCCCACCACAATGTGTAGGCCACTGCAAGCCTGCCCCTGCCCCTGCCCCTGCCCCTGTTCCTGCTGCTGCAGCCACTTAGCCTGTCCTGGTCTCCAATAGGTCCGAGGGGAAGCAGGCTGGCCGACGGGGCCGGAGCACGTCCCTGAAAGAGCGGCAGGCAGCGAGGCCCCAGAATGAGCGGGCCAACAGTCTGGACAACGAGCGCTGCCCGGATGCCCGGAGCCAGCTACAGGTGCAGGTGCAGGTGGGGGTGGAGGGCGTAGCATGACCAGGAGGCAGGGCTCGTGGTCACCCTGGCACCAACCAGGGCAGGGCAAAAAGAGAAGTGCAGGGGGTCAAGGTTGCTGGGAGCATGCAGAGCATGCCTGGGCTTTGGAGAGCGCCTGCTGCACAGCAGGGCGGCTGGGTCATGGGTTGGTTTGTCAGGAAGGCCATGTGGACCCCAGGGCAAGTTCTGGTCCTTCTGCTGCCCTCCCTGGTCCAGGGCGGCCTCATTGCTTGGCTAATTTAGCCCAGGGGTGGTCTCCAAGCTGACCAGCTCTCTTCCTGCCACTGAGCCTCTGTGCACAGCTGCAGGGGGAGCAGGGGCACTGCAGACACCAGGGCTGGGGCGGTGGGGATGGGCGCTGTGCTTCTCTTCTGGGTGTGGACAGGGCTGTGTGCCTCCAGATCCCCAGGAAGACTGTGTATGACCAGCTCAACCACATCCTCATCTCCGATGACCAGCTTCCCGAAAACATCATCCTCGTCAACACCTCGGACTGGCAGGGGCAGGTAGAGGTGCAGTCTCGTGGAGTGGAGGGTCAGGGTGTAGGACAGAGGAGAGTGGGCTCCTGAACCTGCCCCCAACCTGGCACACCCAGGTGCTGGAGCTGCAGGCTGTGGTTTGCCTGGACGTGCCTGGGGTCTCTGGAGACCCTGAGAGCTTTGGTGAGGGTCAGGTGCTGGGGGTGGCCCAGGCGGCTGTGCTGAAGTCAGTGTCTGCCTGTCCTCTGCCAGTTCCTCTCCGACGTCCTGCAGAGGCACACGCTCCCCGTGGTGTGCACATGCTCTCCCGCAGACGTCCAGGCAGCCTTCAGCACCATCGTCTCACGGATACAGAGATAGTGAGTTGGGCTCCACCCTGTACTCACCGCCCAAGTACCCCTCGGGGTCCCTGCACCCCACCTCTACCCATTGCTCTGGGGCTGGGCGCGTTCTGCACCTGGGGCTGTGGCTGGTGTCCACAGAGGCTGACCCATGGGCTCCTCGCAGCCTGGCCTGCCCTCAGTTGTGGGCGGGAGCAGCAGCCTGGCAGGTGTCCTGCCACACTGGAGGGGTGGCCGCCTGGCCCGTCCTTGGAAGCCTGGGCCGAGGTCATGACTGTGTGGCCCCTCAGCCTGGGCACGTTCGGGCATGTGGGAGTCCTGGGTTTGGGCAGCTCCAGGGCAGTTGTGGCATGAGCGGCCACAGGCACAGAGCCCCCTGGGCTCACACGGGCATCCTTGGACGGAGGACGGCTCCCCTGAGGCGTCTGTCCCCTCTCCGTCCCACCTGCCTCTGGATTGCAGCTGCAACTGCAATTCCCAGCCCCCGACCCCCGTGAAGATCGCCGTGGCGGGAGCACAGCATTACCTCAGTGCCATCCTGCGGCTCTTCGTGGAGCAGCTATCCCACAAGACGCCCGACTGGCTCGGCTACATGCGCTTCCTGGTCATCCCGCTGGGTGAGCACCGCGCCGTCCACCTGGGCCTGGGCACAGACGCCATGGGCGGTGTGGCGTGGCGTGGTGTGGTGTGGTGTGTGGTGTGGTGTGGCGTGGCGTGGTGTGGCGTGTGGTGTGGTGTGGCGTGTGGTGTGGTGTGGGGTCCCTGCTTGCCGCCCACTTGTTGTTTTTAAATGTTTGATACAGTAACACTTTGTTAATTTTAATTATATGCAGGATAACTTGATTGCCCTAAAACAGCCATATTTGGGTCAAGATAAAGCCATTGCCCTCTGAAGGGGCCTGAGCTGGGTGTCCCCTCCATCAGTCGCTGTGATAACTCAATGCCAGTTTCCATTTCCCAAGTCAGAAGTGCAAAGCAGGGCTGGTTATTAATCCTCTCAAATCGTCCAGGTCCTGTGTCGTCGAACTCTGTTACTTCTTTAGATCCAAACAATGTGTCTTTACCACAAAACCAACCCATCCAGCCTTAATCTGTTGAAAAGGCCCGGAGGCCCACAGGGTCTCTCCCTTGTGGCCCTCACGATGCCGACGTCAGAGCCCTGAGCCAGCCGAGGCCTCTGCACGGTCATATGTGCCCTGCTGGGCCTTCCTCAGTGGCACTCAGGGCTCTAGGACCTCAGCTCAGGGCTGGGACTCCTTCAGCGGGCCTCAGGCATCCACCAGGGAGGGGCAGTGGTGGCTTTCTCTTTTGGTGGCAGGAAAGTAGGCTTGTCTGGAAGGCAGCAGCACAGGCGCGGGGTCAGGTGGCCCAGCTTTTGGGCTGCGGTGGGAGCCTTGCAGCTTCAAGTCCCCCGTGGTGACACCAGCCCCACCCCTGGCATGCAGGCTCCCACCCCGTGGCCAGGTACCTAGGCTCTGTGGACTACCGCTACAACAACTTCTTCCAGGACCTGGCCTGGAGAGACCTGTTCAACAAGCTGGAGGCCCAGAGTGCGGGTGAGGCCCGGGCACGTCCACAGCCCACGCCACTGCGGGAGGAAGGGGCCCTGGTCTCCCCAGATGCCATGCCCAGGAGGCCCTGCACCTGCTCAGGCTCAGCCTCAGGGAAGAGGCCATGGACAGGGCCCGCTGGGGCCTTGGCTAGGACGCCTCCTATTCCCCTGAGCTTCGGAATGTTGGAAGCTGTGGGGCCTGTCTGGGAAGCGGCAGGCACAGCCCTTCAGGTCTTCCCACATTTGCCCTGGTACCGCCTTGAGAGTAGAGGACCAGGGCCCCTCAGCCACAGCCAGCGAGCCCTGCTGCACTTCGGGTGTGGGAGGCTTGGGTAGGGCACCGGGGAGGCCCGGCTCAGCCCCGCCTGAAACCCCACCTGGCGCCAGCCTCATCCCCCACCACTTCCTCCCCCTGCAGTACAGGACACGCCGGACATTGTGTCGCGCATCACCCAGTACATCGCAGGGGCCAACTGTGCCCACCAGCTCCCCATCGCAGAGGCCATGCTGACCTATAAGCAGAAGAGGTAACACGGTGGGCCCGGGTACCATGCCACAGGCTGTTACCAGCCACCAACCCTCCGCGGGCCTCCCCACACACTGCTGGGCTCAGCCTGGTAGGCCGAAAAACCCTGCACCGGGCTTAGACCAGAGCCTAGGTCAGCCGGGCACCTCCGGGCCTTCCTGACAGCAGGCGCTTCCCCCCACCCCAGATCTCTCATAGTAAGCGCCGTTTCCACACCTGTTTCTGTGCATGTTGAAACCCCGCGTGATGAGAGGTTGACAGGATGGACAGCTGTCATGGGGCTAGGGTGGCAGTGGCCCAGCTCCTCTAGTCTGGGCACCTGTTCCTTCCACAGACTGGGTTTCCCAGGCTGGGGAACCGAGGAGTCCCTGGGCCTCAGGCCCCGTGGGTGAGTGATCAGCTTGTGTCCTCACCTGCCCAGAGCAGGACAGTGCTCAGGAGCCCCGGGCCGAAAGCCCTGCACAGACCTGTCTGTCCCACCCGGCGCCTCCTCCCTGCACGTCCGGCGCCAGCTGTCCCACACTTCCCTAGACTATGGGGGAGAGAGCTGAGTGCAAGGCGCAGAGCTGGCGCTCACGGGCTCTCCCACACAGGAACCCCAGCGAGGTGGGAGCCACTGAGTGCCCTCGGCAGTCCCTGGAGGGCTCCTGAGGGCATCGTAACGTGTCTGTGTTTTCTCTTTTGGTGGCTTTCTGAAAAGGAAAAAGCATTTTCATTTTGACTTTACCTTAAGGTATGGCTCTCTGGGTCTGCCTCCCACCCTGTCTGTCCCCAGGCTGGTCTTTAGGGCTTGTTTAGCAGCATCACCATCCGGATCACCCTGCTGTCCTGTCTCCGAACTGGGAGTCAGGCCCTGAGGGCCACCAGCTGCAGGCTGAGAGCCCGCGTGGGGGAGGGCAGGTGGCCCCAACCGGAGTCACTTGGTGCTGACGTGCACCCTTTTCCGCCATCCAGTCTCTCACACTGAGTCAGGAAAGCAGCAGATGCGCCCTCCTGTCCCCGGGCCAGGCCCATGTGCTGGGACTCCACCCCAGAGCCCTGAAGCCTGCAGATCAGCCAGGCAGGCCTTGCCTCCCCTCTGGTTTGGCCCTGGGTTTTGGTTTAAGAAGTGGCCAGGTTTAGCCCCTCCTCATTTTAAACCAGGAGCGAGTGGCTGATGTAGACACCAGGGCCACCTGGGCCAGGCTGTGCCCCAGGCCCTTCATGTTTGTTAACCTGGCAGCAGCCTAGCAGGGGCACTGGTGCACGCCCTACACATGGGGACGCTGAGGCAAGTAGATAAGGAGCAGGCCCGGTGACACGGCAGTCAGCGGCTGTGCCCTGAGCTGCCTACACACTGCAGAGCCTGGCTCCCAGGGCTCCCTTGAGCATCCGGGGCCAGCAGAGAGGGCTTAGCAGCATCTTGTGGCTCACCTGGAGATGGAGCCAAACTACTGAGACCTCCAAATGGGGGTGAAGAGCTTTTGTTCTGAGGCAGCTTCACCCCTTAAAATCTTCCATGTTTAGAGCCAAGTCCCAGGCACCCCCCGAGCTGCCCTTTCAGACAGAGCCATCCCTTTTCCTTGGCCAGGTGTGTCCTGCTGCAGGGTGGGGGACCCTGCCGGTCCTCCCATGGGGCTCGTTCTCCGCTCCGTGTCTTCTGCCCTGTGTGAGGTCATTTGCTGTCCTAGGAAACCCACCCCCACCCCCCACCCCAGTGCAGGGTAGTTGGGTCCCTGGGGCCCCCTTGCTGGAAATACTGCAGGCCTAGGAGCTGCTTGAAGTGGACAGCCTGGGACCACCCACAGCTGCAGGGCTGGGCGCTAGGAAGACACAGGAAGGGGGCTGAGCATCCTACGTCTTGTCCTGCTAAACAAGCCTTTGCAGGTGAAAGACCAGCCATGGGGGCCTCTCCCCTGTTGACCCCCGGCGGCCTGCGCCCTTGCCCCCGGCTGTGGCACGAAGAGCCTGCAGCATGCTCTGGCTGCCTCAGGCTGTGGATGCAGCTTCTTGTCTCTCCCAGGTCAGCTCTTCTGAGCAGCAAGCCAGGGCCTTACGGGACCCTAACACCCACTCCCACCCTGCTCCTGCCCCTGCCTCCGCGTTACAGGGGTGACACTGGCTGCCTGGGGCCCTGGAAGGAACCCAGCGAAGGCCATGAGTGTCTTACCTGCTGTCTCTACCCAGAGGAAGGTCAGTCGGGAGACTGACAGAGGGCAGGTGGCAGGTGGTGGCACAGCCCTTGTGGCAGGGGACCTGTGCAGAGTCCTCTCCAGCCAGGCTTCCCTGCGAGAGTCCCTTGTGAGATGACCCCTGCTGGCCTGCCCTCCTCTGCCCAGAATGGCATTCCTTCTATGAGGGCAGGCCAGGCCTGGAGGGTGGTCACAAGCCCCAGCCTGCCCGTGCAGCACGCATGGGTGAAAAGGGCTGCTCAGGCATCTGGCAGCTTGCCAAGAGCCATGCAGAGTGGCCCCCAGGGCATCTGCGCCCTCCGTGCCTGCGGGGCCTCCCCACGCCGCGGTGGTGTGCTCCTTATGCTCCTGACCACTCTGCCTCCATGGACATGTGTGTGCCTCCAGGGTCAGGGTGAGGGTCTCAGTGTCCAGCTGGTGTCATCCCTGTCATATCAGCCCATGTCCAGGGCTGTGTGCTGTCTGCATGGCCCAGAGGTGCAGCTTGGCTTTGAGAGTTCCAGCAACATCCCTGTGTTGTAACGTCTCCTGCATTCGGCCCTCATGTGCCACGCACTGCCCCATGGGCCTCAGAGCAGAGCATGGATGGGAGACCACCCTGCCATGGCTGGCTTGGTGGGGGGTCTGGCTCGGCAGAGGGCAGGTGGCCCCGGGAATTGGAGCTACCTGTGCCCTGGGGACCAGCAGCCGCCACCTGCCTTCTGTGCCTTTTCACGTGCCTGGGAGGACACAGATGTCACTGAGATTTCCAAACACCGGTCTGCTCAATGAGGATAGTGGGGTGTCAAGGGCCACGCCCAGGCACTCCTGCTTGACAGCTGTGGACAGAGCCAGGGTGCTGGGGGGCCAAGAGGTCGCCCTGCGCCGTCCTGAGGCAGAGGCGGGCCTGAACACTGGATGTGCATCGCTTTATGTTATTTGAACTGGACAAGAAGAGGGGAAAGTTTATCTTTCAACTCTCTTTTCCTTAGAAATGGAACTAGGCCTGGGGCATCTTTAATGGGATGGACGAAATCTGTAGGTGGCTTCATCCAGATGCATTTGCCAGGCCTTCTGCAGAGGGCGGGCCAGGAGCTATCCAGGTTGGCGTCCAGGGAGGGTGGGTCTTGCCAGCCACCATCTCCTCACACTGGCGCTGCGAAGACAGGGACGGCACCTGCTGGGACCAGCCGCGGGGGCTGCCTCCTGGGAGTGTCCTCTGGACCGGCCCCCGGGCAGGGGCTGTTCTGCTCGTGGGCACACTTGGTGTGGAGCACTGGGATCAAGCCTCTGCCCTGCAGGGCTCTTGGGGAGATAGTGCTGCTGGTCCTGGGAGCTGGTACTCCAGGCAGACGGCCGGGCTGGGCCTGTGGCATCCTCCCCTGGGCCTCTTTCCTGCAAGGGATTCTCCCTGTGCTGGACAACAACCCAAGGGAGGGCCGGGGCCCCTGGGCGAGCCCATGTCCTGCACCTGGTGCAGGGCTGTCCCTGAGGGGCACCCTACTGGCCTGGCCATTCTTGTCCTGCCCCCAGTGCTCCAGAGGCAACAGGTGCTCCTCTGCAATGTGTGCGCACAGTCTCCACCTGTAAGACAGCCACTTGCTGGCATCAGACTCTGCAGTTTGGGGAAATGAGACAGAAGAGACAGCTGGGAGAACTGCCCAGAGAGACGGCACCAGTTGCTGATGTGGTCTGGCTGAGGAAGCCGGGCGGGGAGGCACCCCTGTCCCTAAGTGCAGGCCACGGGGAGCCTTGAGGCCAGCAGAGAGAAGGAAAGAGGGGAACCAGACCCATTCCACCACTCAGGATAGGCCTGCCCTCTGGATCTTTCCTGGGGCCCAGAAGGAGATGCCCCACCTCACCCTAGCTGCCGGCAGGGCCTCATGCTGTGCTGGCCCCTTGTCTTGTGGGAGAGCTTCCTGGGCCTGAGCCCAGGTTGCAGTGGCCACGGTCAGCAGGAGCCTGCGCGAGCCAGACCACAGGACAGCCCTGCTTGAGCCGCACACATCGGAGGGGAAGACAGACGGGTCCTCTCAGCAGCCCTACAACTCCTTTACTCACATCCTTGGCATCTTCACGTGGACAGGCTGTGACCAGACCTCTAGAAGAGGCTGCTGTTATCTGCCAAATGTTGTATGGGGCCAAGTCCAGACAAAACCTCCACTGCCCACCGAGCACATCATCTCACGCGGGTCATGGCCTGGGGCGTGCTGGGCCTGCCTGCAGGCTGTGCTTGGGGTGTTCTGGTACAGTGGCTTCTCGTGGGCACGGACATTACCCAGATGGTCCGGAGAAAACCTCTCTGCCCTGGCTTTGGTGCTGCTGATTACCAGAGAGGGTCCAGGCTCCTCCTGGGAGTCCCAGGGCACCAGTAGCTGCCCTTATCCCAGCGGAGCAGGGGTGCCCAGCTTGGTGGAGCAGCGGAAGTGTAGGCTGGACGGGGCTGAGCTGGCTGCGTGGGCGTTGGGCACCTAGGATAGCTGAGTGAATCCCTCCGTGGAGCTCTGCCTTCTGGCCTGTCCTGACCATGGGTGCACAGAGACCCCTTTGTCCTTCTTGCATGTCAGCATGTCAGAAGGGGCCCAAACTTTGGTCCTGGGGGTCAGGCCAGGGCTGGCAGTGGTTTGGGATGGGTGGGGCTGGGACACACTGGGCAGGGCCGACTGGGGCAGGGTCGTGGCCCTGGGGCTGCGCCAGGTTCTCAGGCCAAGAGGGAGCTGTGCCCAACAGGCGGGGCTGTGCCCTGAGGAGAGCTTAACTGTCTGTTTCCTTGCTCTTAGCCCTGACGAAGAGTCCTCCCAAAAGTTCATTCCCTTTGTCGGGGTGAGTACTAGCCAGCTTGATGTGATGGGAAACCACATACCCGCCAACTTGTCTTTTATAGTCAGAACATTTGAGGATGGACTTCATATATTCCAGAACCTTCCCACAGATATGAGCTGGGGATTTGCCTTCCCATCTGGCCTCTCTCAAAGCTCGCTTCCTTCCCTACCGGAGTTGGGTGTGGAGCCAGAGGTTGTTGGCTCCCCCCAGCTCTGCCTTGGGGGCTGATCCACGGAAGCAGAGACGGTTCGGTGGGGCAAGACCTCAGGAACACCCAGCGTCTCGAGAGGAGAGACCCTGCCCGGGTTGGAGAGGGTGCCTCTGTCCTCTAGGAAGCCAAGGCCCCGGGAGCTTCCCAGTGTGCACTCTGGGTCTGTGGCCTGCAGTGTGTGGGTTTCAGTTCCTGCCCTGCCCAGGGTTAGGGCTGCTTCTGCCAGCCAGGCCATCTCCCTGCCAGCCCTGGGTCTCCACAGCCTATTCCCTGCCCATCTTTTCATCCTGTTGTGTGGCCTCCCTCCCACCAGGTGTCTGCCATGAGACAGACCCACAGGACCTGGCAGACGGGTTGCCCGGGCAGGGAAGGGTCTCTGGGCTCAGTTTCCCCACTGGTGGAACAGAGGCCTTTCCGTGCATCGTGCAGTGGTTGGGTTTGCTGAGGGCTCTAGGGTGATGGCTGGCCCTCTAGGAGGGTGGAGTTCATCTTGAACAGCGGCTGCCCAAGGAGCTTTCTCTGGTGACAAGAGTATGCCATGCTCGGGCACACAGGCCTTCCCATGCAATCCCACTGAGTCACTGGGATTCACGGTAAATCTACACAACCACTTGTGGCTCATGGCTGCTATGCAGGGCGTGGCAGGCCCGGGGCCTATCCCCATTGGTCTGCCAGGGTCCCTTTCACCAGCATACTGGTCTTACTGGACACGTGGTTTGCAGCTGCCCCGAGGGCCGCCTTTGGGAGAGAGCAGTCCCTCCTGCTGAGGCCACGCACCCTGAGCACTGTCTGTCCCCACGTGGCTGCTCCTGCATCATGGGAGTGGTGGCCATGGTGGGGAGGCAGGAGCCCCGCTGGGAAGGCAGTGGGCTAGCTGAACCCCACGGCTTTCACCAGCCAGTGCCTGTTGTTTTCTAGGTTGTGAAGGTTGGAATTGTGGAGCCATCCTCCGCCACATCAGGTAACACCATCCCACCCTGAGGCCTTGTGAATGGCCTGTGGGTGGGCCGCGGGAGCACAGTCACTCTGGTCCTGCAGACCAGACCAACCCTTCAGGGCCTGAGAGCTGCCACGTTCCAGTCTTGCTG
Organism: Papio anubis; assembly: GCF_008728515.1. Classification (NCBI taxonomy): domain Eukaryota; kingdom Metazoa; phylum Chordata; class Mammalia; order Primates; family Cercopithecidae; genus Papio; species Papio anubis. Next base: position 1,220,424 of record NC_044982.1, on the reverse strand, counting down.
TGGTGCTTCTGCTCTGTGGGGGGTTCATCCTCCGGGGACTGCTGTCATGAAGCCCCACATCAAGGCTGGCAGGGCCGTCTTCCAAAAACGGAGGAGAATCCGAGACCCTCCTGTCTCACACAGGCCACTGGGGACTCCCGCCCTGCCCACCCCTAGGGTCTGCCTGGCCTTCTGGCCACATCCGGCTCCAGAGGGCCTGGTGCCACCTGGGCAGAGCAACAGGTGGGCTCAGCCTGCCCTATGACTCCTCCCCAAAGGCGACTCGGACGACGCAGCCCCCTCGGGCTCTGGCGCACTCTCCTCCACCCCACCATCCACATCTCCTGCGGCCAAGGAGGCCTCACCCACTCCGCCCTCCTCCCCGTCGGTGAGCGGAGGCCTGTCCTCCCCCAGGTAAAGGCACCGCGCAGCTCAGCACGTTTCACTTGCCCGCCCCACCACGTGCTGCCTGATTCAGTCATCCTCCCCCACGTCACATCCACCTCCCAGGGCACCTGGCCTGTCGGCCACGCAGACGGAGGGGCTCTGCAGGACGGCTGGGGCCTCTCTGGCCACCTCCTGCCACAGATCAGGGGTTGGGGGCAGGACCTCTAGGGGACAGAAACTCCCACACAGTGAATAAACATGGGCGTTGTGCTGGGCTGTCTCTCAGCTCTGCACACATTGGGGCTTTTAAAAACAAGCTGAGGGCAGAAGGCGCAAGAGACGAGAGTCTCTAGGCGGTCCTCATGGGGTCAGCTTTGACAGCTGTGCTGAGGCCCCGCCAGCCCGCGTGGGTCTCTCTGAAGCAGACGTTACTCAAGTGTAACTAAGCCATAGAGGGTGTAGGCCCCAAGGCCAGGCATGGTGCTGGTGCTGCGTGCAGGGCTCACACCAGCAGACCCCGACCCCCTGCCTCTGTGTTTCCAACCGCTGGCTCCTTCCAGGCTGCGCCCGAGGGAGCTGGTTCACATAGGCCCTCAAGACTCCAAGGGACAGCTTGGAGAGTGGGTGGCCTCCTGCCGCCAGGAGAGTGGGTGGACGGGCCCCCCAGGCCGGGGCTCTCCTGTCGCCAGGAGAGTGGGTGGACGGGCCCCCCAGGCCTGGGCTCTCCTGTCGCCAGGCTCCCTGTAATCTACACAGGATGGCTCCCTGTGATTTATGCAGGACCCTTCTGGGGGTGACTGGGCATGTGAACAGCTCCACAGAGCATGCTCCAAGCACCCTCCTCTGCTGGCAAGTTGGCACAGGTGCTGGCTGTCACCTCCTGGCCTGTCACAGGGACAGTGATGTCCCCATCACTAGGCCGAAGGATGCAGGTGTGAGCGCCTCCCTCTGCCTTTCCCAGCCAGGGTGTCGGCGCCGAGCTGATGGGGCTGCAGGTGGACTACTGGACAGCAGCACAGCCCGCGGACAGGAAGAGGGACGCCGAGAAGAAGGACCTGCCTGTCACCAAAAACACGCTCAAGTGCACTTTCCGGTCCCTCCAGGTCAGCAGGCTGCCCAGCAGCGGCGAGGCTGCGGCCACGCCCACCATGTCCATGACCGTGGTCACCAAGGAGAAGAACAAGAAGGGTGAGGTGGGACAGGCTATACGGCCACATGGCACAGAAGGGCGGCTCAGCGGGAGCGGGCAGCTCGCAGTCAACAGGGATGGCAGCCTCCTGGCTGGCCTCGGGCAGCCCACGTGCGCAGGCAGGGGCGGGTGGGGTTAGGGAACCTAAACCCTGAAGGCAATGAGGGTCAGGCGCTTCTGACCAGGGCCTCAGGCAGAGGCCAGCTGGGCGGGCAGGAGAGCAACTCCTCGGTCACCGTGGAAGGCAGGTTTCCTAGGTGAGTGGGGCCGTGACCAGCTGAGCCCCCAGTGCCTCCCCGACACGTACCCCCAGCCCTGGCCCTGAAGGAGCAGCGAGATGACAGCAGGGGCCTCTTTTCTCCTCCCAGTGATGTTTCTGCCCAAGAAAGCGAAGGACAAAGATGTGGAGTCCAAGAGCCAGTGCATCGAGGGCATCAGCCGGCTCATCTGCACTGCCAGGCAGCAGCAGAACATGCTGCGGGGTGAGCGCCACGGGCCCCGGGGTCTGTAAAGTGGGACGTAGGCGAGAGCATAGCAGGGCTGCTTTGGAGTCCACCATAGGAGCTGCGGCGTCTTGCTGTGACACGCACATTCCATGAAGCCCTCAGTGAAGATGACAGCTTTCCAAATGCTGAGAAAGAATTTTTCAACCCTTTTTGCTTTTTAAAAATAATGACTTGTTTTTTTGTTTTTTTTTTTTTTTTGAGACGGAGTTTTGCTCGTTACCCAGGCTGGAGTGCAATGGTGCAATCTTGGCTCACTGCACTCTCCGCCTCCTAGGTTCAAGCAGTTCTCCTGCCTGAGCCCCCCAAGTAGCTGGGAGTACAGGTGCACGCCACTGCACCCGGCTAATTGTTTGTATTTTTAGTAGAGATGAGGTTTCACCGTGTTGGCCAGGCAGGTCTTGAACTCCTGACCTGAGGTGATCCGCCTGCCTCTGCCTCCCAAAGTGCTGGGATTACAGGTGTGAGCCACCACACCCAGCCTAAAAATAGTGACTTGTAATTTAAAAGCATTTTGGAGTTACTCTGCAAGTACCTGTTTCAGAAACAGCTCTGGGAGGCCTTCCTCTTTTTGAGCACGGGTCAGATGACCTCCAGGTCAGCATGGCCCTGTCTCCCCACAGGGGTCTCTGTTTTAAGGGGGCTCCCAGTGTCTTCTCCCCACCTGTGCAGGTGGAGATGGATGTGGACAAGCAGCGCCTGGCAGGAGGCGGTGGGGTCTGTTCCTCCCACCTGCAGGCAGCCCTGGGGGAAGTGCTGCCCTCCTCACCCCCCAGGGCTCTGAGGTGTGGAAGGGCAGGGGCAGGAACGGCGTCCCTCAGGAGCCAGCGTGACCCTGGAGCCCCCGAGTCCCTGAGGAAAGTGTTGGTGCCCTCCAGCATGGGGCTCCTTCTCATCCTGTACCCCTGGCTGCTACCCAGCCTGGTGGGCCAGGCAGGCAGGTGGACAGGGTGGGCAGGCGGGCAGGCGGTCAGGCAGCCCTCTCCCACAGTCCTCATCGACGGGGTGGAGTGCAGCGACGTCAAGTTCTTCCAGCTGGCCGCGCAGTGGTCCTCGCACGTGAAGCACTTCCCCATCTGCATCTTCGGACACTCCAAGGCCACCTTCTAGCCCCACCCACCGAGAGGCCCACCTCCCGCCCCACGCTAGGAGGGGCCCAGCTGCATTTCTGTTAACATTTCAGTTTACTACAGAGACAGACCCTTAAAACACAAAGAGAAACAGTCTTAAGTATGAATGTGCTCACAACCTGGAAACTAACGGGGGAGCTCCTGCCAGGAGCCGAATAACTGCTCTGCTTATTAACCCCAACGTTCGGCCCGGGGCTGGGAGGCCAGAAGGACGGTGCTGAGCTGCGGATCGCAGAAGGCGTGCTCTGGTCTCAGGAGCCACCCAGAGCCTCCGTGTCCTGTTCTTCCGGAAAGTCAGGACTCTGCTTCCTCAGGGAGCCTGGGGCAGGCGGAGCTCAGTGGCCTCAGGCCGAGGGGCCATGGGGCTGCTCAGTCCCGTTGGGGGTGTCCTGAGTTAAGCCTGGGGGGCCGTCCTGCCCGCCTGAGAGATGCCCGCAGCACCGCACACTCGTGGTTCCCAATAAACTCCTGCCTGCGGCGGAGGTTTTATAGCAGCAGATATTTTTAATGCTTTTAAATACATGTTCTAATGTAGCTGCCAAACATGTTGGTCTTCTGAAGTCCCCCTGGGGCTGGGCAGAGCCAGCAGAGCCTGCCCCCACTTCCCCAGCCCCTGCCCCACCCCGCCTCACACCTTCCCCACTCTTAGGCTGTTCTTGAAACACCGTGAGGTTTCCGTGTGTAGTCCCTGTCCCAAACTTAGCAAGCACAGGGGCCTCCACAGCCCCAGGCGGCCCCAGAAAATGTTCCAGAGCCCAGCTTCTTACACAGTGAGATGCTGCTGGTGTTGGCCTGAGGTGGGGGCTGCTTCCTCCCACTCCACCCCAGTGGGTACATCTGAGGCCAGCCATGTGGGTATTTGGGTTGAGATTCAGGTTTTGGTGAATGTGGGGCAGGCGTCCAGGTGTGTTTGTGTCACTTGCTGCAACACTGTGGCCTATGAAGATTCCAACAGGATGGTCTGACCAGAGGGGCTGGCACTCTGGAGTCGTGGGTGCAGCCAGGTACCCTGTGCAGGGCCTGGGAGGCTCTCCAGGCCACAGCCCTCAGAGAGCGCTGGGTCCCGTGTTGTGTGTGGGTTCCATGTCCTCCACACAGCAGGAGAGGGGCCTCCCTGACCTCAACACCTGCCCCATCAGTCTTGCTTCTCCCCAGCAAGCCTGCACTCTGGGGTCTCCATAGGAGCTGGGGAAGCTGGGGCCCTCCCAGGGACCCTAGTCGCCACTGGGGGCTCTTGGCCTGGTTTCATAAGATGGAGCACTGCACAAGGCTATGCTCAGAAAGCTGGTAAACGCAGGGCAGGGTGGGCCTCGAGCCTGGGCTGGAGGGGTCTCTACCCTTGCTGGCCTGAGAGATGGCCCATATTTCTTATTTGTGACCCCCTGCTCTTCCTGGCCACCCCCCCCAAGGTGGCTGAACAGGGTGCTTTTGTTGTGGCGAAGGGCCAGGATGTGACCTGGGGTGCAGCCTCAGGCCCCGGGGTTCAGGCCTCAGAGGTAGCCTGTGTGCAGGGCTGCGGCAGAGCCCCAGCCCCTCCCAACCAGAGCCCTTCCACACCAGGGCCTCCAGGTTCACCTGGGACCAGGACCCTGGGGCACACCCCAGGGTCGGGGAGGGGTAGGAAGGCCTCCCATTGAATCCTGGCTTCAGGCTTTGCCCTAAGAGGGGTCTAGGGTGAGGGTGTGGGCCCCTGGCTGATGGCCTCTGACCCCGGCAACACTCAAAGAGGTGGGACCCTGACCATCTCGTTCCAGCCGCCCCCGCACTGGGCTGCAGAGCATCTGTTTTTCTGCTTTTCCAGTTTCTTTTTTTTTTTTTTTTTGAGACGGGGTCTTGCTCTATTGCCCAGGCTGGAGTGCAGTGGCATGATCTCAGCTCACTCATGACCTCCACCTCCCAGGTTCAAGCAATTCTCCTGCCTCAGCCTCCTGAGCAGCTGGGATTACAGGCGCCCACCACCATGCCCGGCTAATTTTTTGTATTTTTAGTAGAGACGGGGTTTTGCCATGTTGGCGAGGATGGTCTCGAACTCCTGACCTCAAGTGATCCGCCCACCTCGGCCTCCCAAAGTGCTGGAATTACAGGCATGAGTCACCACATCCTGCCTGCTTTTGCAGTTTCTTTCCCAAAGGTCACACTCAGTAGGGAGATGAAGGCGGAAACATCCTTGCTGTGGCTTTCTGGCCTCGGAGTAGGTTTTAGAGGAAGGGGCCAGAGGCTGCCTAGTGCAACATGGCTGTGGGCAGCCCCTTTCCTGGAGCCCTCCTCCCTACCCTACAACCTCCCCGCCTGGCTCCACAGCTCCATCCTTAACCCACGAAAGGGGAGAGCATGGGCAGAGTCTCCATCCAGCAGGTGGGGGTTCTGGTGGCACTCCCTGTGCCTGCTGCTGGCCTGTGGGTCTGCCCTGCACCCAAGAGCCCCACGGCCCATCCCCCCCACCATGCCCAGGACCAGAGAGGTTGGGCAGACAAGACCTGGGCTGTGCCAGCCCTCTGTGCCTCGGTTTTCCCACTGGTTACACAGGATGGTCGCGTTTCCCCTGCCTACCTCACAGAGCTGTTCTGAGGGTGCATGGAGGAGCACTCTGTCCCACCAAGGACAACTAGAAACCAAAGCCATCTGACACCCAGTGCGGTAAGGGCGGGGGGGGGGGGGGGTGTGTGAGGTGTGCACACCCCCCAGACCTTGGCCGTGGACTGGCCTCACAGGACAGCAGGACAGGAGGCCACCCCTTGCAGAGCTAGGCTCAGCCCCATCAGTCTCAAAGGTTAATCAGTCACCACAGAGGCGCCCCTCAGGCCTGTGGCCACTGTCCACTATTACGTAGACAGACCCCACCCTTGCCCAGACCAGTTGTGGGCCAGTCCCGCCCTGCAATCTGGCCTGCTGCCTTCCTCTTCCATGTTGGTCCCCTTGGTCACTCTCTCTGGGCACGCAGGCCAGTGTCCTGGTTCAGTGCCTCGGCCAGAGCTGGGGCAGGAGAGGGCCCCTGGATGGGAGCTGGGGGTGTCTCTGCAGGGGACTGGCAGCCTTGCCACACCGTCCTCATTCCCAGATGGAAAGACCTGAGTGCCTCTCGCCTTCCTCCGGGAATGAATTCCTCATGAAAATGACCAGGCCGCTTCTTCCGAGGGCCAGGCTGCCAGACCCACTCCTGTTCCTGAGCCGCCCTCTCCCCGAGACCTGTCCTGTCGTCCGCGGGTGTGCGGCCTGCAGGGGACTGAGAGCTGGGCTTGCTGGGCACCTCTGGAGTCTGACCCTGCGGGCCAAAGAGGCACCACTGTAGTTTCTGCAGACCCCCATGCGGTTCATTGTGCATTGTTTGGTTTCTAGGATGTATGTGTTGCTAGTTTTTCTTTTTTTTTAATGAAACCCGGGATTAATGTAAATAGCTTTTTGGGGAACGGATTCTAATGTCACGTACGTGACCGTGTGGACAATTTTAAGGTGCTGATGCAACACTAATAAACCTGGAGGGGCCGGCCCCGCCTGCAGTGTGATTCTCTCGGCCGTCCACCCCTTGGGGGCACGCGGCGGAGCAGCGCCTCCCTCCCGCCCACGCACCCTGTCCTAGGTCCGCCCCGCCACAGCCCTGCGGCCCCGCGCGCGGAAGTGGCCCGAGGCGAAGCGGTATCGCGCCTTGGGAAGGACGCAGGTCCGAAAGGGGCTCGGGCCGACAAACCCCAAGTTCAGGTCTGTGCTTCAGGAGATCCCGGAGGCTGACGCCAGGAAGAGCCCGCAGGGCGGTAGCTGCGATAGACCCGCTTATGCGCCGGGGACCTCGAGGCTGCCCCCACCCCCTACCCGCCGCAACTGAGACCAGAACGCAGGCGCAGCGCAGACCGGAAGCGGAACCGGCGGGGGCGGGGCCGGTCGTAGCGGAAGTTCCGGGAGGGGTGCCGGCCCCTTGGGCCTTCTCCACCTGCGGTGGACCTCACCGGTTACCCTGTGGCCCCTCCATCTGCGGCGGGCCTGCTCCTCCTTCTATCTTCGGACGCCCGCGTACCCCCGACCTCTGACCGCCGTTCCCGTGTGCCCCGCCCCCCGCCGAACCCCAGAGTGCCCCCGGCCTCCAGCTTGTGTCCTCCTGAGCCCTCCTCCCCCGTCTCTCCGCAGACCTCGGCCGCGCAGACCCACCCCCTCGGAGAGGGCGGGCACGTAAGGGCTCGGGGCTGGGCCTGGGGTGAGGCCTGGGCTGTGTAGAGGGGAGGTCTCAGGGTCGGGAGCAGGGCGGTGGCAAGAGCTCTGGGCCTTTCCTTGAGAGCGTGCCCACAGTGCTGGCTGAGGACTGATGCCCCTGGAACCGTTTGAGGGGGCTGGCAGAGGCGTGGCGTCCGTGCGGGAGGCTGCCGAAGGGTGACCGGGCTCCCGGGGTGGAGTCGGCAGGGGACAGTTTGGGAGGCCGGTGTGAAGAGCTGCGGCGGGAGCTGAGGGGATCCACTCCCCGCAGTGGGGTGGGTGATGCCTGGCCATTGACTGGAAGGTGACCCTCGCAGACCCTGACACTGCCACCATCTGCCCCCAGGGACTCAGGTATTGGTGGGCACATGGGTGGCCTTGGGCTCCACCCCACCTCATGCTGCTCGTTCCCCCAGATCTCAGAGGTGTGGACAAGCAGCCTACTAGGGCTAGAGATGGACAGCAGGAAGCTGTCCCCTCAGGGGAAGAAGCTGGAGTCGCACTTCTCCCAAGAGCACAGGCGACCCCCACTGGGCCCGACAGCATCCTGGGGCCAGCCCAGTACCCAGAGCAGCGCTCAGCAGGGACTGCAGACTCAGGACTGGGTAAGCAGGAAACCCTGGCCAAGGCCACCCTCCTGTCCCCAGCCCACCTGAGGCCGCTCTCCCTGGAAACTCCAGGCTGGCCATGATGGGCAGCCTCAGGGGAGGGCTGAGTGGGGACTGATGAGAAACAGACGGTTGAACTCAGGAGGCTGTCTTCCCCCATGGCCCTGGACGAGCACCAAGGTGGACCTGCATCCCTCTTGCCTCCAGAACCGTGGGCCACTGGCCTCTGCTGGGCTCTGTAGAGAGCTCTTCTAAGGCCAGGAAGGAGGCAAGGCAACACACTTCCCTCAGCCCTGCCCAGTGCCCCCCACCCCAGGCTGAAGGTGGCAAGAAGCGGGAGGGAAAGCAAGGTCCCCAGCAGGGGTGGCGTCCTCCCAACCAGGTGGGTCAGCTGTCAGGAGAATTTGACAAAAACAAAATATTGGGAGAGGCTTTGCTTGTGACTCCTCAAACCAGAAGCATCTCCTGGTCTCTCTGTTGCTGGACAGTGAGCTGCAGGCTTGTGCCAGGCCCAGTAGTGAGATTGATAGAATGTAGCTGTTGAGCCCCAGGATGTTCTCTGAGGGCAGAGGAAGCCAGAACCCCACTTGTGTGGTTCCACTTTTGGAAGGTTCAAAGCCAGGCTCAGAGATGGCTCCAGGCTGTGGCAAGATGGGTGCAGGGGCTTCTGGGCACTGGCAATACTTTGGCAGCTGGCGCTGGTCATGCGGCCAGTTCAGTGTGGGGAGCTCATTGAGCCATGCACACAGGCGTGTCTGCGTGTGTTCCTAGGGCTGCCCACTGAGGTCCCTTTGTACCCTCTCAGTCATGTCCTTCAGGCCCAAATGCCTTCAAGACCCCTATGACGGTGTCAAGTGCTGGGGAGTGGGGTGACCAAACCAGCAGACGCAGTGGCTTTTGGGAGGCAAACATCTCATGACAGGCAGTCCAGGCTATAAACACACATAGGTCACCTGTCTAGTGAGGGCTGCTCAAGAGGAGGTCCAGGGGCTGTGAGGCTTCTGTCCTGCACAGGGCTGGGGACAGGGCACTGTGTCTGAAGGGGTAGGGATGTGGGTGCAGGAGGAGTGTGTATTGGACCCACATCCTGCAAGGACACAGGGACCCGGTGGCTCTTGGGCAGGGGCAGCCAGGCTGTATTTGTAGTTCCAAGAGATAGACTGGTGGCTATGGGTTATGGTGGTTGAGGACAAGGCTGGGAGGCAGGAGAGTGGGCTGAAGGCCTCCGAGGGCCGGCGAGCAGTGGAAGAATGAGTTTGTTGGCCAAGGATGGAAAGGGGCATGGGTGCATCTCTGCTGACTGGCAGGTTTTTAGTTTGGGGACAGGGAATTTTCCCTAAAAAATGTGGGTGCCCAGATGACTTTACAGGTGGGCACTCCCAAACAAGAAATCAGTCATCCTCATTGGTGAAGCTTCACCTGCCCAGAGCCACTTCTGGTATGGAGCTGGTATCACCCAATACCAGTACCAGAAGAGAGCAGAGGGAGAGAAGGAAAAAGAGAAGGCAATATGCCAGTCTACCTGTGGGCATATACTGAAAAATCCTGAGTAAATACTGGATCAAATCCAGCAGCACCTGAAATGCTGAGTTTCATAGCCATAAGGATGGGTCTTGCACACTTCCACCTGCCAGGAGAGCAGGCACGTGTCTCTTCTCAGCTCTGTCCCAGTGCTTAGGACAGTGCCTGACACATAGTAGGTGCTCAATGAATGTATATGGAATCAATGAAATTGTAAATAAAAGAAGATTGTAACCCAAGGACAAAGAAATTTTGAAATCTATAAATAAAGTTCATTAACAACCGGTGGAAAATCACGTGATTATCTCAATAGATGTTGAAAAGTAATACTAATAAATTCCAGTATCTTTCCTTAAGAACAAAAGAAGTATAGAAACCTGTAGGTTCTGGATAAGGTGGGAAGAGATGGACATCCCTGTAGCCTGACGGAGGGGAGCTCTCAAGAGCTTGCAGTGACCACCAGTGGAAGTATTTTAGCTGCAAGCAGATGGATGCATGATACCACTGTGACGTTAAAAAAAATCGCCAGGTGCGGTGGCTCACGCCTGTAATCCCAGCACTTCGGGAGGCCAAGGTGGACGGATCACCTGAGGTCAGGAGTTGGAGACTATCCTGGCCAATGTGGTGAAACCCTGTCTCTACTAAAAATACAAAAATGAGCTGGGCATGGTGGTGGGTGCCTGTAATCCCAGCTACTTGGGAGGCTGAGGCAGGAGAATTGCTTGAACCTGGGAGTTGGAGGTTGCAGTGAGCCGAGATTCCACCACTGCACTCCAGCCTGGACGACAGAGGGAGACTCCGTCTCAAAAAAGTAAATAAACAGTATTCTGGAAATCGAAGCCTGTACAATAAATCAAGAAAATGAGATGTTGTATAAATATCTAAAAAGATGAAAATCACTGTTTGCAGCTAATATGTTACCTACTTGGAAAATCCAATTTAAGAAACATGAGTATGGATAAAAGAGGGAGTTTGGATATGTGATCACCATTCACAACTTTTCAACACAGTAAAAACAACTAGAAAATGGAATGGAAACAAAGGATACCATTCAATGTAGCAACAGGAGCCATGAAGTTCTTAGAAATAAACCTGTTATTTTTCAATTCCTTTATGAAGAACACTTTAAAATGTTACTGAATAGCATGTAGAGCTCCTCATGGAAATTTTTTATCATACTGGATGGGCAGATTTCACAGGTGTACAGGGTCTTGCTCTGTCACCAGGCTGGAGTACAGTGGCATGATCACAGCGTTACTGGAAAAAGGGTCTCCATCCAGACCCCAAGAGGGTTTTTGGATCTCATGCAGGAAAGAATTTGAGGCGAGCTGCAGAGTGCAGTGAGAAGAGATTATTTATCGAAAGCCGCTCCATTGCAGAGCAGGGCATCCTCAACAAGCAAGCAGAGGAACAGACCTGCTTTAAGTTTTTCTTTAATCGAGGTTTTATCTATGTAAAGACTAAACTAAGCTGTGCCTAGGTGTGGGTGAGCTGACAGCATAACGATTTATTATTCTATTGATTTAAAAAGGATTTGACATTTTAGTGTGCAAGTACATTAAAGCATAACTATAACTATAATTATCTGGAAAGCATATATTATTGTGGGTATTGGGACATCTAAACTTCCTTTTATAGGAGTTTGTCCTTGTAGGCATTACCAAGCTGCTTCCTTAGCTGTAAACATCTTAGGGCCATGGTTGTAACCTGCAAGGAATGTGCTCTATTAGTCTCAAGATGGAGTTGAACATAAAGTGACGTTATCCTGGCTCTCCTAGACTCCTGTTTCTCTAATATCAGCTCACTACAGCCTGGACCTCCTGGACTCAAGCTATCCTCCCACCTCAGCCTCCCAAGTAGCTGGGACCACAGTGGCGTGCCACCATGCCTAGCTAATTTTTAAAAATTTTTTGTAGAGACGGAGTCTTACTGTGTTGCCTGGTTTGGTCTTGAACTGGGCTCATGTGATCTTCCATGTGTTCCAAAGTGTTAAGATTACAGGCATGAGCCTTTGCACCCAGCAAGATTTAACATTTTAAACGTGTCAGGCTTCTGAAAAACAATTCAGTGTTTTTTAAAAAAACAGACTTCATGAATCTTGAAAATTTCATTTTAAATGTATATGGTGATTCTGGAAATGTATTACTAGTTTACTTTTTAAAAAAGATTAGAGACAGGGTCTCACTATGTTACCTAGGCTGGTCTCTAACTCCTGGCCTTCCAAAGAGCTGGGATCGCAGGCATGAGCCACCATAGCCAGCCTTTGGCCATGTATTAGTTATCCATTGCTGCATGACAAATTTCCCCAGAGCTTAGCAACTTAAAACAGTAACTATTTTTATCTTAGTTTCTGTAGGTTAGAAATTTGGGAGCTGCTTAGCTGTGGCTTTGGTTTGAGATCTCTCGGGAGCTTATAGTTGAGATAGCAGCCAACGCTTCAGTCATCTCAAAGTTTGAGGAAGGCTGGAGACTGCTTCCACGGCAGCTCACTCACGTGACTGGCAAGTCCATGATAGGGGCTGGCAGGAGGCTCAGCTCCTCACCACGTGCATCTCCCCATAGGACAGCTTCAGTATCCTCAGTACGGTGGCTGGCTTCCCCCAGAGTGAGTGCTTGGAGAGAGAGAGAGCACTTGGAGAGAGAGTGAGCTGGAAGCCGCAATGACTTCCATAACTTAACCTAGGAAGTCACACTTCTACAGTGTCCTTTTTGGATACACTGGTGATCCTATTTAATGTGAGAAGGGATGACACAAGGGCATGAATAGCAGGAGGTGAGAATCATCGGATGCCATCTTGGAGGATAGCTCTCACAGGCAGTCATTTAGTCTATAGGCTTTAAAAGATTATGTACTGAGAAGCATAATAGTGAAATTGCAGAATGCCAGAGACAAAAACCTCAGAAGCAATTCGAGCGGGAAGACAGAACCTTCAAAGGAGCCACGGGAGCTCGTCACGGTAGAGCAGTAGTGTGCCTATTCTCAGGGGAAGCCATGCTCAGCCTTGAATATTAGGCCTAGCAAAAATGGTTTATACGAAAAAGGCTAAATAAAGTTTTTAAATGATAAAAGAGAGAATTTGCCCCCGGCACACTCTCACCTCAGTTCTGAAGAAATGATCTCAAAGCATCATGAAAGTGATCGCAGAACGTCTGAAATGGATAAAGCATGAGAGGAAGCAGGAAGTGCGTGAGTAAACTGAAACTGACAGTCACTGGATGTCACTCATGGACAGAAAAACAAGGATGCAATCAATATATGTACCTGCAATGGCATAAAGTCAGGATGGTGCCTGTGAGTGGAACTGAGGTGTTCTAAGTTCCTCTGTTTGAGAAGAGGATGGGGGTGGGCCATGGTGGCTCACACCTGTAATCCCAGTACTTTGGGAGGTCAAGGTGGGAGGATTGCTTGAGCCCAGCCTGGCAACATGCCAAAACCCCATCTCTACAGAAAAATACAAAAAGTTAGCCAGGCATGGTGGCATGTACCTTTAGTCCCAGCTACTTGGGAGGCTGAGGCAGGAGGATGACTTGAGCCTGTGAGGCAGAAACTGCAGTGAGCTGAGATTGCACCACTGCACTCCAGCCTGGGCGACAGAGCCAGACCTTGACCCCCCCCCCCAAAAAAAAAAAAAAAGAAAAAGATGGAGTTGCTTGTCAACTTTGGACTTAGATAAGTTTGCCTGCCCTCACTGTTTACAGCAGAAGAACAGAAAGAGATACGGTGGCAGATAGAATCGCCGGCGTGTCATTTAATTCAGTCAATGAAAGTGGACTAAGTGTTCCAGTTAAAAAACAGACACTGTCAGAGTGGGCTGAAAACAACCAAAGTCAGCGGTAGCGCTGTGAACATGTGCAGGGGTAAGCACAGGAATATTCCAACTGCATGGTGAAGATGGACACCATACAGCTGTGTATCAGTTCACATTGCATTTTTCTGTCAAACAGCAAACTTACCTCGGATTTGGGGATGTGGTTGTGTGGATGCCTGTTGCATGCAGCCGTGAGTGTGAGTCTCAGACCTATTCCTGAGTGAAAGAGGCAAAAAGGTGACAAAATTATTCATGCCATGTGGCTTTGTTCAGAGTTCAAAAGCATGCAGAAGTAAACAAGATATTGCTAATATTCATTAAAGTATAATTTGAAAAAATAAAGATGTTTTAAAATGTTTACTTGGAAAAGGAACCATGCAACAATTTTGGAAAATAAGAGCAAGGCCTGGCTTGTCGACACCAGATCCCGCAACTAAAACTGTGTGGCCCTGTGGCAGAGGGTGGCAGAGACACCACTGCCTGGACAAGTAGCCTGGAAACCGGCGTGTGCATCAATGTGGGGATTTAATTTGTGTTGAGCATGGCATTTCAGAGTAGTGAGAAACAGACCTTTCAATAAGTGCTATCGGGGTGACTGGGTGTATAGTTAGAAGATGGTAGACTGCGGCTCCATCTCTCAAAAAAATGCACACACAAAAAGCATTAAACCCAAACCATGTAAGCACTGAGAGTATATGAGAGGATATTTAGGATCTGGAAGTGATAAACGCCTTTCGTAGGCCAAACACAAAATCCTTGAAGGAAAAGCCTGACAAATCTAACTGCAGAGTTTTTAAACATTCTGTGCAATCAAAAACATAAAAATGTTAAACGACAGTCTGGAAGAAAATAGTTGTAATATTTATAACATTCAAATGTTTACCAACCAGAATCCATAAAGAGATGCTTGAAAGCAATGAGGAAACTATTTTTAAAATTGAATAGAAAAGTGGGCCAGGCACAGTGGTTCACCATTGTAATCCCAACAACACTTCAGGAGGCCAAGGCAGGAGGATCACTTAAGGCCAGGAGTTCAAGACTAGTCTGGACAGCATAGTGAAACTCTATCTCTGCAAAAAATAAAAATTAGGCAGGGTGGTGTGCCACTGTAGACTCCCAGCTGCTCAGGAGGCAGAACAAGACCCTGTATCAAAAAAAAAAAAAAAAAAAAAGGAAAAAAAGAAAGAATGAGGTCTCCATACTCGCAGTTCCAAAAATTAAATAAATAAATAAATAAAGCAAAACATGAAACAGTGAAGAAGTTGGCAAAAATTGTATAAAGGTGGATCTATGTGGAGTTGGTGAGGATGTAAGGAAAGAGTGAGTCTTTTATTGGTTTTTCAGAGAACCCACTGTGATCATTATTCACTGTTTAATTTTAATTTATTCATTAATCTTTCCTAATTTCACCTTTAAGCTTTCAGACCATTTGTTTTGCTGTTCTTTTTCTGTCTTTTCAAATAACTTGCACGGTTATGGTTTGGGGACCTTTTTCTAAAGATGTGTTTAAAGCTCTAGTTTCTCAGAGCACAGCTTTGACCATACCTCATGTTTTGGTGTGTCCTGCTTTCACTGTTCATTTCTCAGCCACCACATCTGGCTAATTTCTTTAAAACAAATTTTTTTTTTTTGAGACAGTCTCACTCTGTCGCCCAGGCTGGAGTGCAGTGGCACAATCTTGGCTCACTGCAGCCTCCACCTCCTGGGTTCAAGCAATGCTCCTGTCTCAGCCTCCTGAGTAGCTGGGATTACAGGTGCACGCCACTCTGGACAGAGCCTCGCTCTGTCGCCCAGACTGGAGTGCAGTGGCGCCATGTTGTCTCACTGCAAGCTCTGCCTCCCGGGTTCACGCCATTCTCCTGCCTCAGCCTCCCGAGTAGCTGGGACTACAGGCGCCCACCACCATGCCCGGCTAATTTTTTGTATTTTTAGTAGAGACGGGGTTTCACCATGTTAGCCAGGATGGTCTCGATCTCCTGACCTCGTGATCCACCTGCCTCGGCCTCCCAAAGTGCTGGGATTACAGGCGTGAGCCACTGTGCCCAGCCATGCCTGGCTCATATTTTATATGTTAGTAGGCATGGGGTTTCATCATGTTGCCCAGGCTGGTGTCAAACTCCTGAGCTCAGGCAATTCATCCACCTTGGCCTCCCAAAGTGCTGGGATTACAGGCGTGAGCCACCATGCCCAGCCAATTTCTTAAATTTTTTTAGAGATAGGATCTCACTGTGTTGCCTAGGCTACAGTGCAGTGTGCGGCACTATCACGGCTCACTGCAGCCTCGAACCCCTAGCCTCAAGTGATCCTCCCATCTCAGCCTCCCAAATAGCTGGGACTGTAGGTGCACGTCACCATGCCCAGCTAATGATTTTTTGTAGAGATGAGGTCTCCCTATGTTGCCCAGGCTAGTGTCGAACTCTGCTGAGGTCAAGCCATCCTTCTGCCTAGGCCTCCCAAAGCATTGGGATTATAGACGAGAGCCACTGCACTCTGCCATTGTTTGTTTCTAAATAAATTGGTATTTCAGTCTTGATTTTCTTTTTCACTTGGGAGTTAATTAGAAGGTGGTTTGGAATGTCCGTGTCAACAGGAGTGTTTTGTTATCCTTTTGCTATTAATTTCTAATTGTGTCACTTTGTAGTTGCAGAACCCTATGTTATGGGAGTCTGTCTGCATGAGGGTCTGTCTGTGTTATGGGAGTCTGTCTGCGTGGGGGTCTGTCTGTGTTATGGGGGTCTGTCTGCGTGGGGGTCTGTTATGGAGGTCTGTCTGCATGGGGGTCTATCTGTTATGGGGATCTGTCTGCATGGGGGTCTGTGTTACGGGGATCTGTCTGCATTGGGGTATATCTGTGGGTCTGCGTTGAGGTCTGTGTTACGGAGGTCTGTCTGCATGGGGATCTATCTGTTTTGGGGCTCTGTCTGCATTGGTCTGTTTTGTTTGTGGCCAACTCATGTGCATGTTGAGTGTGTTTGGGAAGAACATGGATTCTCTGTGGGTTAAAGAGTTCTGTACATGTTCTCCTGTGTCTGTTGTATTACTCATTACTTAAATCTTAATTTTTGTTAATTTTAAGTTACTTTTGTTAAAACATACATATTTAGAACAGCAGTCCCCAAAGCCACACTCAGCCTTGCAGACGTCCCTGCATGCTGAGGTGAGAAGTGCACTTTTGCTGGTATGCTGCCTCCTCTCCTCTCCTTTCCTTTCCTTTTTCCTTTTTCCTTTTTCCTTTCCTTTCCTTTCGACAGAGTCTCACTGTATCGCCAGGCTGGAGTGCAGTGGTGCAATTTTGGCTCACTGCAACCTCCGCCTCCGGGGTTCAAGTGATTCTCCTGTCTCAGCCTCCCAAGTAGCTGGGACTACAGGTACCCACCACCACACCCAGCTGATTTTTGTGTTTTTTTGTTTGTTTTTTGTTTTTGAGACAATCTCGCTCCGTCGCCTAGGCTGGAGTGCAATGGCGTGATCTTGGCTCACTGCAACCTCCACCTCCTGGATTCAAGCGATTCTCCTGCCTCAGCTTCCCAAGTAGCTGGGATTATGGGTGCACGCCACCATGCTGGGCTTATTTTTGTATTTTTAGTAGACACGGGGTTTCACCATGTAGGCCAGGCTGGTCTCGAACTCCTGACCTCAAGTGATCCGCCAGCCTGGCCTCCCAAAATGCTGGGATTACAGGCGTGAGCCACCACACCCGGCCGCACTGCCTCCTTTTCATTCCTCTGTCTTGCATTCTGTCCATGCCCCACTGCAGAGACGAAGGGTGTAGCGCCCCTTCCCCATCCTCTCACCAGCATTCTGTCTACTCAGCAGAAACCCAGTTCCACTGTTAGCTTTACAGTGACCATGTGGCATCGTGACCGTGGGGTGGCCGTGTTTCCTTTGTGCTGCTTTTGGTGTTCCCTGGAGGAAATCGTTGTGTACCCGCCCCCCTCCTCCTCCTCTCTCCTCCATTTTCTATGAACTGATTATTCTTTCCTAAACCTTCCAACAAATCTAGGACTCTGCTCTCACAGACCCCTGCACATTGGGTCGTCTGGAGCTGCGTTTTCTCCTTGGCAGTGGCCTTCCTGGAGCCCTGGACTGCCAGCAACGAGCCCAGCTGGCAGGGCCACTGAGCAGGCTTCCCTACTCCCTCTCCCTTCTAGACTCCCCCACAATCCATCTGCCTCCTGTCTACAGGGCCCCTTGTTTCCTGGGCCCCGGCTTACTCTCCCTGGTTAGTCCTTTGTTTTGGTGGAGTACATCCAGCAGCTTCCTCTAAAAGGGTTCAGAGGATGTGAAAGTTTCGAAGACTCTAAAGATGTGAAAATATCTTTATTCTGCCTGTATGCTTGAATGACACCTTGGTTGGGTGAGATACAAGGTGGGAAATAATTTTCTTTCAGGATTTTGAGGCATTGTCCATTACCTTCTGGCTTGCAGCGCTGCTGTGTGGTGGTGCCCTGGACTATTAAGACTTTTTTTTTTTTTTTTTTTTGAGACAGAGTCTTGCACTGTCGCCCAGGCTGGAGTGCAGTAGTGCAATCCTAGCTCACTGTGGCCTTGAACTCCTGGGGAGTTCAAGGGGATTGAGCGATTGTCCCTCCTCAGCCTCCTGAAGTGCTTGGATTACAGCTACTGTGCCCAGCCAGAATTTCCTTACATTTTCTTTCTCCCTTCCTTTCTTTCTTTCGTTCATTCTTTCATTCTCTCTTTCTCCTTCCTTCTTTCCTTTTCTTTCTTTCTCTTTCTTTTTTTCTTTTTTTTTTTTTTTTTTCAGAGTCTTACTCTGTCACCCAGGCTGGAGTGCAGTGGCAAAACCACAGCTCACTGCAGCCTCAACCTCCTGGCTCAGGCGATCTCTGCCTCAGCCTCCCAGTAGCTAGGACTACAGGCATGTGCCACTGAATTTGGCTAATTTTTTAATTTTTCTTTTGTAGAGATGGGGTCTCACAGGCTGGTTTAGAATTCCTGACCTCAAGCAATCCTCCTGCCTTGGGCTCCCAAACTGCTGGGATTACAGATGTGAACCATCACGTCCAGCCTCCTTACCTGTCTTTGTTTGTTTGAGACGGAGTTTCGCTCTTGTTGCCCAGACTGAAGTGCAATGGCATGATCTCGGCTCAGTGCAACCTCCACCTCCCGGGTTCAAGCGATTATCCTGCCTTAGCCTCTTGAGTAGCTGAGATTACAGGCATGTGCCACCACGCCTGGCTAATTTTGTATTTTTAGTAGAGACGGGGTTTCTCCATGTTGGTCAGGCTGGTCTTGAACTCCTGACCTCAGGTGATCTGCCTGTCTCGGCCTCCTAAAGTGCTGGGATTACAGGCATGAGCCACCGCACCCGGCTGGCCTTTTTACTTTTTTTTTTTTTTTTTGAGACGTCTCGCTCTGTCGCCCAGGCTGGAGTGCGATGGCGCGATCTTGGCTCACTGCAAGCTCCGCCTCCTGGGTTCACGCCATTCTCCTGCCTCAGCCTCCCGAGTAGCTGGGACTACAGGCGCCCGCCACCACGCCCGGCTAATTTTTTGTATTTTTAGTAGAGATGGGGTTTCACCGTGTTAGCCAGGATGGTCTCGGTCTCCTGACCTCGTGATCCTCCTGTCTCGGCCTCCCAAAGTGCTGGGATTACAGGCATGAGCCACCACGCCTGGCCCCTTTTTACTTTTTAAGGCTTAATAATATTCCATTTCTGGATCTGCCACATTTTGTTTATCCATTCATCCATTGTGGAAACCTGGATTCCTTCCACATTTTCGCTGTTGTGAATAATGACCACTGCTGTGAACATTCCCCGTCGGAGTGCACACATCTGTTCGCCTTCCTGCTTTCAGCTCTTTTGGGTATATACCCCAAAGCAGAATTGCTGAATCCCGTGGCAGTTCTGTTTTTAGTGTTTTGAGGAATGAGAATTCACCTCGATTTTGCATGAATCCCACTCTTAGCATGGCACTGCCTTCTCTCCCCTCTCCCCTTCCCTCTGGTGAGGGAGTTGGAGGATGGTGGACTTCAAGCTGAGCACAGTCTGGAGGAACCGTCTCCTGCAGCCTACATGGGAAGTTCCCTCTTGGGGGATGGGGGTTGTCCCGGGGACCCCACCTGTTTCTGACCTTTCCCTGTGGCCCTCCCACAGCTCCTCCAGCTGGTCCCTGCCTTCCAGTCTCCTGTACCCTGCCAGGGGCCCTCCTCCACTGGCGCTGGTCTTTTGTCTATGGATTCATCTTTATTTTCTCCCTTACTCTCTTTATGATCATTTCAGAGGGGTCTGGGGAGAAGGGCGGTCTGGAGCTGGCCTTAGTCCTGCCTTTCCTGAGGCACACAACAGTGTGTTCGAGCTCCAGGGGTCCTCCTGCCGGTCAAGCGGGGGGCCGGCCGTGAGGACTAAGCAGTCCAGAGGCAGCCCCGCTGTACATGAAGCCGGGCACGTACTGGGTTGGGGGTGTCCTGGCACAGATTACTGTGCAAAGCCACAGAGGGCCACACGGCCTGAGGCCCCGCGCCGGGAGCTGGCGCTGGAGCAGCGGGAGGCTGAGCAGACGGCGCTTTAGAAAGTGCCCCCTGGCCGCTGAGGGAGCCAGCTCTGAGGGTCAGCGCGTGCTGGGTAGGAGCGGCAAAGGAGAGCTGGCGCCGAGGCCCTCGCCGACCCGCTGCCCTTTCCCCGCAGGTGTGCGAGCCGCCGGAGCGCAGGCGCCCGGGCCGCCACTGGAGCGTCAGCATCGACGAGCGCCGGCGGCTGGCCATGCTGGGCGGCCGGGAGAGGCCGGGCGCCGCCGGGGCCCCGCTACACTGCAGGGTGCGCGGGGGCGGGTCCTCCCAGCCGGGTCCCAGCCCCGCCCCGCCCCGCCCCGCCCCGCCCCTCCACCTCGCCTCCCTGGACTCAGTCCAACTGGGCCCTTTACCCTGCAGCTCCCGGGCCCCACCCTTATCCCCTTCCCGCCCCTCAAGGCTCCCTGACCCACCCTCGCCCGCAGGACATCGTGCAGATGGTAGCCCAGCTGGTGTCAGAGGACGTGGACAAGGACGTGCTGTTTCCCCACCCGCTGAGGTCCACCGAGTCCACCAACGCCTTCCAGGCCTTCCTGGCGCGGAGTGCGCCTTTCTGGCATAATGCGACTTTCGAGGCCCGGGCCTCGAGGTCACCCCCTTCCTAAGAGCCCGACTCAGCCCATTGTGTGTCTTCCAGTGCCTTTCCTTGGGGGCCCAGGGTGGGGGCAGCCTCTGCGCCTTCTTTGTGCCCCACCAGGGTTATCACGACCACCCATGATGGTCAGGCAGAACCTGGCTCCGGACAGCCTGCAGCTCCTGAGGCCTTGGAGACCGGGCTAGGGGCTATCGGAGGCCATCTAGGGGAGGGAAGTACTGCCCCGGGTCAGTTTGAGGGGGCTCTGGCAAGGCCTGGGTAGCAGGAGCTTGCCCTCGGGACCGCTGAGAGGAGGCCTCGGGGTACCTGGGCCTGTCTGAGGTGCACTGGTGTCCTGGGAGGCCCCAGTGGCAGGCGCTGCCTGGAGACTCAGCTCCTTTGCTGGCCTGGTCTGGGGAACTGGGTACCTGCCTGCACCAGGCTGTGAGATGGGCCAGGGACAGTTCTCCAGAGGGCGGGGTCTCACATTGGGTCCTGCCTCTGAAGACCCAGAAGGGCGCACGGGATCCCAGGGGTGCTGTGGTGGGGAGTAGCAAGCCCAGGGACCCAATACGGTGCCCAGCTTAGAGAGAGGCTGTCTGGAGGCAGAGCTGCCTCCTGGCCTCTGGACAGCGATGCTGGTGGTGGCCGAGGGCCAAGGGGGTAGCCTACGCAGGGGGTCTGAGCAACTGCTTACCTGTCAGCTGCAGAGTTGGCTGGAGCAGGGGCCTGTGGGCCATGGTCCACTGGGTGACTGCCTTGTTTCCAGGCTGCAGGGCCCTCGGAAGGGTGGTGTCCCAGCTGCATTTTGGGGATACTAAGTTGCAGGAGGACTGGATTGGGAGGCGGGGCAGGAGGGCTGTGAGCATGGGTTCCCAGCCCGGGGTGGGTGGGGGTGGGGAAAGGGCCCTGGACTCCGTGACTGACGGTTAGGGGCCTGACTGGGCTTCTGTGGAGGTGGCTAAGTGGAGGAGGCTTTGGGGCAAGTGGAGGTGATCACTCCTGGGCCCCAGGTGAGGGCAGGAGCTGGACCTGTGCGGTGGCCTGGACCACCAGACACACACATGCTAGCTGTGCTGCCCCCCTGGCCTCCACCCCTCCCCTTCCCACTGCTGAGAAGCCACCTGCTGCCCTGACACTGGATCCCTGGCCCGACTTGAATCCTCTGCACCTGCCTGTGTCCCCTTCTTACTGTAAGACTCAGTGAAGTTCCCTCCTCCTTCTGGAAGTCTTCCAAGATTACATAGCCAGGTGCCCCCCTTCTCTCCCAAGTCCTCTGAATGTCATTTGGTGCACCCTAGGGATCCTCTGCATTTCTCAGGAGCCCTAGGGTAGGTGGGTGGAGGGCAGATCCTCCAGGGGCTAGAGCAGGTGTCCTTAAGGGTGTGGTGAGTTTTGGGCAGGGCATTGGGGCCATAATGACCCACCCCCTCTGAGGTCCCTGACGATGATGTGGGGAATGGGGTCCTATGGGCCCAGCTCCATGCCAGGCAGGAAGATGCAGGTGAGCCCTGCATCCCGAGGTGTAAACAGGGCAGAGCGGAGCTGACAGGTAAGCAGTTGCCATGGGGATGGCGAGCTGGGCAGTCCTCTGTTCCTGGGTGGCTTTGAAGGACCCCTCGTTATGACTGTGACTTGGGGATGGGCTGGGCTCATCCCGCCAGCTCTCCTGCCCTCGTTTGGGTGTCTCCTGAGGCGGCAGTCAGAGGGTGGTGGTCCAGGACGCTGGCGATGCTGGGATGGTTGCCCTCTCTGCTCCATGAGGTCTCCCTACAGAGCGCCTCCCCCATGGTGGCAGCAGAGGCAAAACCCTGGCCTCCTTCAGGCTGAGGCCCAGAGCCGACCTCCTGGTGGGTAAGGTGGCCACAGGGCCAGCCGGCAGCAGGGTATTGGCACTGAGACGCACAGGCCTCTCCAACAGAGGTGGTGCCAGGACAGAGGCAGTGCCTGGAGACTGCCTGGGTTGTCACAACTGGGATTTGTGTACTAGTTTTCTGTAGCTGCCATAAAAATTGCCACAAATTCAGTAGGTTTTGGTTTTTCTTTTTTTTGGTGGTGGTGGGGGCGGGGGGGCAGGCTTCTATGTTGCCTAGGCTGGTCTTGAACTATTGGACTCAAGTGATCCCCCCACCTTGGCCTCCTGGGTAGCTGGGACTGCAGGCGCATCCAACCACACCCGGCTTTTTTTTTTTTTTAAAGTTTTTGTAGAGAAACAGTCATGGTATGTTGCCCAGGCTGGTCTTGAACTCCTCGACCCAAGCAATCATCTTGCCTCAGTCTCCTGAGTAGCTGCGGCTATAGGAGTGTTCCACTGGTGCCTGGCTTTGAGTGTTTTAAAACAACACTAATTTATTAGCTAAGTTTTATAGAAGTTCAAAATGGGTATCTTTGGGCTCAGAATGAGGGGTTGGCAGAGTTCTGTTCCTTCTGGAGGCGCCAGGGGAGACTCTGTTTCCCTGATTTTTCCAGCCTCAAGAAGCTGCCCACATTCCTTGACTGGTAGTTCTGGTCTCCTTTGGAGCGGCAGTGCCCCTCTCTGCCCTGCCCTTCTCTGCCCACCTCTCCTCTGCCTCCCTCCTGCACCCTGAAACACCCTTGTGGAGACGCTGGGCCCACCCGGAAGATCCAGGGTCGCCTGCTTGCTTTCGGGTGAACTGGTTAGCGCCCTTCCTAACCTGCCACTTAACCCACTTAACCCAGCCTGCCCCAAGGTTCTGGGGATTTGTGCACAAGTATCTGTGGGAGGGGCATTCTGCCTTCCACAGGGGCTGCCGGCACCTGGTGGGTAGAGGCGGGGGTGCTGTGCTGCTCAGGATCCCGAAGTGCACGGGCAGCCCCAAACCACGAGGGCCCGGCAGGAAACCCTGGGGCAGAGGAGGGTTCGTGGGGCAGGAGCGCATGTGAAGCCCACCTTGCAAGGAGAGGGGCACGCTCGTCTCGGGACGGCAGAGGGCGGGTCTCCGAGGCGCGTGGAATCAAGGGGACGGAAGAAGCAGTCTCGGGAGTGGGAAGGATCCTGGGAGGGGCGTGAGGATCTCCCGAAGTATCGCAGCAGCAGTGAGGTGCTTAGGCCGTCGCCCCGGCCGCCACTGCGCCTCCCCACCCACAGGCCTCCGCAGCGCCACGGGCGGCCGCGCGGGGTAGAGTTTGGGGGCTCCCGGGGACGCGGTCTCCGGCTCGCAGGTCCCCCCAGGGTTGGCCGCGTGGTCCCCCGGGCTTCCCACGCCTGATTCGAATTGTGATTCTGGCTGGCTCCGGACCGAGCCGAGGCCGCTCTGGCACCACAGCAGGAGCCGCGCGGGCGGGGGCGCGGGGCGCCTGGGAGATGTAGTTCGCGGCCTGCCTCTGCGCACCAGACAATGCCCGGCGCTGCCCCGCTGGAGAAACACCTTCCTTGGCTTTGCAGAAACACCGCTTACTATTAATACAGCAACGAATACAGCTTTAAAAACGCACCCACAGTGTCCTCCCTGGAATAACAGCTGTTAACATTACCTGAAGGTTATCCCAGATATTTCTAAATGTATATGGGGAGATAAAAGGATGTAATGGAAATACAGAAATACGTGTCGAGCTGCTACTTATACACTTTTAAATATTTAAAGAAAAAAATTGCTAAAAGCAGATGAATGCTTCTTCACCTCAAGTTTAAAAGTCTCCTTACAATGGTCCGGCGCTGTGGCTCAGGCCTGTAATCCCAGCACTTTGGGAAGCCAAGGCGGGCAGATCGCTTGAGCTCAGGAGTTGGAGAACAGCCTGGGCAATATGGCGAAGCTCCACCCATATTGAAGATACAAAAATTAGCTGGGCGTGGTGGTGCGCGCCTGTAGTCCCAGCTACTTGGGAGGCTGAGGTGGGAGGATCGCTTGAGTCCAGGAACTTGAGGCTGCAGTGAGCCAAGATAGCCCCACTGCATTTGAGCCTGGGTGACAGAGTGAGACCCTGTCTCCAAAAAAAAAAAGTCTTCTGCGATTATTTTTAGAAATTACAAAAACATCAGGAGATGGGTGTGTTTGGTTTTCAGCAGCACAGCACGGTTCGGCTGAGGTGGCACAGGCTGACTTCTGCCTGTGAATGGTGAAAAACTGGCACTGTCATTTCTGTATCTTACCGGAAATCAAAGCTCACTACCAGTATTTGACCCACTGAAAGTCTTTGTTTTGATTTACATCTTTACTGGTTGGACTTAAGATCAGTTTTTGTTGTTGTTGTTGTTATTGTTGTTTTTAGACAGGGTCTTGCTCTCCCACCCAGGCTGGAGTGCAGAGGTGCCGTCTCGGCTCACTGTGAACTCTGCATCTCAGGCCTAAGCTATCCTCCCGCCTCAGCCTCTAAAGTAGCAGGGACTACAGGCGTGCGCCACCACGCCCGGCTAATTTTTATATTTTTTAGTAGAGATGGGTTTTCACCATGTTGCCCAGGATGGTCACGAACTCCTGGGTTCAAGTGACCTGCCCAAAGTGTTGGCATTTCAGAGCCAGAGCCCTGGTTTTATATACTTTATTATGTTCCCCTCCCTGCTAGATTGCAAGCCCTCTGAGGCTAAAGGTGCTGTTTCCTTACCCTCCAAGGCCTAGAGTGGCCTGTAGCTTGAAGTAGGTGTTTAACAAATAATACATGAGTAAATTATTGTGTTAATCACTTTGTCTTGCTCTGAAATTATCTCAAGCCTTTCCTCTCTGAGTAACTTGATATTCTGCCCATTGCTGTTTTTGACTCAGTCCAGCCACAGTGAGATTTTGGTGCTTTCAGTTTCCTGGGCTCTTAAATCTTCCTCTCATCCTGCTGTTTTATCGTCTAGTATTTGAATTCCTGATTGTTGAATTCATGCTGCTATGAAGATCTGAAAGCAGTCCTGTGGAGTCCTCTTCTGTTTCTTCAGTTGTGTTTTTTTATTCATTTATTTTTTTTTTTTAATTTTTGTTTCTTTGAGATGGAGTCTCACTGTGCTGCCGCCAGGCTGGAGTGCAGTGGTGTGGTTTCGGCTCCGGGGTTCATGCAATTCTCCTGCCTCAGCCTCCTGAGTAGCTGGGACTACAGGCACGCGCCACCATACCCAGCTAATTTTTGTTGTTGTTGTCGTTGTAGTTTTAATAGAGATGAGGGTTCACCAAGTTGGCCAGGCTTGTCTCGAACTCCTGACCTCAGGTAATCCTTCTGCCTTGGCCTCCCAAAGTGCTGGGATTACAGGTGTGAGCCACCGCGCCCAGCACTGTTGTGTTCTCTTCCATACCGGTTTCTCACCGGCCCCTCACACCCTCGCTGAATTGGTTTTCTGTTGTTGAATGACATGGATGTGGTCATGTGCCACCTCAGCAATGTTCCCACCTCAGCCTCTGGGGATATGCCACTACTTCTGTCACTTCTGTCCTGACGCGAAAGCTCTTTCCTGAATGCCTATTCGCTCCTTCTTTTTTTTTTTCTTTTGGAGACGGAGTCTCACTCTGTCGCCCAGGCTGGAGTGCAGTGGCACAAACTCGGCTCACTGCAAGCTCCACCTCCCGGGTTCACTCCATTCTCCTGCCTCAGCCTCCCGAGTAGCTGGTACTACAGGTGCCCGCCACCATGCCTGGCTAATTTTTTCTATTTTTTAGTAGAGACGGGGTTTCACCGTGTTAGCCAGGATGATGTTGATCTCCTGACCTCGTGATCCTCCCGCCTCGGCCTCCCAAAGTGCTGGGATTACAGGCGTGAGCCACCGCGCCCGACCGGATTCTTCTTAATTCTTTGTTTTTATTGTTTGACTTACCTGAGGTCTTTGGACTTTGCCTCTGAGCTGGCTTAAGGGCAATCCACCTTTTTCACTGGTCTGGAGTAGGGAGGCAGAGTAGGGGTCGGCTGGAGGAACGGGGCTCTGTGCTGTCTTTTGAGAGTTTACTAAACGTCACTCTGCATGGTAAGGGGTGTGTCCTCTCCGCTGCGGTGTCCTGGCTTGAAGTTCAGATTGTCTCCCTGGGACACCAGACCCCGCGCCGTACTCCCTCCGAAGGACAGCTTTGACTGTCTCCGCTCCAGCAGTCAGTTCTCTCCACCCCCACCGGGAGAAGGAGCAAAGGCTGGTGTCTGCAGGAGGCTCCCCTCCAGGCCAAGGCCAGGGGAGAGTGTGCATGTCACTGTCCGGATGTGTCCTGGTGGTGTGGCCGGGTTCTCAGGGTGAAGCGCCTCCGTTTCTGGGATGGCAGCGGAAGCAGGCACTACACACACAGCTTCGGGGGCTCTCCCCATGCCTCCTAGCTGCCTGGCACTTTCTGTTGTTTCTGGCTAACTTTCTGACCGTGCCAGGAGTTGGTGGAAGGAGATCTCAGGCCGCAGCGTTGCTTTCCCGCTGAGGAGACAGAGGTAGGCCGGGGCTGTAGGACAGGGGAGGCAGCAGCCCCACCTTCTTTCTGGGGAGACACTGCCTGTCTGTCATTGCCCCTCTCCTGCACCTGGCCCCTGGCTGTCTGCTCTTCCCACCCAATCACCAGCAAGCCAGCTCCTGTTCCCTGCAGCCCGTAGGATGTGTCCTGGGACCCACAGCCCTCTCTCCCCAGAGACAGCACTGCCTTGCAGCTTCGGTTCCTGGCCCTGTGCTAACCCTGGCAGGGTTTTCCTTTCTGGTCTGCTCTGCAGCCAAGACATTGTGGCCACTGCTCTCCTTGGGACCCCCACCTGGCTTTCCTCCCAGCACATGCTGTTTTCTGCCCACCTGGCTGGTGTCCTGTGTGCTGGATTCCCTACGCTCTGTCCCCAGAACTCTGACCACATCTGTCCCACCTGCCTAGATCTTGAACCGTGGGCACAGGGCTCCCTCCTGATAGCCCTGAACACTCCGCTCCATGTCCTACAGGGAGGGATGTCCCAGGTAGCTGTCAGCTCCCTCCAGTCACTGACCTCCACCATCTGAGCAGGCAGGGCCGAGACCCATGGTGGTGCTCAAACCAGCAGCCTGGAGCCCCAAGACAGCTCCTTTTCCTCACCTCCCCCAACGCTGATGTTGCACCTGTCTCCAAGCCACTGTGGGACCATCTGTTTTTCTCCATCTGGGAAGCCCCCTTCCCACCTCATGCTCTTCCTGGCTGGGGCGTCTGGGTCACTGGACTCTCCTCTCGTTAGACCTGTGCACAAACACACACAGGAAGGCATCCTGACAGGTGGTGGGGAGGGAGGGCAGCTGCCTCACTGTGGAAAGAGCACGGCCGCTCCCGGACTCCAGCCCTGTTAGGGCTGGGGAGGTCAGCAGGCGCTGGGTTCCAGCCTCAGGTGGGGTCTTCGGAGGTGGCCTTTGGGCACAGGCACCTCCTCTGTGGCCTTCTCACCAGGTCACAGTTCAGGGAGGCTTTGCCGGCTACGGAGCCTGCCCACACCAAGGCGCGCACGGTCACCGGTCCAGAGATGCCATGCGGGCTGGGCGGCGAAGGCCAAGGACACACGCTGCCTGGTGTCGGGGGCAAAGGTTAGGCCTGGAAGGGAGGTGTGGGGTGGGGACCCCGAGGCCAGGGCTGGGCCGCTGAGCTTCAGGGCCCTTGTTGGGGGTCAGGGGGGAATGCCGGAGGACCCCAGCATCAGGAGGAACCCCCTGGAGAGTATGGCAGGACTCACCTGTGGGGCACAGGAAGAATCACCAGGGAAAGGACCCTTGTGGAGGATCCCCCCTCTACCCCCAGGGCACTAGGGGAGGATCTACCAGGGGGGTCTGGTGGAAGGGCCCACCCGGGAAGCGGCGCGCGGGGAGGACTCGGGGGCGCCGGGAGGAACTGTCCGGGAAGGGGCGCGCGGGCCGCGGACGGCGCGGGGTCGGTAACGGCCCGCGCGGTGGGCGGCGGCGCCCGAGGCCCCTCCCCGCCGCCCGCGGCCGCTCCTCCTCTTCCTCTCCCGCCCGCGCCGCGGCCCTCCCGTCCCTGCGCGGCCTCGGCGGCCTCGGCGGCGGCGGCGGCGGCGGCGGCAGCAGCGCGGCCCCTTTAAACGCCTGCGGCGCCCCCCGCCCCCGCCATCGCGCCTCCATTTTCCCGGCCGCCCGCGCCGAGCGCCGCGCCCGCCCCGGGCCCCTCCGCCGCCGCCGGCCCGGACATGGCCGCCAACATGTACAGGGTCGGAGGTAAGGCCGCACCGCCTTTATGCCCGGCCCCGACCCGCCCGCAGCCCCCACCCGCCGCCGCTGCCGCCTCCCCCGCCACTCCGCCCCGCAGGCCCCGCGCCCCCCGCCCGCCCCCGCGGCCCCCGGCTCCTTCCCGAACCTCCCCCCGCAGTGCTCACCCCAACCCAAAATGGCCCCGCGGGTCGGCCCCATCGGGGGCGGGCGGGGCGCGGCGGCCCGGGGGTGGGGGGCGGCCCACCTGTTGGGGCCGAGGGGGCGGCCGCGGGGATGGCGGGGGGGCGCGGGCGGCCGGGGACATCCGGGGGGCCGGGGCCGGGAGCCCCCCGCGGGAGCACGTGGCCTTGGGAGGCGCCGGCTGCCGGTCTGGGAGCAGGAGTTTTGGGGCTGTGGGGTCTCCCCCGGCCCGCGGCCCTGTGCTAGGACTCCGGTGCGTCCCCTCTGCGGATGGGGAGCCCCGGTGAGGGGCCGCGTTCCTCCCTAGAGCCCTCCTGCAGCCTGGCCCCGGGGCTTCCCCCCGCAGGGCTCCCTCAGGGGGTCTTCAGCAGGGAGCGAGCATCCCGAGCACGCCTCTAAGTCCCCCCAAACTTTTCCCTGCCTCCCGCTCACCTCAGCCCATTCGGGAGGCGCTTTGCTAGGGTTGGGGAGAGGCCGGAGGGTCCCCTGGGCAGGGGCCCGGGGCTTCCTCTCTGGGTCAAGCCTCCTGTTGCTCGGGCCCCGCGGGCCTGCAGCTTTGGGCCTTGCCCTCCTTCGAGTGCCTGGGACTCCGTGGGGTCTTTCACAGGGAGATGGGGGGTCGTGCGCATTCCATCATTCCATCAGTGCCTCCCTCCCCGGGACTCTTGAGACCCCTCCCTGCCTGTGACCCTCTCGGCAGGTGCCCATTGCCTCTCCCACCTGCAGCCTGCGCTGCAGGAGGGAGCTGGGGTCTCTCTCGCTCTGGCCTGATCCCCATGCCCGTGACCCCGAGTGCCTGGAACACTCCGTGTCCCTCGAGCGTGGCTTCTGCTGCCTTGGACGCCGTGTGGTCTCGCCGGCCAGCCCTGTGACCTTGGGGACAGTGGGAGCCCCCTACACCCCGTCTGTGAGATGGGCGGTCAGTCTGCATCAGCAGCTCTGGGCCTCCCCTGTCCTCTCACAGGGGCGGTGGGCCTGTGCCCATCCAGCGTCAGCCCCCTCCCACAGCCTCATACAGCTTTGCCAAGTCCCCGTGTGGACACAGGTGGGCTCAGCCCACCCCACGCCTGGGGCAGCCTGGGTGTGGGGTCCCTTGAGGGAGCGACCTGTTTCTTCCTGTTCTTTCTCCCCACCTGGAGACCCCCCTTCCAGCCTGACATGAGGGCCCAGTTTCTCATCCCGGTAGAGAGGATGCCTACTGCCTGGGCTCCAGCCGGGCCCACTGGGCATGGTTTTGGGATTGGTCCCAAGAAGATCTCTCCCTACCCCCACCCAGGCTGGGGTTGGGGAGTGGTGGCGGCTTTGGGCTCTAGGGCTGGGGACACCCCGACCCCGACTCGTGCCTTCCCAGTGGCTGCATTGCTCGGCCTTCAGGCCCGCCTGCCTGTGAACTTGGGGCCAGCCTGGCTGCCCCCCCACCGTCCCGTGCCTCGGTTTCCCCATGGTGTGGGTGAGGACCTCGTCTCTCAGTCATCCTTCTGTGCCCTGTGGCAGCTGTGCTGTGGCTGACGAAAGCCAGGACCCTGCCTTGTCCCGTCCCGGAGGTGCAGCTCCCCTGGGCCCTGCACAGGCTTGGGAGGAGCCCTGTGTGGGTCTGCACCGCCCTCCCCGAACCCTCTGTCCCTCTGTGCCTGGAGGCCCGTCCCGGGGCCTCACTGACCCACAACACTCCAGTGCTGTGAGGCTGGGTGGCCTGGACCCCCAGGCTGTGGCGGAGGTGCCCACCATGCCTGGCAGAGATGTTGCTGGTCTCTCTCTGTGATGAGGAGGATGGCAGGTTAGGTGCTGTCTGCTGGCAACACAGCCATGCGTGGGATCCAGACTGCTGCTGTGTGTGCAGTCCGTGGTCACTGTGGCCAGGTGTGCTCAGGGTTGTCAGGCCCTCCGTGTGCCCACCCCAAGGACGTCCTCTCCCTGCAGATGACACTGTGGGCCTCTCCCGCTCTACTCTGACAGTCCCTGTAGGAGAAGCGGCGTTTATCCCTGGCTTCTGGACCCGAACCCCGGGTTCCGGCAGGACCCCGGCAGGGCCTGTGGTTGCAGTGAGCTGGGTGTTGTAGGTTGGCTTCCTGTCTTGGTGCTCGCCCCAGGAGGTGGGTGTCTGGATTCTTGAGCCCCCAGACAAGAGAGAGGAAGGTGTCTCCTGAACAGCCTTTGTCCGTCTGTCGCGGGCTGCCTGGCATGGGCCCCGTTTGGGCGGCCGTCCTGGCCTGTGAGAGCTGCCGGCAGGGACTCAGCCTGGGAAGGGGCTTGCTCCTGCCCCCTCCCCCCCGCAAAGGGACCTCATGTGTAGAGGCGCCAAATTTAGTAAAAAAAAGTACAGGATGCCCAGGCAAGTTTGAGTTTCAGATAAACAGAAATTTATTAGTGTAAGTATGTCCCAAATATGGCATGGGACATACTTGTCCCAGAAGATTCTTATCTGACATTCACAGTTATCTGGGCATCCCGCATTTTAGCTGGCAGACTGCTCTGAGGCCCTGCCAGGTCGGGCTGGGCAGGGTGAAGGTGTGGCAGCAGCATTTTTGTGCCAGCTGAGCTGGGTGAAGTGGTGAGCGGGAGAGAACAGGGCCTGTTTCTTCCCCGTGGAGTGCCCTGGCCATGGACAGAGGCCTGCTGTCTGTGCCTGTGAGGGCAGCGGGTGGCCTGGGCAAGGGTGGCGGGGTCAGGGTTCCCTGACCTCTGCTCCTTAAGGGTTGTCCATCCCGAAGGCTGGAAAGACTTGGAACCTGCTGTGGGCTGAGAGGCCCCAGGGCGATGACGGGCTGTTTCTTTCCTGGGTTGAACATGAAGATGTTAGATAGCATCCAAAACAGGACAGCAGAAATCAGTGCCTGCGAGCCACCTGCAGCTTGCTCATGTGGGGGCTTTGCTTCTCAGTGGACAGACCGTTACCGTTTTGCCTTGGGTGTTCCTGTTCTTCATTGCAAGAGGTTAACACCCCATCTTTTGGATTTTTTTTTTTTTTTTTGAGACAGAGTCTTGCTGCCTCCCAGGCTGGAGTGCAGTGGTGCAATCTCAGCTCACTGCAAGCTCCGCCTCCCGGGTTCATGCCATTCTCCTGCCTCAGCCTCCTGAGTAGCTGGGACTACAGGTGCCCGCCACCACGCCCGGCTAATTGTTTGTATTTTTAGTAGAGACGGGGTTTCACCGTGTTAGCCAGGATGGTCTCGATCTCCTGACCTCGTGATCTGCCTGCCTCAGCCTCCCAAAGTGCTGGGATTACAGGCCTGAGCCACCACGCCCGGCTGAATTTTGTTTTGTTTTGTTTTGTTTTGTTTTAATTTTCTTTTGAGATGGAGTCTCGCTCTGTGGCCCAGGCTGGAGTGCAGAGGTGCGATCTCAGCTCACTGCAGCCTCCACCTCCTGGGCTCAAGCAGTTTCCTGCCTCAGCCTCCCAAGTAGCTGGGACTAGCCAGACGCCACCACACCTGGTTAAGTTTTACACTTTTAGTAGAGATGGGGTTTCTCCATGTTGGTCAGCTGGTCTTGAACTCCTGATCTCAAGTGATCCACCTGCCTCGGCCTCCCAAAGTGCTAGGATTACAGGCGTGAGCCCACGCCTGGCCTTTTTGTTTTAATTTTAGTATAGGTTGAGGCTGGGTAACAGAGCGAGACTCCGTCTCAAAAAAAAAAAAATTAGTGTAGTTTGAAAAGATGCCAGAAAGCCTCTGCCCCTGCAGGGCCCTGGTCTCTGGCGTAGCCTGCGCAGAAGCGCCCGGTCCGTGCTGCTGGTCTTCCCTGGGCTTGGCGTGTGCCATCATCTGCTCTCTGTGGTGCTGTTAGAAGTGCTGCTTTCGTATTTTTGTTCTGGTGTTTTTTTTGAAGTTTAAACTTTATTGCTCTACATACTTGCCAGCGGGGAAAAAAGTAAACTTAAAAAACATTTCAGATTTTAGAGGGCTGCAGCCAGCACCCTACCCTGCAGTGCTGAGTGCACCGTGTCCCTCGACACTTACTGCTCCATGGGCCGACTTTTGGGGTCCCACCCGTGTAAGAAAGCAGGGAAGAGCCCTGGAGACAGCCATCCCGTGAGCACCAGGAGCGGGAGTTGTAGAAGTGGCCGGGGCCCCGGGTGTGATGTCCTGGAGGGGATGGCGTGGGGCTGTCTCGCTTGGCCTGTGAGGATCGGCCTAAGCACTGCGCCATTGGCAGCCCTGGCTCGCTCTCCAGGCAGGATGGGCCACTGAGCTGCTCCTGCGTCAGCCTCCCAAAGTGCTGGGATTACAGGCGTGAGCCACTGCGTCTGACCCTTTTTTTTTTTTTTTTTGAGACGGTCTCACTCTGTCACCCAGGCTGGAGGGCAGTGGCACAATCACAGCTCACTGCAACCTCTGCCTCCCGGGTTCTAGCGATTCGCCTGCCTCAGCCCCCTGAATAGCTGGAATTACAGGCACGCGCCACCACACCTGGCTGGTTTTTGTGTTCTTAATGGAGACGGGGTTTTACCATGTAGGCCAGGCTGGTCTCAAACTCCTGACCTCAGGTGATCCGCCTGCCTCGGCCTCCCAGAGTGCTGGGATTACAGGCGTGAGTCACTGTGCCTGGCCCCATATTGTTCTGAGTGGAGAGTTTGACCATTAAGCTCTCAGATTAATAAAAAAAGTAGCTGTCAATGAGAGATGTTGGAATGAATCGTCCAAAGAAGCATATCCCTCATGTCCGACTGTGGCAGTGCCATTCCCGCCCATGTGTGTGGGCTCGGGTGTCAAGACTGCTGCAGTAGTCCTGCAGGCGTCCTACCTAGAGGTGGGTCCCCAGCTGCGCATCTGGACGCTGGTCAGCAAGTGAGGCCGGGATGCCAGGGGAGGTGCCGTGTGCCTGGCCAGGTGCCTGGAGGAGCGCTGGCTGCAGGGCCTTCTTCCTCCTCCAGCTGAACTTGGGGTGCTCTTGCCAGATTATGGGCTGAGTCCTGCTAGGGATGGGGGCCCCCATTCCCCAAGAGGAGCCCACCCTGAGACCCTGTTGGGGGGCAGCTTAGACGCTACCTTAGACTCCAACAGGCTGTCTTGAGAGCGTGTAATTATGTTTTTTTGCGACAAGGTCTCCTGTTGCCTAGGCTGGAGTGCAGTGGCACCATCACAGCTCACTGCAGCCTCCACCCCCCAGGCTCAAGCGATCCTCCCACCTCAGCTTCCTGAGTAGCTGAGACCACAGGTGCACACCACCATACCCAGCTAATTTTAAAATTTCTTACAGAGACGGAGTCTGTATGTTGCCCAGGCTGGTCTTGAACTTCTGTACTCAAGCGATGCGCTTGTCTTGGGCTCCCAAAGTGCTGCTGGGGTTGCAAGGTTGTGAGCTACCATGCCCGGCAGAGCATTTAGTATTCTCCAAATGGTCTTTCCTTGTGTGCTGCCTGGGCTCACTGCTTTCTGGGGCTCTCGTGTTGCTGGTGTCCCCACCCCCACCTCCACCCCAGCTGGCCTGCTCCGTTCCTGTCCCTGTGGGCTCGTGTCTGAGTGTGCAAGCTGGGGAATCTTGGTGGCAATGGAGCCAAGCCCAGTGAGGCTGGAGCCACCCTCATAGTGCAGGGCCACCCAGCACCCCGCACCCCTATACCCCACCCACCCCCCAGCATGCCCCCCGCACCCCTATACCCCACGCACCCCCAGCATGCCTCCTGCACTCCTATACCCCACCCACCCCTCAGCATGCCCCCCGCACCCCTATACCCCACTCACCCCCCAGCATGCCCCCCGCACCCCTGAGACCAGGCCCCAGGCTTGCTTCTGTGGGCTTTGCACCATCCACTAGGCTGTTCCCGCCTGGGCTGTGCAGCGCACCTGAGGGGTCTGAGGTGACCGCTCCTCAGAGCCGCCCTGCAGCCTCCCCGGGGCTGGCCTCAGCACTGCAGCCCCATGATCTGGCCTGGCGTGGACTCTGCTGCTTTCTCTGCCTGGACAGCCCTGGTGGCCTGAGGAGCTCGAGTGCCCCTCTGCCCCCAGAGCCCTTCCACGGTCAGGGCCTGAGCTCTGTGGGTGCCATTAGGAGGAGGGTTTACAGATCTGCGGCTGGGGGACCCCTGGGTCATGGAGGGACCCATGCGTCCCTTCCCATCTGTGCCCTGCCAGGCTGTCCTCACGGCAGCGTCGTCACAGGGGAGGAAACCGGGGCAGTGGCAGCCACTCCTGGTACCAAGCACACCTTAAAAATGAGCCCACGGAGGTTGCAGTGAGCCGAGATCACGCCACTGCACTCCAGCCTGGGTGACAGAGCAAGACTTCATCTCACCAAAAAAAAAAAAAAATGAGCCTCAAGGCCCATGCAGTTGGTCAGTGGTGGAATCAGGTGTGGGGCATGCCTGGTTCTGCCCTGGCTCATCCCCTGCCTTCAGAGGACAACAACGGCGCAGCGCACATGGGGGCAGGCCCTGAGGTGTGGCTTTCTCTGGGCTGGGCTGGGGCAGTTCTGGGGGAGGGGTGTGTTCTGTCCCTTCCTCCAGGAGACACGGTGCCTGCGCCATCTGGCCACTTGCATGAGGGAACGTCTGTCTGCACCCCCTGTGGGCTGCTATCCCCATCCCTGGCTGCTGGATGCACCTCAGACGCTGGGGCTCTGGTCTCCGATCCTTCCTGGACTTTGTGGGGACAGCGACGGAGGAGGCGGATGCCCCCGAGGATGGGCCAGGCACGAGGCTTGCAGCGGTTCCCAGGTTTTGCAGATAAAAATACAGGGCACCCCTGCAGCGTTTGGGACGTTGTCACATGGAGACCCGGCTCCTGGAGTAGGGGTGCGGGGCTTCCCAACAACTGTTGCTGTCTCTCTTGACTCTGTTCCCAAAAGGGAAAAAACAAGAAAGTTCCTGTGTGTGCTTCCTGGTGCCCTGTCTCGGACCGTGGCAGACCTGGCTGTGGGTGAGCTCAGGAGAATGGGTTGTGCCCTGGAGGGTCCCGCACAGGCAGGGGCCACGGGCACCGCTCTGCAGCGCAGCTCTTGGTGCTCAGTGATCTTGGGGGTCATGTCTGTTTTCCCCCAATCCTTTTGTGGCCGCATCCCCTACTTGCTAAAACTTACGTGTAACCCCAAAATTCACACTTATGTCACTTTCCCAGTCATTTGCGGGCACGCACAGGCCGCTAAACGCCCGAGTTGCGTGTGCCTGGGTGCCTGCTGGGATGAGTGAGGGACCCTGCCCTCTGCTACTGCTCCCATGTTGGAAGCAAATTGTCCTTTCTCCGTCTATTGAGGGCCGTGCTTCTTGCATTTGGGGGCTCTTGGTGCTTTTGCTTTTTCGATGCCCCTGGGGGAGGTACTGCAGTGCTGTCGAGTGTCCCTGGGCACAGGCAGACTGGGACGGGTCCCATGGAGAGAACATGTGTTGGACAGGTTCTGTCCCCACGTCAGTTCAGTGTCAGAGAACAACAATAATTATCGTATAAAGTTCTTTGACAGAAACGTAAAATAAGGCTGTTGAATATTGATTGGTTGCTGAAAATGTTGTGACCAGAGGCTCATAGGAACTTGACCCTGTATTTCCTGTAGGAACAGAGGTTTGGTGTTCAGTAGTTCAGTATTAGTGGTGACTTTGTAGAACATAATTACTGCGAATAATTAGAATTGACTCTGTGGGTGCGTGTATATTTTAAGTTAAAGCAAGGTTTAGGCCGAGCACAGTGGCTCACGCCTGTAATTCCAGCACTTTGGGAGGCTGAGGCAGGCAGATCACTTGAGCTCAGGAGTTTGAGACCAACCTGACCACACAGCAAAACCGCATCTCTACTAAAAATACAAAAAAAGCCAGGCGTGGCGGTGCGTGCCTGTAATCCTAGCTGCTTGGGAAGCCAAGGCATGAGAATCACTTGAGTGCAGGAGGCAGAGGTTGCAGTTAGTGGAGATTGCACCACTGTACCCCAGCCTGGGCAACAGAGCGAGACTGTCTCCAAAAAAAAAAAAAATTAGGTTTATTGAGATATACGTTTCACATGGGAACCCACTTATGTGTAGAAGCCTGTGATTTTCCACTCGTGCACAACTGTGTGGCCACTGCAGCTCTTCCACACCTGACATGCTTCCCTTGTGACCTTTTGTAGTCAGCCGCCTCTTCTCCCCCAGCTCCCAGCAACACTGACATATTTTCTGTTCCTGCCGTTTTGCCTTGTCCAGAGTGTGGTAGAAGTGGAATTGCACAGTATGTGGGCTTTTGAGTCTGGCTTCTTTCTTATTTTTTGAGATAAGGTCTGTGTCACCCAGGCCGGAGTGCATTGGTAGAATCATGGCTCACTGCAGCCTCTACCCCCCAGGCTCAAGTGCTCCTCCTGAATAGCCAGGACCACAGGTGTGCGCCACCACACTCAGCTAAGTTTTTCTGTATTCTGTAGAGATGGGGTCTTGTTATGTTCCTAGGCCGGTCTCAAACTCCTGGGCTCAAGCTTTCCTTCCACTTCGGACTCCCGTCGTGCTGAGGCTACAGGAGTAAGCTGCCGTGCCCAGCCTTACAGTCATTCTTGAAATCAAGTAGTGGGAATCCTTGAACTTTGTTCCTCATTTTCAAAATTGTTTAGCCTGTTCTGGTTCCTTGGCTTTCCCTTACAGAGTTTAGAATTGGCTTGTTGATTTCTACAGAAACCAAAAAGAAGTGTTTCTTTTCTTTTTTTTTTTAAGATAGCATCTTGCTCTGTTGCCCAGGCTGGAGTGCAGTGGTGTGATCTTGGCTTACTGTAGCCTCAGCCTCTTGGGCTCAAGTGATCCTCCCCGCTTCAGCCTCCTGAGTAGCTGGGACTACAGGCATACGCCACCATGCCTGGCTAGTTGTATTTATTTTTGTAGAGATGGGGTCTCACTATGTTGCCCAGACTAGTCTCCAACCCCTGGCCTCAAGTGATCCTCCTGCCTTGACTCCCAAAATGCTGGGATTATAGGCATGAGCCATTATGCCCAGCCTCACCTTGCACTTTTATGTGATAGAAATGGCTTCTTTCCTTTAACTTCACAAGCCAACTTCTGCTAGCTTCAGATTTTTCTTCTGCAGCCTCCACACCTCCCTCAGCCTTCATAGAACTGAAGGGAGTTAGGGCTTGCTCTGGCTGAGGCTCTGGCTGAAGGGAGTGTGTCTGCTTTGATTTCCCGTCCTGGCCACTTCAGCTTTCTCCCTATCAGTACTGAGGCTGTTTAGCTTTCTTATCATTCTTGAGTTCACTGGAGCAGCACTGTTTTCTTTTTTTTGAGATGAAGTCTCGCTCTGTCACCCAGGCTGGAGTTCAGTGGCGTGATCTTGGCTCATTGCAACCTCCACCTGGGTTCAAGCGATTCTTCTGCCTCAGCCTCCCAAGTGGCTGGGACTACAGGCACATGCCACCACACCTGGCTAATTTTTTTGTATTTTTGGTAGAGACGGGGTTTCATGATGTTGGCCAGGCCAACCTCCAGCTCCTGACCTAAAGTGATCCACCGGCCTTGGCCTCTCAAAGTACTGAGATTACAGGTGTGAGTCACTGCGCCCAGCCTGGAGCAGCACTTTTAATTTCTTTTTTCTTTTTCTTTTTCTTTTTTTTTTTTGCAGGGGGACCGAGTCTCGCTGTGTCGCCCAGGCTGGAGTGCAGTGGCATAATCTCAGCTCACTGCCACCTCCACCTCCTGGGTTCAAGTGATTCTCCCGCCTCAGCCTCCCAAGTAGCTGGGACTACAGGCACCCACCACCACACCCGGCTAATTTTTGTATTTTTAGTAGAGATGGGGTTTCACCGTGTTGGCCAGGCTGATCTCAAACTCCTGACTTCAAGTGATCCACCCGCTTTGGCCTACCAAAGTGCTGGGATTACAGGTGTGAGCCACCGTGTCCGGGCCACTTTTAATTTCTTTCAGAAACTTTTCCTCTGCATTCACAGCTTGGCTACCTGCTTGGCGCTGAAGGCCAAGCTTTCCATTAGGGTATCTTGGCTTTCGACGTGCCTTCCTAACTAAGCTTAGTCATTTATTTCCAGCTTTTGTTTTAAAGTGAGAGATGTGTGACTCTCAACTGTTCCCTTCACTGGACTCCTTAGAGGCCATGGTGGTGTTACTCGTTGGCCCAATTTCAATATTACTGTGTCTCAGGGAATAGGGAGGCCCCGGGAGAGGGAGAGAGGTGGAGGAATGGCCAGTTCCTGGGGCAGTCAGAACACACACATTTATGATTAAATTCTTAGGTGGGTATGGCTCACGGTGCCCAGAACAATTACAGTAGTAGCATCGAGGATCGCTGACCACAGATCACCATCACAGATAGAATCCTGGTTAAAAAGTTGGAAATATTGAGAGAATTACCAAACTGTGACAGCAACACGTCGTGAGCCCCAGCTGTTTGAAAAAATGGCACCGACGGACTTGATGCAGGTCGCCACAAACCTTCCATTTGTAAGAAACACAATACCTGCAAAGCATCGTCAAGCTAAGCACGGTGCCCATGTGGATCAGTTTGGGAAATAATTGGCATCTGAACCAATCTTGGGTCCTCTTGTACAGGGACCGGCAAACTGGCCCACTGCCTGTTTTTGATGACTCATGAGCTAAGAATGGGTTTTACATTTTTTAATTGTTGAGAAAAAAATCAAAGGCAGAAAACTTCATGACACATGAAGATTATATGAGATTCACATTTCAGTGCTCAGAAATAAAGTGTTAGGGGAACAGGCCGCACTAACGGGATTCAGTTACTCTGTGGCCGCTTTGAGCCGCCGTGATGGGGTTGAGTATTTGTGATAGGGACAGGAAAAGCTCAGTGTTTTCCTCCTCTCACACATTCAACACAGAACACTTCACCTCTGGTCCCTGGAATGTGTGTGGGCTTTCTCCCCACCAGCGGCCAGTCGGTTATCCAGTGATGTAGCCCAATTTTGACACTGCTTACCTGGAGAGATTAGGTTCTGCAGCTGAAGGGCTGAGTTCCACAAGATTGTCTTCACTTATCCTGCCTGAGCCTCCCGAGTCGCTGGGATTACAGGCGCCCACCACCACGCCCAGTTAATTTTTGTATTTTTAGTAGAGACTGGGTTTCACCATATTGGCCAGGCTGGTCTCAAACTCCTGACTTCAGGTGATCCACTCGCCTTGGCCTCCCAAAGTGCTGTAATTACAGGTGTGAGCCACCGTGCCCAGCCAAGCTGGTTATTAACAAGATCAATAAACTGAAATTATAGCCAGACTGACAAAGAAACAGAGAGAAGCTACAAGTAACCAACATCAGGAACAACAGATGGGACATCACTGCAGATCCTACTGGCAGGAGAAGTGTGGCACAGAAAAGGGCTTGGTTGGACAAATGTACAAGGGTTGTTAAACATATAAAGTGCTAAAAAGCCTATAGTTATTCATTCTGTTACTTGTTGACAGGTAAATATTTTGTGGAAAGTATCTGTTTAGTTTTTGAGATGGAGTCTCACTCTGTTGCCCAGGCGGGAGTGCAGTGGCACAATCTCAGCTCACTGCAACCTCCACCTCCCAGGCCCAAGCAATTCTCCTGCCTCAGCCTCCCAAGTAGCTGGAACTAAAGGCATGCACCACCATACCTGGCTAGTTTTTCTATCTTTAGTAGAGATGGGGTTTCACCATGTTGGGCAGGCTGGTCTCGAACTCCTGACCTCAAGTGATCCACCCGTCTTGGCCTCCCAAAATGCTAGGATTACCAGGCTTGAGGCATTGCACCTGGCCTGTGGAAAGTGTTTGAGTCTGTCATGCCTTATTGAACCAGTAGTGTCAACAGTGAACTTTATTTGACCTTGTGGACTTGACTGTCATCAGTTCTGTGAATTAAAAAACCTTTTTTAAAGAGATAGAGTCTTGCTCTATTGCCCAGGCTGGAGAGCAGTGACACAGTCCTGGCCCACTGCAGCCTCGATCTCCTGGGCTCGGGCGGGAGCCCCTGTGCCTGGCCTAAAGCTGAACATCTTGGCTTGCTCTCCTGTGCAGCAGCTTGATGGCTCGGCAGTGTGAAGTTCTATTGCTTTTTTATTATTTATTTATTTATTTATTTTGAGACGGAGTCTCGCTCTGTCGCCCAGGCTGGAGTGCAGTGGTACGATCTCGGCTCACTGCAACCTCTGCCTCCCAGCTTCAAACAATTATCCTGCCTCAGCCTCCCAAGTAGCTGGGATTACATGCACATGCCACCACACCTGGCTAATTTTTGTATTTTTAGTGGAGACGAGGTTTCACCATGTTGACCAGGCTGGTCTCAAACTCCTGACCTCATGATCCGCCTGCCTCGGCCTCCCAAAGTTCTGGGATTACAGGCGTGAGCCACTGTGTCTGGCCTGCTTTTTGAAAAAGCGCCGAAATTGGAAAATTTCAGAATGAGAAGAACCACTGTTGACTGCCATCATCAGTCCACCGGATGACTTGGGAAACTAGTTTTTGCTGCATGAAGGTCTCTACGTTCTTTATGAATTCGTCTTAAAGTACAAGGCACAACCACACTTACTTACAAAATTTATACGGTGATGAAGTCGTTTTGGCAACAGCTCATGTTTAAATCACAAACTGCTTTGTACAGTTATTGTCAAGAGGTAAAATGAGAGGCAAAGTCTCCATTGCCACACAGATTTGCAGTGAGCTTATTTTCTGGGCTCAAACTATGGTTACAGCAGTGTGTTTGGGACTTTGACGCAAGTACAAGAGAAACATCTACATTTCAAAATCCACTTAGCTGTGTGTTAAGGAGCTCCCACCTGACCTCCAGCCGAGAGCGACTGGACTGTGGCGTAATCACATGCTGTAGTGGAGGGCCCCACGACCACCCTCGGGTTCAGTAATTCGCTAGGACTCATGGAATACAGCAGAGCACTTCTGCCAGGGCTGCAGTTCCTTACAGCAAACAGACGCAGACGCACCAGCAGAGGGAACGGCACAGGGGCCGGGCTCAGGAGAGACCGGGGTGGGCTTCTGGGCTTCTGTCCCAGCGGAGGCGTGGGAGGTGCGTGGATCTAGCAGTGGTCTGGGATGGCAGGCCTGGCGTATTGCCAACCAGGGAAGCTCCCCTGAGCCTTGGTGGCCCAGGTGTTTTTAGTGGTTGGTCAGGTGGGCCTGGCTGAGCACCCGTGTGGCTGCCCTCGGTCCCTCTGTCTCAGCCCCTCCAGAGGTCAGGCGGATGCTACAAGGCGCCACGGTACGTCACTCTGTCAGGGTAGCCTGTCTGAGGCGGCCTGAGGCCCTGGGTGAGCAGATGCTGTTGGCAGGCAGGATGCTCCCAGGGCCCCAAGGTGACCTCCTCGGAGCAGGTCAAGGGTCAGACCTCTCTGGAAGGAAGAATGCGGGAGGTCCAAGCCTGCTGAGCTGGCCGTTTCCAGGAAGGGGAAAACATACTGGCTCAGTAGCCAGGCTGGCACTTAGAGCTACGCACCTGGGGCTGACAGTGTGCCTGGCAGCCCTGTGTGGAAAGACAGCCACAGAGGAAACACGGGAACGCGGTGTAAGCCGGCACTCATGGATGCACCTTTGTCGTTGAAGCCGGCACTCACGGATGCACCTTTGTCGTTGATTTTGGTGATAAAGAACATTAAATTTGAACCCAATTAAGCAAAATGTCATCTCCCAAAACAAGTCCTCTCATGAGTGCATCTGTATTATAGAAAGCTGCACTCAGCTTTTTTTTTGACACAGTCTCGCTCTGTCACCAGACTGGAGTGCAGTGGCATGATCTGGGCTCACCGCAAGCTCCGCCTCCCAGGTTCAAGTGATTCCCCCGCCTCAGCCTCCCACGTAGCTGGGACTATAGGCGTGCACCACTACACCTGGCTAATTTTTTTGTATTTTAGTAGAGACAGGGTTTCACCATGTTGGCTAGGATGGTCTCGATCTCCTGACGTGATCTGCCCGCCTCCCAGAGTGCTGGGATTACAGGTGTGAGCCACCACACCTGGCCCGGTTATTTTAATTTCATCAGTATAAAATATGTGGAAATTGTTATATTAGTCCTTACGTAATATCTTTGGTGTGGCCTCTTGGCCTGCATAGCGTGGAGTATTTACTATCCCAACCTTTATAGGAAGCTCACGAACATGTATTTTAACCCTTGACGTCTCATCTGTTACCATTTATTTAGATCTTTTGCTGATTTTTCTCACCAGTGTTTTGTACTTTTCAGCATATAGATCTTTGCACAGATCTTTTGATCTTTAAACATCTGTAGATCTTCTGTAAAATTTATATTTAAGCATTTAATTTTTCTTGGTGCTCTGGTGAATAGTACTTTTACAATTTTGATTTCTGTTTGTCAGTAGTACATAGAAAGAGGACTTTTTTTTTTTTTAAAGACAGAATTTCACCATTGCCCAGACTGGAGTGCAATGGCGTGATCTCGGCTCACCACAGCTTCCACCTCCCGGGTTCAAGCCATTCTCCTGCCTCAGCCTCCTGAGTAGCTGGGATGACAGGCATGCACCACCACATCCAGCTAATGTTTTTTGTATTTTTAGTGGAGATGGGGTAGCTCCATGTTGGTCAGGCTGATCTCCAACTCCCAACCTCAAGTCATCCGCCTGCCTCAGCCTCCCAAAGTGCTGGGATTACAGGTGTGAGCCACCGTGCCTGGCCCAAAAGAGGACTTAGCTTTTGATGTTGACCTGTGACCTTGCAAAACTCTTCCTCAGCGGTTTCCATAGCTTTTTCGTAGACACTGGGGATTTCTGTATAGCAAGTCACATCATCTGCATATAGAAAGTTTTGTGTCTTCATATCCAGTCTGTGTGCCTTTCATTGATTCTTCTCATTGTCCTGGCTGGGACTTCCTTGATGGTCCGCAGTAGCGGTGGGAGGCAGTGGCGGTGGGAGGCGGTGGCGGTGGGGGGCGGTGGCGGTGGGGGGCGGTGGCCGTGGGGGGTGGTGGCGGTGGGGGGCGGTGGCCGTGGGGGGCGGTGGTGGTGAGAGTAGGTATACCCCTGCCACAATCCCTGATCCCAGCAGAAACAGCCCTTTTCTCACCGCTGAGGATGATGCTAGCGGTAGGTTTTTTGTAAATGTCTTACCAGGCTAAGGAAGTGCCCTTTAGTTCCTTGTTTGCTCAGAGTTTAATAGAGTATGTGTTGAGTTTTTTCAGATTATACTCTTGCATCTACGGAGATAGTGATAGGGTTTTTCTTACTTAATCTGTGAATATGATGAGCTACGCTGATTTTTCAATTTTTTAAAAAATTTAAGTTATATTTAGAGATGGGGTCTCACTCTGTCACCCAGACTTGAGTGAGTGGTACCATCATGGCTCACTGCAGCCCCAAACTCCTGGGCTTAAGCGATCCTTCCGCTTTAGCCCCCAAGCAGCTGGGACTACAGGCACATGCTACCACACCTGCCTAATCAAAAATCATTTGTTTTAAGAGATGGGGTCTGAAACTCCTGGACTCAAGTGATCCTCCTGATTCCTTGTGTGTCTTTGGTTTTGGTATCGGGGAATGGTGTCCACACTGTCCTTTTCTGTTTTCTGGAAGAGTTGCGTAGAATTGGTGTTAATTTTTCCTTAAATGTTTGATAGACTTCACCAATGAAGCCATCTGGGCCTAGGGTTTTTGTTGTTGTATTTCTGTAGTGTGAATAGGGTTACCTGTTTCTTCTTGAATGAGCTTTGGTGTTTATATCTTTCTTTTTTTTTTTTTTTTTTTTTTTTGAGGTAGTCTGGCTGTGTCGCCCAGGCTGGAGTGCGGTGGTAGCGATCTGCGACTCACTGCAAGCTCAGCCTCCTGGGTTCCATGTTCTCCGCCTCAGCCTCCGGTAGCTGGG
The DNA here is from genome assembly GCF_008728515.1 of Papio anubis. Taxonomy (NCBI): domain Eukaryota; kingdom Metazoa; phylum Chordata; class Mammalia; order Primates; family Cercopithecidae; genus Papio; species Papio anubis. The sequence goes on along the minus strand of NC_044982.1, from coordinate 1,176,073 downwards.
ACTGCAATGTCCCGCCACCTCACCGGCTAGTTTTTGTATTTTTAGTAGAGGCGGGGTTTCACCATGTTAGCCGGATGGTCTCGATCTCCTGACCTAAGTGATCCACCGCCTCGGCCTCCCAAAGTGCTGGGATTACAGGCTTGACCACCCGTGCCCGGCTGGTGTTTATATCTTTCAAGCAATTGGTTCATTCCATTTAAGTTGTCAAATTCTCTGGCATAAAGTCCTCCATAATATTCCTTATACCCCTTCTTGTGTCAGTAGGATCTGCAGTGATGTCCCATCTGTCGTTCCTGATGTTGGTTACTTGTGGCTTCTCTCTTTTGTTTCTTTGTCAGTCTTGCTATAGATTTCAGTTATTGATCTTGTTAATAACCAGCTTGTGAGCTGGGTGTGGTGGCTCATGCCTACAATCCCAGCACTTTGGGAGACTGAGGCAGGTGGATCACCTGAGGTGGAGTTTGAGACCAGCCTGGCCAACATGGTGAAACCTGGCCTCTATAAAATACAAAGATGCTTTAGGGCCGTGGTGGTGGGCTCCTAATAATCCTAACTACCCAGGAGGATGAGCAGAAGATCCATGAACCCAGGGCGCAAGTTTACAGTGGGCTGAATCCGCCATTACCTCCAACCTGTTGCTAGGCGAAACTCGTCTCTAACCACCAACTTTTGGTTGCTTTTAGTATTTTCCCCTCTACTATTTTTTGTTTGCATTGTTTTTACTCTATCATTTCCTGCCGCCTTGCTTTATTTGTCCATTTATTAAAAGCATAATTTACACATTCAGTACAATTCCTTTTCGTGTACGTTCATAATTTTGAAGTCCATTCATGTCGTTTATGCCATGATGTGATACAGAACAGTTTGAAATTTACCATGTTCTTCCATCTTCCGCCTTGGTTTTACCTGCGCCAGCAGCACTGTAGGTAAGCCCAGCTGCACGCCCAGCCGTCGTGCCCGCCACCTCCCGGGAGTGGACCTTCAGGTGCTGCAGGCCCTGTGATGCCGGGGCTTCACTCCTGGCCCGGCCAAGGGTCTTCCATCAAGTGGGTGGACCCACCTTGTCTGTCTTTCCTCACTTAAGGGACATTTCCCCAGTTTAAAGTTGGTGCATTGTTTGGATTTAATTTATTTATCTGGTTTCTTGGAGTGAAAAAGTTAGACCATTGATTTGAGACCTTTTTTTGAAAAATTTGAGGTATCTACATGTGATGAAATCCACCAATTTTAGCGAGACACGGTGGCTCCACGCCTATAATCCCAGCACTTTGGGAGGCAGTGAGGCGAATCATGAGGTCAGGAGATCAAAGCCATCCCTGGCTAACACGGTGAAACAGCGTCTCTACTAAAAATATAAAAACTAGCCGGGCGTGGTGGCTGTGCCTGTAGTCCCAGCTACTTGGGAGGCTGAGAGGCAGGAGAATGAAGCGTGAACCTGGGAGGCGGGCTGCAAGTGAGCCAAAGATCCAGGCCATTGCACTCAGCCTGGGAGCAGAGAAAGCAGACTCTGTCTCAAAATAGAAAAAAAGAGAGAGAAAGAAATCACAATTCTGAGTATGTGATTCAGTTAATTCTAGAGTTTTCACAGCATTGCCCAAGCATGGCCACATCCTGCATTCAGAACACTGTAACCCTGACACAGATTTGCAGGCCTCCTGCCACTTCTGCAGGCTTTTCTGCAGGGAGCGCTCACTGCTGTGCGTGTGCCCGGGCACCAAGGCTGTGTCCCTCTGGACTCTCCATGCTCCTAGCCCATTGTCCGGTGGAGCTCTGCGTGGGCGTGGCCTCATCTGATGAGCTGGTTTACTCAGGCAGCACGTGGGGCTCAGAAGCTACACGCACAGGCGTGACTTTGCACATGGGTGCCCACACAGGTGCATCCTCGCAGGTGGGCACCCACAGGTGTGTCCTCACGGGTGTGTGCCTGCAGGTGCGTCCTCACGGGTGTGTCCTCACGGGCATGAGCCTGCAGGTGTGTGCCAGCAGCAGGAGGGAGATACTCTCCAGGCCCCTCCACAGGGTCCTCGCAGCACAGGTTTGGCCTCCATGTGGACAGATAGGCTGGGCTTTTTTGGTGCTGGTCTTGCTGCATGTTGCTGAATCCCAGGCCTGTGTGGGCCTCTGGGGTGATTCCAGCTGAGACAGGCCTCCTGCTCAGTCCTCCCTGCAGAGCTGGTGCAGGGTGGGCTGGCGAGGGTACTCGTGGTGCTGGTTCATGAGGACGTGGCCTCGCTGCCTCCCAAGCTGAGCCCCTGCAGCGGCCCCAGGAGGCCTGGAGCATCGGGGTGTCAGCACCACCAGCCTGGACTTCCCTGGGCCTTCCAGAGTAAGCCTCTGGGCTCTGGAAGATTCAGTGGCTCTCTGCGTGTGGAGCTGGTGAGAAGGCTGGAGGGCCCCATGGTGTCGTCGCTGAGGGAAGTGTTGTACTCACCTGATGGCCGGTCTCGGGGCACTCCCAGTGCCTGCTGCCTGTTGCTGTCTCTGAGCTCTAGTGAGGGTGACCCTGTCATTCCTGGAGCAACTCTGCCCCATTTCTGAGCCTGCCTGGGCCCAGGAAGCCCCAGCTGTGTTCTCTGTGTAGTCGCTGCTGTGTTTTGGAGGGAAAGATGGGGACCGCTGTGGGCAGGGTGGTGGCGGCCATGTGGCTCTGAGGGTGTAGCATCCAGGCTGGCTGCTGCCAGTGGGAAGGTGTCCCGGGGCTCCCGGCAGGGTCTGGGCAGTGCTGGAGCTGGGCTTCGCCTGGGAAGCTGCCACCTGGCCCCCACAGCTTCCCCAAGAAGGGCCTGAGCCTTTGGGGGCGGCTGGCGTCTGTGAGGATCCAGGATGGGGGCTGCTGGCTCCTGCTGGGAATGGCCCCTCCTGGTGCATCTCCCTGGCCCTGACCCAGCCTGTCAGTCCATTCTGGTTGCAGCCACCCCTCCCTGATGGTGTGGGGGCTTCGCTTCCTCTGTTTGTTCCTTGCCTGAGAGAGCAGAGGTGGGGGTGGTGACACTGCCCCACCTGAGCCCCGGGTCTCTGGGCAGCGGGACGTGGGCCTGGGTCTGGCCTTTGGTACCACAGGTGACCCTCTGCTCTGTCTGTTGCTGTTTGCAGACTACGTCTACTTCGAGAACTCCTCCAGCAACCCATACCTGATCCGGAGGATTGAGGAGCTCAACAAGGTACTGGGTGGCCCTGGTGTGGCTGCAGGGGGTAGTGGGTGGGGGCTACACCAGCTCCTGCCCTGTGGGTGGCCAGTGTGGGTGGCCCCCTTTTGGGGCTGACCTTGGACTGGCCACTGTGCAGGCCCTTCAGTGACTCCGTCCACTGTCACCTGCACCCTGGCCCCCTCTTGGAGAAACTGAGTGAGGGGCCTGCTGGCCTCCTGCAGGACCCAGCACGGCTGCCCTGAGCTGCCTGCCCACTCCACACTTGGTCTGTGGGCGCTGGGTCCCCTGAAGATGCCAGCGTCCCCTGGGGAGCCTGAGCAGAATGGCATGATTCTGAAACCAACCAAAGGCTGCAGGAAGCCACACTCGGTGCCCCTGCCCTGCCCAGCTCCCAGCAGCCAGCCCTGCAGGGCTGTGAGCTCTGCCCTGACCCCTGAGGTGTCTGCGTGGCTGGAGGCACCCTCCCTGGTCACTCAGGCAGCCCTTGCTCCCACCTGGTTCGTGTCTGCCATGAGTCCTTGGCAGATGCTTGTTTGATCGGGGACGTGGTTGTGCCCATGCATTGAGCCTGGCAGCACCAGATCCTTCCTGGGGGGTGGTGACACATGGGCCCCTCAGCCCCAGCCACTCCCGGCCTCCACCGCCTTGGCACAGCCTCCGTCCCGTCAGCTTGGGAGACAGAGCTGCAGATGGCTGTGGAGGTGCAGGGCACCCGCACACCCTGGGAGCCTTCTCGCTGTCCTCAGGTATGGTGGGTGGGTACCCCAGCCTCCCTTCTCCTCCTGGTTGGAGACTTTCTAAGGGTGTTGAGGGAAGGCAGGTCGTCCCCACCAGTGGACACATGGTTCCAGCAGAGAGTGGGGTGAGCTGCTCGGTGCTTCATAGACCTCTCTGTGCCTGCCTGCAGGGCTCCCGAGCCCCCGAACCCCTGGAGCCAGTGGCCTGATGGCTGCCTTCTAGGAGCCCCGCCCACTCCACAGGCCTGGGGCACCCAGGCCCTTGGTGTTCCGTGCTGCATGCTGCAGGCTTACCTGTGAGAAGCTGCCTTCCTGGACATCAGGCTTGGTGGCAGCGGTGATGTGGGATTCTTGGAATCAGAGGGGACAGGGTGGGGAAGGTTAGCACGCCACCTCTGACGTAGCCATGCTGGGCTCTGGGCTTCCCTGGCTGTGCTTGTCAAGGGCCATTCCCTGTGGCATCTGCCACCACCTGGGGCTGAGGAGCGTGGGGTGTGACGTTTGCTCCCTTGCAGCTTCCTGGGAGGTCTGAGGGGCAGGCCTGTTTGTTGGAGGCACGGGCAATGATCCAGGTGTCCTCTGAGTCCGTCTCACTGCCCCTGCTGGGCAGGGCCTGCCCGCCTGCAGAGCAAGGCCACTTGGGCTCTGGGTACGGCTGGAACGGGTGCTGCTGCTGTGAACTGAGCCTCCCGAGTGCGGGGCTGGAACGGTTGCTGCTGCTGTGGCTGGGCCTCCCGATTGTGGGGCTGCACCTTACACATCACAGCATGGGGACTGTAGGGAAACTGAGGTGCGGAGGGAGGTTCCTCAGCTGAGTTGAACCGTGGCTCGGGGAGGCCCTGGGTCCCTCCTGGTCCGTGTAGTGGAGGGGCGGCTGGCAGACGGCGCTGCTGGCTCCACACAGCCAGCTGGCAGGCAGCCTGGGGCGGGAGGCTGCAGTGCCTCCATGGGCGCCTGGCCGAGTGCCACTGCTGGGAGGTGCCACTGCTGGGAGGTGCCACTGCTGAGAGGTGCCACTGTCGGGAAGGTTCCCTCGTGCCGCTTCTGGCTTCCACGTGCAGACAGTAGACTGCAGGCGTGTGCAGGTGGGGGCTGGCTTCCGGCCCTTTGGCGATGTTCAGGTACAGATGTAGCATTGCGCACGCTCAGAGCTGTCCCCTTCGTCCTAGCACTCCCTCCTCCTCAGGGCCAGGGCCACATGGCCTGGACACTTGTCTGTCTCTGGGTAGGACACCAGCCTGTGAGGGGCATGACTACTGTCTCAGGCAGTTCAGGCAGGGCAACCGACCCAGACGCTCACCATGTGGAAAGGAACCCGTGGGCCTGCGACACAGCGTGGCCAGTGCCCTCCACACCAAGGAGCTCCAGGCGGGGCTTCCAGGTGGGCGCAGCTGGTTGAGTGCAGACCTCCCCTCTGTTCTCTGGCCTGAACGCCCCCTCAAATAACAAGAAAGGGGTGCTGGAGCTCTGCACCCACAGGGCAAGGAAGGTGGGAGAGGAGGCGCCACTGGGAGGTGTGGGCGCAGCTCAGAAGGCAGCCAGCCGGATTGGGCAACCTGAGAGACCCCGGCCCTGGCCCGGGTCAGGGTCGGGAGAACAGGAACCATGCTGATGTGCGGCTGGCAGTGCGGAAGACAGGTGGAAGACCCGTCTGGGGGTCAGGTGAACCTGCAGAACCCTTCCCTGGGCTGGAGCAGTGGACTCAGAGGACCCAGATTTGGGGCACTAGGCCCAGGCCAGCACGGTTCACGCGGGGGCTGCAAGTGGGGGTCACCTGGCTCATGGGCTGTCCCCTGGTGGGCCCCCGTGCCCCTCTTGCCTCCTTGGTTCCCAGGACCCCAGCGGCCAGACTTCTAAAGCCCACAGACCCAGCTGCTGGCATCGGGGACCCAGCAGGATGCCCGCTACCCCAGCGCCCGTGGGTGCAGCACATGCAGTGAGCTGTCCAGCACCTGGGAGGCTCCTGGTGACCAAAAGTCACGAGATGGTTGGGGAGGGCTTTTGACATGAAGATCAGTCGGCAACGTGAAAATGGAACTGAGGGCCGGGCACGGGGCTCAGCCGGTAACCCCAGCACAGGGAGGCTGAGGCGGGCGGACCGCGGGGTCAGGAACTCAGGGCCAGGCACGGGGCCTCAGCCGGTAATCCCAGCACGGGGAGGCTGGGCGCCGGGGCTCAGCCGGTAACCCCAGCACAGGGAGGCCGAGGCGGGCGGACCTCGGGGTCAGGAAATCGAGACCAGCCTGGCTAACTCGGTGAAACTCCATCTACTAAAAATATACAAAACTAGCCGGGCGCGGTGGCGGCGCCTGTAGTCCCAGCTACTCGGGAGACTGAGGCAGGAGAATGGCGTGAACCCGGGAGGCAGCGCTTGCAGTGAGCTGAGATCCGGCCACTGCACTCTAAGCCTGGGCGACCGAGCCAGACTCCGTCTCAAAAAAAACAAAAAAAGAAAAAAATGGAACTCAGAGGAAGGGCCAGTGCAGAGAACAGAAGGAAACTAAAGCAAAACAAAGGCCATGAATGTTCTCAGAGAAAGGGAAGGGATCCATCCTGGGATGTGGTCAGATGAGAGGAAAGCTCTTGACACTTGGGTTAGGAGAAGTAACAAGTGGAATGAAAGGACCAGGTGATAAAGTTGAGGTTACCACCCAGAAGATGGGGCAAAAACAAAGAAACTAGGAGAGAAAAAAAATCAGACAATCAGTCCATTGGTCCAATGTCCAGTTAATAGCAGAGAAGAAGGAGTGAACACAGAAATAAAGAGGGGCCCCTTCAAGGTGTATTTAAACTGTTAGAACATGGGAGAAGAAATGCGTTTAGAGGAAAAGCGGGTCACATACAAAGGCCTGGAGTCAAACCCCACTTTGCCTTTCGGCAGCCACGTTCGGGTGTGGAGGCTCCAGGCCCAGCCAAGCCCCATCTCCCGGAAGGCAGATGAGTGAGGTTTCCCGACTGAGGCCTCGGAGTACACCCCTCCACGCCTTTCCACCACGAGGAAGGCGCACCTTCCTCCCGCCCGGTGCGGGTAGCAAGCAGGGTGGACGCCAGCTCTGGGAGAGGTCTCCCGGGTGCCCTGATTGAGCCCTTTCCCTTCAGGAGCTCTGCTGCCGAGCACTTTAGGGAAGAATCAGCGATGATTCCATGAAAAACTAGGCAAGTGGAGAAAACGAGACGATTGTTAACCTCGGGAAGCAAAGCTGTTCAAAGGAAGAAAAGAAAGAATGGCCTAGTGCGGCCTCACCACCTTTACCTGTGTGTGCAGGAGTGCCTCAGAACAGACCCCGAGCGTGACTGAATCCACCGTGTGCAGGAACACGACAGAACAGAACAGACCCCAAGTGTGACTGAATCCACTGTGTGCAGGAACACGACAGAACAGAACAGACCCCGAGTGTGACTGAGTCCACTGTGTGCAGGAACACAGCGCAACAGACCAGACCCCGAGCGTGACTGAATCCACACAGTGATCCTGGAGAGTGGGGTGCATGTGTGGGAAGGGAGGCCTGGCCTGAGGCTCCGAGCTGGTGGGAACCTGACTGCGGAAGAGCCTGGCCCCACGGTCCCGGCTGCCCAGATGGGGCGGCTGCGGTTGTGTGTCCTTGCAGTCTTCATGGCTTGCTATGTGACATTGGATGGTCTGAGTGTGTCACTGTGATGAAATGTGGATGTAACCTGTGGTGGAGTATGTCAGGGACACAGGAGCCAATAGAGCGAGAACCCAGCGGCCAGAGTAGGGACAGCGTGACCTGCAGGAGGGGTCAGGCCACGCTGGATTGTGACTTGAAGCAGAGCATGGCGGTCCTGGGTTCACACCACTGTAGTGAGCAGATGCAGATCCGAAGGGGAGAGGAGATGAACGTCCCAAGCAGAGGAATTCCACCGTCGAGAACGCCCTGCTTCCGGGCAGGCCGTGCAGAGCAGATGAGCACTTTTCTCTTTATTCTTCCTTTTTGTTGTTTTTTTGAAACAAGGTCTTGCTCAGGCTAGAGTGCAGTGGCACAATCTCAACTCACTGCATCCTTGACCTCCCGGGCTCAAGTGACCCTCTCACCTCAGCTTCCCAAGTAGCTGGGACTACAGGCGCGCACCACTGCATCTGGTTATTTTTTTAATTTTTATTTTTTTTGAGACGGAGTCTCACTCTGTTGTCCAGACTGGAGTGCAGTGGCGAGAAAAGTGCCTGGCCACTTCTCTTAGAGTTAATTTGGTTTAATGCTATAAATGGGCTGGGTGCGGTGGTTCACTCCCAGGAGATCGAGACCAGCCTGGGCAACATGGTGAAACCTCGTCTCTACAAAATGTTTTTAAAAAATTAACCAGATGCTGTAATCCCAGCACACTGGGAGGCCGAAGTGGGTGGATCATGAGGTCAGGAGATCGAGACCATCCTGGCCAACATGGTAAAACCCCATCTCTATCTAAAATACAAAAATTAGCCAGGTCCGGTGGCGGGCACCTGTAGTCCCTGGTACTTCAGGAGGCTGAGGCAGGAGAATGGTGTGAACCCGGGAGGCGGAGCTTGCAGTGAGCCAAGATTGTACCACTGCACTCCAGCCTGAGCGACAGAGCGAGACTCCGTCTCAAAAAAAAAAAAAAAAAAAAGCCTGGCATGGTGTAATTGGATTGTAGTCCCAGGAGGTGGAGGCTGCAGTGACCTGAAATCACACCGCTGCACTCTAGTCTGGGCAGCAGAGTGAGACCCTATCTCAAAAAATTGAAAAGTTATGTGAGACTGGGCGCTGTGGCACACCTGTAATCCCAGCACTTTGTGGGGCCAAGGCAGGCAGATTGCTTGAGGTCAGGGGTTCCAGACAGCCTGGCCAACATGGCAAAATCCCGTCTCTACTAAAAATACAAAAATTAGCTGGACGTGGTGGCTCATGCTTGTAATCTCAGCTACTCGGGAGGCTGAGGCAGGAGAATCCCTTGAACCCAGGAGGCGGAGGTTGCAGTGAGCCAAGATCGCGCCACTGCACTCCAGCCTGGGTGACAGAGTGAGACCCCATCTCAAAAAAAAAAAAAGTTATGAATGGTGGTCCATGAGGCACTTGTACCGTGGTTAGAATCACAGCACAATTCTTGAGGTCACAAAGATGTTATAAAAGCTCGTTCCAAAAACATACCTTCCTCTGCGGGGGCGTTTTACAGCAGTCAGCCAGGCCAGGTGGGGGCGCCTGTGGCTGCTCCAGGAGGGTGATGGGAGGGCTGGTCCCACACGGGGGTCCACGCTGCATCGGCTGCTCGGGCTGTGGCTGCTGCACAGCCCACCCAAGAGGGACTGGGATAGCAGGGCGTGGGCTCCCGGGAGCTGACTGAGATCCTGTCCAGTGTGGCGGGGCCTTTTCCTCATTGGGACCCTGGTGTTCTCAGGTGGTACACTGGGCTCTGGAAGGGAGGGAGGATGGAGACACAGGTTGAAGTTGGGTGCGCACGCCCACCTTCTCCCCCGGGATAGACCCATGGCGTCCAGAGCTGCAGGATTTGCTCCATTTGTGAAGTGCCCTCCTGGAGTCCTGAGGGGTAGTGTGGTGACACCCGCAGTCCTGGGACGGCAGGGGCCGGCCTTGGAGCCCCTCCTGGGAGCTGTGCAGCCCGGGTTTGGTCGCGTTTCTCAGACGCCCCTGCCTTGCTGTTACAGACGGCCAATGGGAACGTGGAGGCCAAGGTGGTGTGCTTCTACCGGAGGCGGGACATCTCCAGCACCCTCATCGCCCTGGCCGACAAGCACGCAAGTGAGTCCGGCCTTCCCCGGGGTGGCCGCCTGGCGGGAGGGTCCGCCGGGGAGGGCTGGCGGGGTCCTTCTTCCCTAGGGTCCATCCTCGGGGTCCTGGCCTCGTGGGGCCACCCTCTGCCCAACTCGCTCTGGCCTCTCTTTCTCTCCCTTCCACGGTGGGTGGGGGTGTCCTGGCTCCGTTTCCTCGGGGGCTGGGCGAATGAACTCCTCACAGGCCCCTCTGGAGCGGTGTGCCTCTCACTGGCATCCTCTGTGAGCTTGTCACGGGGTGTGGCTGGGTGTGGGCATCATTGGTTGAGGCTTCTTTTTTTCTTTTATGATGACTTCTGGAGACTTTTCAGGCTGGTGGGACCCTGCTGCCCACACCTGCCACTGTCTCTCGCCTTTTAATTTTGTGAAGAGGCTTCTGTTGGCATTCTGAGTAGTGCTTTCAGGAAAGCAGTCCTCTCCTTATTCTTTACAATTCAAACTCAAATTCAGTAAACTGGCTGGAAGGGGCTGCTGTGGCCAGCACAGTGTGTGGGAGGAAGCCACTGGCTGCATGGGAATGCCCTCAGCCTTGGGGGCCCAGCTCCTCCCCTGGGAACAGGTACTCACAGGTGATGGAGTCCCCCGCACCGGGGGACGTCGACTTCAGAGCCAGGAGCCAGAGGCACCCCCACGCCCTCCACACGCTACTGACACAGGGCCTGCCGGGCTGGGCCCACCTGCACCAGACACTGTGGTGCCCCCACTGAGGCCTCTCATGTCGGTGGGGGCAGGCGCGAGGGCTGTTATTGGCTTCCGCTCTGATACATCAGCTGAGGTGGGATTTGAGCCCAGGCTGAGGCTGTGGTCTGTAGGGTGACATTTCCCAGTAGGTGAGGCATGTGACTGCCCGAGTACCTGTGTTGCTGGGGTGGGCCAAGGTCCCACCTATAGCCTCCTATGACCCCTAATGGGGTGAGGTCCAGGGACTGTGATTGGCAGTGGGTCAGGTGGGAGGACCCTGACATCTTCTGCCCCTGTCCCAGTGCTGTGGGTGAGGGCAGGAAGCCAGCCCAGGCAACCTCCCCCTGCCCTGGGAGGGGCTTAGGGGCAGGACAGACCATCCTGCCACCAGTGTCTTGTTCCTGAGCCTTTGCTGGGAGTCCGCCAGGGCAGTGCTCGTGGAAGGAAGGGTCCCTTAACCCCACTGCCTTGCCCACTGGACAGCTGCAGCCTTTCCTCGGCACCCAGTGGATGCGGACGTGAGCTGCCCTGGGGCAGTGCAGCTGGGCTGGGCCCCTGGGTCCACTCTGGACACCGGGCTGTGGGGCCTGTGGTGGCCCAAAGGGAGCTGCCAGTTGACCATGGGCTTCCTCTGGCTTCGTGAGGAACAGGAACCTCCTAGCTCTCTGCTCAGAGGAGGGGAGCCTTCAAGGTGGGGCATGGTGACCCTTGACCTCTGACCTCAAAGCCTGTGTACTCCACTGGTGCGCGCTCCAGGCACCAAGGAAGAGAGCTGGGGATGTTGAAAGTCCACAGGCTGCACATTCTGGAGGGGCGTTTGGTGCGGCCCTTGGCCCTGCAGGTGCTGGACGCCAGCCAGCAGCACGGCTGGTGGTTCTTGGTGTCGGGGACTGACCTGTGTCAACTCTGCAGGGAGTGGGAGAAGCAGTGGTGGGGAGCGGGCCGGCGCTGGAGAAGCAGTGGTGGGGAGCGGGCCGGCGCTGGAGAAGCAGTGGTGGGGAGCGGGCCGGCGCTGGAGAAGCAGTGGTAGGGGAGCGGGCTGGCGCTGGAGAAGTTTGTGATGGGCTTCCCATGCTTGGAGAAGCTATGGTGAGCCATTGGAGAAGAGTGGTAGGGGAGTCATTGATGCATAGTGCCCTAGGCTGAATGGCTGGCTGATGAAGCAGTGCCCAGGCTGAGTTGCACAGCTGGAGAAGCAGTGGTGGGGAGTATTGGAGGATGGAGGAAATGAAATGGATGGTTGAAATGAAGGAGAGGGAAGCCGGAGAAAGCAGTGGACAGGATGGATAGTGCCCAGGCTGAAACAGTGGATGGAAGGGAAGGATGGAGGAAAATGAATGGAGGAAAATGGAAATGGACTAGCTGGATGGAAGCTTGTGCACCAGGCCGGGCTGAGCTGGAGAAGCAGTGCCCAGGCTGAGCAGGCTGGCTGGAGAAGCAGTGCCCAGCTGGGAAGCTGGCTGGCTTGGAGAAGCAGTGGTCCAGCTGAGTGGCTGGCCAGAGGAAGCAGTGGGGAGGGACATGGAGAAGCAGTGCCTAGGTTGTGCCATGGCTGAGAAGCAGTGGTGGGGAGCTGGCTGGTACTGAGAAGTAGTGCCTAGGCTGAGTAGGCTGAGAAGGAAAGCCTAGGTTGAGCGGGGCTGGATGGAGAAGTAGTGAGTTCAGGAAGGGAAGGTGGAGAAAGGGAGCATGGAGAAATGGAAGGAGTGGAGGAAGTGGAGTGGAAGCAGGTGGTGGAGGAAGGAGCGGCGGAAGGAGAAGGGTGGAGGTGGTGGCAGGAAGGAGGAAGGGAGTGAAGTAATGGTGATACAGTTCAGGCTGAGGGCTGGAGCTGATATGAAAGTCTGAGTGGGTCATGGGAGGAAGAGTGGCCCAGGCTGAGCCGGGCCATGGAGCAGTAGGGGAGCGGCTGGATGAAGAAATTAGGAATGGAATGGAGCCGGGAGAAGAGTTCATGGAGGGCTGGAGGAAGAAATGGAAGGAAGGAAGGAGGGGTGGAGGAATGGAATGGTGGAAGGGAATGGAAGGGAATGGAAGGAAACCGGAAGGAACAGGCTGAGCGGGTTGGCTGCCAGAGAAAAGCAGTGCCTGGCTGAGCTGGCCATGCCAGGTGCCAGTGGTGGGGAGCGGGCTGGCACTGGAGAAGCAGTGCCCAGGCTAAGTGGGTCGCAGGTGGCCCCGCTGGGGTCTGTGCGGGCTCAGGTGCCACCGTTGAGTTGGGCATGTTTATGGCTGGCCCAGGCGATCCCTGCCCCCAACCTCTGGCACCTGGGAGTGTCCCTGTCTGAGAGTGCCCAGACAGTGGTTTTTTAGGGTACGGTGTCCCCCTTTCCTGAGGTTCTGCTCTCAGACACCCCAGAAGATGGCCTTTTGCTAGGAGGGTCCCAGAAGGGGACTCCAGACATAATGTGATTAGAGGTATCAGAGGGTGGGTTTTCCAGAAGGGCCTCATCGGGGCTGGTGGGACTGGGCAGAGAGCAGCAGTGCCCCCCCAGGTGCCCAGCCCAGCCCCTTTGGACGGTGCTCCCTGGAAAGCTGCATGGCGGCCCCTCTGCAGGGCGTTCCTGTGAACTGACAGCCCAGCTGCAGGGAGCAGGCATCATGGGTGACGGGTCTGCTGCTGGTCCAGGGGCTCGGAGCGCAGCCCCACTCTTGCCTGGTGACTGGGCCTTGCGGTGATTCTGCAGGGCCCACATCCCCGGGGTTGTGTACATCTGTGCGTTTCTCCTGCTCGCTCTGTGAGCTCATGGCAGCCCGGGTGAGGCCCCAGCTGATCCCAGGGACAGGTGTGAGGACACTCCGGGAGGCCTCTGGCTCTTCCACGTCACTGCCTCCACCCAGTCGCTGCTGGGGCATCCAGCCCACAGTGCAGGCCTCAGGGTGGAGGGTAGACACCGGCCAGGCTGCACCGCGGCCCCTGCGGCAGAGAAGACCTCACCCCGGCAGGCTGTGAGCGTGAAGCCTTTTACAGACAGAACGACAGGGAGAGGGGAACGTCCCTCCTCAGAGCCCCCCAGAGCAGGTGTGGGGGCCCTGGAGACCACAGCCTAGAGTGGGTGTGAGGGCACAGCCTGGGCCTCGTCCTGAGCCTGGGGCTGCCATTCCCTAGGCCTCATGCTTCGGGGTGTATCCAGGGTCCGAGGGAGGGTTCAGAGTGTGGGCGGTGCAGGGTGCACTGGCCAGCCCCGCCTCCCGCCTGGGTGTTTCTGCCTGTTGGCCTCCTGAGGAGCTGCAGGCCTACTTCGCCCACATCTCCGACAGGCTGCACCCCGCAGCCCTGTTCTGCTGATCGGGGCACTGGTGAGATGGGAGTCTCGGAGTCGCTGTGGGCTTCTCTGCAGGCTGGGTCGGTGCGCTGACGGGGCCTGGCATAGGGCGGGTGTGAACGAACGCCAGCCTCTGGTCTGGGATGGTGTGTGGGCCTCTGGGCCCTGGGGATTTCTGAGTTCGGGTGCAGTTTGCTTGTGGGGCCCCAGGAGTGGGAGCGAGTGAGGTGTGTTGGCCTGGGATGCTGGGACTGGGGCTATCCTGGTCAGCCCTGCCCTGTTCTATGGACCGGTGGGAGGTGAGGCTCAGCAGGCAGACACCCCAGGCTTCTGAGGCCCAGATAGGGCCTGCTCAGAACAGGCCCAGCATGGCTGCTCCCAGCCTCAATCTGGGAGTGCCCAAAGGAGCCAGGACTTCCTGCAGGCACCACAAGGGGGCCGCAGAGAGCGAGCAACCCGGCTGGCTGTGGTCCGGTCTGGGGACCTCGGGCTCAGAGAGCCGGCAGGACGCTGAGCGGGATGAGTGGCCCACTGGCGGCCGGTGCTGGGTGTGCGAGGGGACGGTGGGGAGCACCACCGCACACCCCCATTTTGGGTGTTATAAGAACCCTACTTGGGTTCCTAGCACAGGGCAGGAATGCCCATGCTGCTGGCCCACGGCCGGCCTCGGCCTCTTCTGGACAGCCTGTTCTGGGAAGCCGCAATGGAGTGAGAGCCGGGGTGGTCGCTGGACAGGGGCCCTCCACAGCCAGGCTTGTCTGGGCTCTTCCCAAAGAGGCTTGGCACTGGGTGGGTGGCGGCCGAAGTGGGGGGACGTTGAGGCCCAGATGATCTTCAACCGGGTGGTCTTCACACCCCACCGGGAGGCCTGTGGCCCCCGTTCTGCCCTGCCCCCTGGTGGCACAGCCCTCGGTCCGGGCCCTGGGCAGGGAGCAGGCCGCTGCTCTGCGCTGACCGTGCTGCCGGGTGCTGTCTGTCTGTTATATAGCCCTGTCAGTCTGCTATAAGGCCGGACCGGGGGCGGACAACGGCGAGGAAGGTAAGAGCCGGCCTCCGCAAGGAGGGCGTCCTCCTGTCTGTGTCCCTGGGCTGGGGGCGGCAGCGCCGCTGAGGGACAGAGTTTGGGCGGGCCGCCTGCATGCCTGCACCCTGCGCCCGGCCGGCCCAGCTGAGGAGGGGCCCTCCCTTGTGTCCGGCCCACAGCCCAGACTTGGTGCAGCCCCGGCCTGAGGGTGACCTGCTGGTGTGGGAGGTCTGTGGTGGGCTGTGTGGGGCTGTCTGGTCATGAGATGGGGAGGGACAGAGGGCAGCTGCCCCTCGCCCTCCTTGCCTGGGCACTTGGCAGCCGCCGGCTCCCCTGCTCCTTTTGCTCTTTTGTCTGCTGCTTCTGGGGCTGGCCCAGACCTTGTTCTCCCTCCTCCTTCCATCTTCATGCCCTGGGGAATCTGGGCCTTCAGGGTGCCTGGACTTAAAGGGCACATGGGCACCAGAGTGTCTGCAGGGGTACCTGCCAAGGAGTTGCTGGGCCGCCATGGGGTGGGGCAGCGGGACAGTGTCCAGCAGCAGGAGGACGCGCACCTGCCAGGACGGGGCCTCCTGCGTGCTGGCGCCGGGTGGGGCCGGTGGGGTGGGCTTTGGTCTGGCAGCGTGCGTCTGCCTTGGTGCTGACAGGGGCTCCTTGTCCTTCAGGGGAAATAGAAGAGGAAATGGAGAATCCGGAAATGGTGGACCTGCCCGAGAAACTAAAGCACCAGCTGCGGCATCGGGAGCTGTTCCTCTCCCGGCAGCTGGAGTCCCTGCCCGCCACGCACATCAGGTAGCCCCCAGCAGCTCCCGCCCTGGGCCCCTCGGGCTGTCCTCGCCCTTCCAGCCTGCCCGTCCTTCTTTTCCAGGGGCAAGTGCAGCGTCACCCTGCTCAACGAGACCGAATCGCTCAAGTCCTACCTGGAGCGGGAGGTGAGGCCCAGCCTGGCCTGGTCTGCTGCAGCCAGTCCCAGGCCACTGTTTCCTCCACCCGTGACCTCTGCTGGCCTGGGCAGCGGGGACGATTTTCCCTCCTCCCTCTAGGCGCAGGCTGTTCTGGAGGGAAGCGGGGATTGCGTCCTGACAGCCACTTCCGGGTGTCCTAGTGTGCAGCTGCCCCTACCCTACGCATCCAGAGTTGTGGGCCAGGAGCACAGGGCTTTTTCCTCTTGCCACTGCCTCCCAGACAACCAGCGAGGGGAGGTCCCCCTGGGGAGGATGTGGCTGAGGCATATGGGGGCAGGGGCCACCTGGGTCTTTGTAGGAGTCTTGGCTGGTCCCTCCTGGGCAGTGGGCAGAGTCCTGGTAGGCCCACCTTGGGGGTCACCTGTGATTATACTGTGTTACCTGCCATATAGCATCCCCCAAGGTGTGACAACCAAAAAATGTCTCTAGACAGTGCCATACCTACTTGGGGAGCAGTGTCGCCTGACGGAAAGCGGTGGCACTGAGGCTGCTGTGAGATGCAGCTAACGGGAGGGTTGGGTTTCCGAGGCCACGTGGGGCCAAAAACGTCTGGAGCGTGTTGGTTCCCTGGAGTGCCTGTCATAGTTGCAGGGCACACCTGCCCAAGGGGCAGGCCCATCTCCAGGCCTGGGGCTTGGCCTCTCACAGGCTCTGCTGCCACCTGGCTGGAGTCTTGTGGCCTGAACACCCCCAGTGTGTCCAGCCAGCCCAGATGCAGGTTGCTGGATGAAGCCCTACCCTCCCTGTCCTAGGGGGGCTCATCTCTGCCGTGGCCATCGGCGCTCTGGCGTGGGCTCTGAAGGATCCAGGATGGCCACGGTGTGTCCCAAGCTCAGTCCTGTACTACCCCTGTGGCCCCAGTCCCCATTCCCACCACACAGCCTGGAAACAGGCATGAAGTGGCTCAGCTCGGGCTGTGGTCGTGCCCCAGGCCTTAGCTCAGAGTCATGAGCAGGCAGAGAAGAGCAGGCAGGGCTCGGCCCGGGGTTGTGACACATGCCTGGAGCATGGGCTGGGCTCGAACCCTCTCAGGCTGCCAGACCAGCTTCCCAGAAGGCTGAGCCGCAACCTGCTGGGCATGAGCAGAGGCTGTGGGTCGCCGTGAAGGCCCTGCTCAGGAAGGAGGAGTGCCCTTACTGACAGAGCCACACAGAGAGGGTGAGGCTGCAGAAATGCCTCTGGGGACGCAGAAAATGTGTGTTAGCAAGAAAGGCCTGTGAGGAAGCAGCAGGTGCAGTGACAAGCCTGTATGCACCGCATCAGCCCTAGAAACGGCCGGGTTGACGCTCACGAGGGGACAAAGCAGGCTGCTCAGGCACCCCGAAACCCTCCTGCTGCACGATGCAGCCTTGCCCCGCCTTCACTTTCTTTCTTTTTTATTGAGACAGAGTTTCGCTCTTGTTGCCCAGGCTGGAGTGCAATGGTGCGATCTTGGCCCACTGCAACCTCAGCCTCCTGGGTTCAGGCGATTCTCCTGCCTCAGCCTCACGAGTAGCTGGGATGACAGGCGTGCGTCACCACGTCTGGCTAATTTTTAGTAGAAACGGGGTTTCACCACGTTAACCAGGCTGGTCTCGAACTGACCTCGGGTGATCATCCCGCCTCAGGTGTAATCCCTCCCACAGTGCTGGGATTACAGGCGTGAGCCTCTGCGCCCGGCCACTTACCTCTTTTTTCTTACCTGGGGTTTCTGAACAGCCCCAACGTGGGAATTTAATGTAACAGGCTCAGGGTGAGTACACGTAGCACCCGGCAGAAGCTTGCGCCACTGAGCCCTGGGGGATTGTGCCCCTGCCTCGCCTCAAATAACCCTCACTGATGAAGTCCTGACGAACACGGACTCACATCACAGATAAGCAGGAACATCACACAGCGGTCACAGACACACCCAGGCCCTGGCCGGTGGAGCAGTCCGGCACCAAATAGAAACCATGTGTGTTTATTAATTTAAAGAAATAGGCCGGGCGCAGTGGCTCATGCCTATAATCCCAGCACTTTGGGAGCCCAAGGCCAGGGGAATCACTTGAGCTCAGGAGTTCCAGAGCAGCCTGGGCATCATAGTGAGACCTCAACTCTACAAAAGTAAAAAAAATTAGCCAGGCGTGGTGGTGCACACTTACTGTTGTCCCAGCTACTCAGGAGGCTGAGGTGGGAGGATTGCTTGAGTCAAGAGGTGGCGGCTGCAGTGAGTCAAGATCGCACCACTGTACTCCAGCTTGGGTGACAGAACAAGACCTTGTCTCCAAAAAATAAAAATAAAAATAATCCAGGCAGAGTAGCAGCTGAGGCTGAGCCTGGCAGCTGGCCTCTGGATAGTCGTGTCAGTTCAAGAGGATGAAGGCCCTGCTGCAGCATGGCTCATGGTCACACATGGAACAGGTGTCATGCTGGACTTTAAAGGTAGCTCTTGAAAGAAAAAACGCAGAGTAGCTTTCAGAATAGGTGAGAGGGAGCCCGGCACAGTGGCTCACGCCTGTAATCCCAGCACTTTGGGAGGCCGAGGCAGGTGGATCACCTGAGCTCAGGAGTTTGAGACCAGCCTGACCAACATGGTGAAACCGTGTTTCTACTGAAAATACAAAACATTAACCGAGTGTGTGGCGGGTGCCTGTAATCCCAGCTACTTGGAAGGCTGAGGCAGGAGAATTGCTTGAACCCAGAACGCGGAAGTTGCAGTGAGCCGAGATCGCGCCGTCGCACTCTAGCCTGGGCAACAAGAGCGAAACTCTGCCTCAAAAAAAGAAAAAAAAGGCAAATAAGTCATGGTTTTTGGGCTGCAGTCGTATCTACCCGGCCTTGGTAAGGGCTTGTGGAGCCTGGCCCCGCCCCTGTAGCTGCTCAGAGGCCCCGCCCCTGCTGACCCTCAGCATGTCTCCTCCGGGCAGGGTCATGGGGCAGGTGCATCCCCCGGTGACCCTCGAGGCCCCGCTGTAGGCTCCTCCCGGGCATGGCCGGGAGCTGTGGGGGCTCCTGTGCCCTCCCTCCGGCACCTGTGTCACCCTGCAGGAGCTCTGGGCAAGACCGTCCCAGCAGTCTGGCCGTGCTGGTACCTCTCTGACCCTCCCGGCAGCCCAGCCGTGCTAACGCCTCTCTGTCTCCTGTGGTGTTTTCCAGGATTTCTTCTTCTATTCTCTAGTCTACGACCCACAGCAGAAGACCCTGCTGGCAGATAAAGGAGAGATTCGAGTAGGAAACCGGTACCAGGCAGACATCACCGACTTGTTAAAAGAAGGTAGGGTGGGCCGCCCTGGGCATGGCGTGCTGCGTCCCGTCCTGCCCTGCCGGCTGACACACTGGGCAAGAGGAGGCTGGGACACGGCCGCCGTGTCAGTAACTCCTGTGTGACTGGGGGCAGCAGGTGCAGGCCTGGGCTCTGTCCACACGGGTGGTGTGTGTGGGCTGGTGTCCCGGAGCCTTCCCCCACCCACTGCTGGTGGTGGTGTGGTTCTGGGGAAGCCCCAGACCCTCAGGCAGGACGTGGTGGTCAGTTGTCCCTGCACAGTGAGACCTGGTTTCCTTGTGGCAGTAGTTTTTCTTTTTCTTTTTTTTCAGATGGAGTCTCGCTCTGTTGCCCAGGCTGGAGTGCAGTGGGGTGATCTCAGCTCACTGCAACTTCCACCTCCTAGGTTCAAGCGATTCTCCTGCCTCAGCCGCCTGAGTAGCTGGGATTACAGGCACTGCCATCACACCCGGCTAATTTTTTTATTTTTAGTAGAGACAGGGGTTCACCATGTTGGCCGGGATGGTCTTGAACTCTTGACCTCAGGCCTCCCAAGGTGCTGGGATTACAGACATGAGCCACCGAGTCTGACCTTGGCGGTTGTTTTTCACTACTTTTTTTTTTTTTGGACAAGGTCTAGCTCTGTTGCCCAGGCTGGAGTGCAGTGGTGCGATCATAGCTCACTGCAGCTTCAACCTCCCAGACTCAGATGATCCCCCCACCTCCGCCTCCCGGGTAGCTGGAACTACAGGCACGCACCACCACACCCCGCTAATTTTTTTGTATTTTTAGTAGAGGCAGGGTTTCACCATGTTGCCCAGGTTGGTCTCAAACTCGTGACCTCAAGTGATCTACCTGCCTTGGCCTCCCAAAGTGCTGGGATTACATGTGTGAGCCACTGCATCTGGCCTTGTTACTTTTTTTTTTTTTTTTTTTGAGACAGAGTCTCGCTCTGTCGCCCAGGCTGGAGTGCAGTGGCGCGATCTCGGCTCACTGCAAGCTCCGCCTCCCGGGTTCACGCCATTCTCCTGCCTCAGCCTCCCGAGTAGCTGGGACTACAGGCGCCCGCCACCTTGCCCGGCTAGTGTTTTGTTTTTTTTTTTTTAAGTAGAGATGGGGTTTCACCGTGTTAGCCAGGATGGTCTGGATTTCCTGACCTCGTGATCCGCCCGTCTCGGCCTCCCAAAGTGCTGGGATTACAGGCTTGAGCCACCGCGCCCCTCTCATTAGTTTTTTAAAGTTCTTTTGTCTCCAGAAATTTTCTTCTGTGTAAATCTGCCTGCGTTTCTTGTGTTGCCTGTGGGTGCCCCACCCTTGAGGTCTGATAGGGCCATGGAGCTCTGACGCAGCATGCACTCCAGACGCAGGCGGCCTCCTCCCTCCGCCGGGTGCTTCAGCAGCCCTGGTGGGAAGTCCTGAGGCTCACTGTCACCTTCTCAACCCTGTCCCCGCTGGGCAAGGCTGTGAGGCTGCCCTCAAGACGCAGGGCTCTGTCCTGAGGGTCGGCAGGGACTCGCATCCCTGCTTCTTGTAGTTGTGATCGAGGTGTTTGGTGATTTTCCTCTTTTGGTTTGCTTTGAGAGTGGGTCTTGCTGTGTTTCCCAGGCTGGACCTGAAGTCCTGGGCTCCAGCGATCCTCGAGCCTCAGCCTTCCGAGTAGCTGGGGCTGTTTCGTGTTCTTGGTTGTCCATAAGATGCACCGGTGCCACCTTCCCCAGGCACCTGCGGGCTCTAGCACTGGGCTAGCAATGTAGTGGGCCTGCTGCTTTGCAAGCTCTGGGAGGTGCTGGGCAGTCGGGGACAGACCCCCCCTCTCTCCAGGCACACAGGGCACGTTGAGGCCTGGGTCAGCGTGGGGAGGCTGCTGTGCTGAGGCCTGTGGGTCTGAGTGTGGAGAGGCCTCTGTACTGGGGCCTGTGGGTCTGAGTGTGGGGAGGCCGCTGTACTGGGGCCTGTGGGTCTGAGTGTGGAGAGGCCGCTGGTGTGGGTCTGAGCGTGGGGTGGCCTCTGTGCTGGGGCTTGTGGGTCTGAGCGTGGGGAGGCCGCTGCTGGGGCCAGCCTGTGGAGTCCTGAGTGTGGAGGCAGCTGTGCTGGGGGCCCGGCCTGTGGGTCTGAGCGTGGGGAGGCCTCTGTGCTGGGGCCCGGCCTGTGGGTCTGGCGTGGGGAGGCCTCTGTGCTGGGGCCCGGCCTGTGGGTCTGAGTGTGGGGAGGCCTCTGAGCGTGGGGAGGCCGCTGCGCTGGGGCCCGGCCTGTGGGTCTGAGCTTGGGGAGGCCTCTGTGCTGGGCCTGTGGGTCACCAGTGGGGAGGCCTCTGGCTGGGGCCTGTGGGTCTGAGCCTGGGGGAGGAGGGGCCTCTGTGCTGGAGAGACCTGTGGGTCCTGGCGTGGGGGCAGCTGTGCTGGGGCCTGTGGGTCTGGCGATGGGGAGGAGCGGCTGTGCTGGGGCCACAATAGGTCTGGCCGGTAGAGGGGGGCAGCTGCTGGAGCCTGGCCTGTGGGTCTGAGCCTGTGGGGAGGCCTCTGTGCTGGGGCCTGTGGGTCTGAGTGTGGGGAGGCCTCTGTGCTGGGGCCTGGCCTGTGGGTCTGAGTGTGGGGAGGCCTCTGTGCTGGGGCCTGGCCTGTGAGTCTCAGCATAGGGAGGCCGCTGTGTTGGGTCTGGGCCTGTGGCCTCCAGGGTGCCCTGCTGTCATACCAGGGTCTCCCAGCCTGGGGCTATCTTGCCTTTCTGGGCTGGCCAAGGGTGAAGGCCTGGCAGCCACGCCCAGGTGGAAAGGCAGCATCCGTGGCTGGGAGACAGGTGAGAACACAGATCACATGAGGGCCAGAGAGTGAGGAGTCGTCTCAGGTCAGAGGCCCTCACGTGGCGCATCCGTTCCTTCAGCCAGGGGCTGGTGGGCCTGGCAGGAGAATGGGCCTTGAGGTGCCCCCATCCTCCCGTGTACACAGGGTTGAGATCCGACCTGCAGAGACCTGGCAGAGCTCTGTAGGGCCTGGGGCGATGGGACTAAGGGTCCACCAGCCTGAGCCAGCCGCAGGAGCCGACCTCCTCCTCCCCACGCTGCCTTCCCCACTGCCCTGCCGTTCCTTGGCTTTTGGGCTGCTGGTGCAAGGGCCAGGGATCCCACAAGCTTGTGTGGGGCTGGGATGTGGCTTCCAGAGCCTTCCCCACCTCCAGGAGGCCGTGTCCCTCTTGAGTGAT
Organism: Papio anubis; assembly: GCF_008728515.1. NCBI lineage: Eukaryota > Metazoa > Chordata > Mammalia > Primates > Cercopithecidae > Papio > Papio anubis. The sequence continues at coordinate 1,154,066 of NC_044982.1, read as the reverse complement.
GGAAAATTGCACACTAGCTGTGCACCTGCCTTTAGTGAGTTTGAAACGTCAAAGGGAGTGCGACCGTCATGACCAGCGGTGAGCATACACAGAGGCACAGTGGCTTGTGTGGTTCACACCAAGGCTCAGCTTCTTGGCAGTCAGGGAGCTGGACCCCAGCTTCCCCAGGGTACCCCTGAGCCAAGGTGAGGAGTCCACACCAGGCCGAAGACCCTCCAGCCCTCCTCACTGGTTCACACAGCCCCAGGCCCTTCACCTCCAGGGCCATGCAGCGGCCCCTCCCTCTGCAGCACTGCGCTTCCCTGGCTGACCCCGTCCTCTGAGACTGGCCAGGCATTGTTTCCTAGAGGCCGCAAGGCTTGACCCTCCCTGGACACACGGCCCAGGACGCCCGACCCTCAGGGCAGGGTCTGGGAGCCAGTGCCCCTTAGCGAGGGTAGTGTTTCCTTGGGGACTTTCTAGTCTCAAGAGCTCTCTCCATGCTGGACCTGTAGCCAGGCGCCCCAGTGGAGGGCGGCCCCACACTCCATGGTCCTTGGTCAGGAGCCTCGGTGCTGCCCGGGGCCAGAGGGGAGCCGCCTGCAGAGTCTGAGGCTGGCACCCTGCGCTGAGCCATGGAGGCTGGAGAGGGGACAGAGGACAATTGTGGAACTTTCTCCGAGTCCTCCCTGGGAGTCAGGCTCGGCCATGCTCAGACGCACATTCTCCTGAGGGTGTCTCCCAACACCACAGTCTTGGTTTTTTGCGAGTGAAAGACTGTTTTGTCAGAAACCCTGCTGGCCCTGGCCGACTGCAGGCATCAGGTGGCCTCTTCACCAGCCTTGAGTTCTCCATCGTCCCAGCTCCCAGAAGACAGGAAACAACTAGTGACCCCAGAGGCACCCCCCCGCTGCCCCCCGGCTCTGGCTATGCCGGGTTTAGAGCAGCTGCCCCAGAACCTGCCAGGGTGGAAGAGGGGCCAGGAGGGAGCCTGTGCCCCCAGAAGGTCCCTGGAGGTGGTCTGCCTGCTGTTGGGATGTGGCAGGGCCCTCTTGCAACACCATGTGAATCCGAGTATCTCAAAATAAAAAGCTTGGGCCGGGCACAGTGGCTCGTGCCTACGATCCCAGCACTTTGGGAGGCCAAGGTGAGTGGATCACCTGAAGTGAAGAGTTTGAGACCAGTCTGGGAAACATGGTGAAACCCCGTGTCTACTGAAAATACAAAAATTAGCTGGGTGTGGTGTCGGTGCCTGTGGTCCCAGCTACTCAGGAGGCTGAGGCAGCAGAATCGCTTGAACCTGGGAGGTGGAGGTTGCAGTGAGCCGAGATCGCACCACTGCACTCCAGCCTGGGCAACAGAGTGAGACTCCATCTCAAAAAATAATGATAATAATAAATAAATAAAGAGCTTGATTTAAATTTACAAACCAACCTTCCCATCTCTTGTGGCCACAGTTCTTGAAGCCCTGCATTCTGGGCAGGCTGAGAGGCCCCTTGCGTGTGCACCCCATCCCCGGGTTGAGAGGCCACTGTGTGCCAAGTGTGCATGCGTGTACTTGTGTGTGCAACAGCCTCCGTCCAGCCTTGCACCCTGGCCTCACCTATGGGGCCCTGCAACCCTTCCCCTTCCCCATCCCAGCAGCTCCGTGCGCCTGGGGAGGAGAGGCGCGACCCGGCGTGCTGGGGGACCCTGTCTCAGAAAGGCCACACTTCTCTCTGTAGGCGAGGAGGACGGCCGAGACCAGTCCAAGCTGGAGACCAAGGTGTGGGAGGCGCACAACCCACTCACAGACAAGCAGATCGACCAGTTCCTGGTAGTGGCCCGGTGAGTCCTGCTCCTGGGCAAGAGCAGCAGGGGTGGTGCCTGGAGCTCCTGTTCTCCCTGCCCTGTGGTGGGTGTTGGGGACGTGACAGTCTTGGATCCCATATCCCAACATGAAGCCCATGCGTTGCGGCCCTGACACCCTGCTAGCAGTTCCCAGAGAGGCTCGCGAGCGCTGGGCCCAGGCTCTTCGTTAAATAGAAGGGCGGCCCTTTTCGGGGGCGGGCCTGTGTGCCCACCCATGTGTCCCTAATGGGACTTTCCCAGGATGGGCCAGAGGCGCTCTCCCACTCCTGGGCCGCTGGGAGCAAGTGGGCTGGGCCTGGTCAGGGAGCAGAGCAGCTGCAGCCCAGGCAGACCCCTGGGGCGGGGGGAAGTTCGAGGCCCAGGAGAGGACCATGCACCTTCCCTGCCAGCAGCCTAGGAGGTGGAGAAAACCCCAAAAGAAGCCCCAAGGCGATTGCCAGTCTATCAGGATGCCTTCAGTCAGACACGTGGGTTCTTGGGTGGGTGCTGGGCCCCACTCCCCATCCTGGGGCCCAAGACACAAGGAATCCTTGCCACCTGTGGGCTGCTCCCTGCGATGCCCGTGCAGTTTGTCGCTGCTGCCCATGGTGCCCTGGTCCCTGGCGCCTGTGGAGCGGTGTGCCTGGGTGGAGCCCCTGCTCAGCCATGGCCCAGGTCCCTGGTGCCTGGGGAGCGGTGTGCCTGGGTGGAGCCCCTGCTCAGCCGTGGCCCCTGGTCCATGGTGCCTGGGGAGCAGTGTGCCTGGGTGGAGCCCCTGCTCGGCTGACACTGGTCAGCGCATCTCCTTTCCCCAGCTCTGTGGGCACCTTCGCACGGGCCCTGGACTGCAGCAGCTCCGTCCGACAGCCCAGCCTGCACATGAGTGCCGCAGCTGCCTCCCGAGACATCACCCTGGTAAGTGGGCCTAGGGTGGGACAGCTGAGACCTGGAGTGACCCACGGCCCAGAGTGGCTGTGCCCTTCCTCCTACCTGGACCCAGCACCTGCTCCAGGTATTCAGGACCCCCGCAGAGGTGCTGTCCCACCTGACTGGCCTTTCCTATCCATCCCAGGCTCAGCCAGACTGTCCTGAGGGTGCAGGGAGGGCTGTGCTGCCTGGTCCTGCAGCAGGGGATCCTTAAGGCCCTGAGAGAGGGTTGCCATGCCACAGGTGCAGGAAAGCCACCTTGGCCCAGGTGACCCTGCTATCTCCTGCCTCAGTTCCATGCCATGGACACTCTCCACAAGAACATCTATGACATCTCCAAGGCCATCTCAGCGCTGGTGCCACAGGGCGGGCCCGTGCTCTGCAGGGACGAGATGGAGGAGTGGTCTGCGTCAGAGGCCAACCTTTTCGAGGAAGCCCTGGAAAAATATGGGAAGGATTTCACGGACATTCAGCAAGATTTTGTGAGTACCGTGGGTGGCGATGTGGGAGTGACTGACCATGCCCATCTCCAGGTGGGCTGTGGGGGCGTGGGGTCCACGTCCCCCCTGCCCTGAGGGAGCCTGTCCTGCACCCTGATTCCCTGTGTGGAGCTGCATGAGTTCTGTCTCAGCTGTGCTCGGCCACCACAGTCCTGTCACACTGGTTCAGCAGACAGGCGTGGGGGCACTGGTGGGGCCTGGGCATAGAGAGCCACGCTGCTACCACCACTGCGTGATAAGGATAAGGGTTGGCCCGGGTGACGGAGGCCAGGGTGTCCTCACAGAGACTTTCCCTTCCTTGCCGCCCCCTCCAGCCCCAGCCTTGGTTTTGCTTTGTTTTTGACTTAAGCTGAACCTCTGTTTCCTCATGTCCTTGTTTTCTGTCTCGTGAGTTTGGCCCAGCAACAGGCCAAGAGGGTCTTCATGGTATGGGGTCTCCCCTTCCCTGTACCTCTACCTCAGGACCCCCATCCTCCCACCGTCAGCCTTCCTAAAATATGTTTAAACTGATCTGTTAGAAGGGCATCCCCACGTGGAGGTGGTGGGACCCCTGACCATCAGCCCTGGGGAGGTGGAGCCTGTGGCAGGGCAGGGAGGAGCCCCAAAGGGCCAGGACATGGCGGGGTTGCTGCTGTCTGATGAAAAGCACCATCCACGCAGCAGCGCATAGGCCAGCGTAGCAGAGACTGGAGAGGCGTCTGGAATTCGGAAGAAACAAACATGGGGTTGGGTAGGTTACTAGACATGAAGAGGAGGGACAGCAGCCAGCCGTGAGGCAGGAATGCAGCTTTGTGTGGGGGCCTCTGGCCAAGGGGAGAGCTTGGCCAGGCTCGGGAGGAGTCCTTGACTGGGGCAGTGGCCTCTCCAAGGCGGATACGGATTTCTCCAGGCTTAAAATCTAACCAAGATGAGCAGAAAGAACATGTTCAGACAAGAGGATGAGGGCTAGAAACAAAATTCACCAACTGGCTCAGACGAGGGCAGTATTTGAGGGAGACCCTGCTGCACATGGTTCCAGCAGAGGAGACCCCAGTGCTGAGCCCACGTGAGCCTAGCGAGGCAGCGCTCAGGGGGCTGTGGCTGCGGGGCCGAGTCCAGGCGTGGGGTCAGGAGGCTGCAGCTTCGGGGCTGTGTCGAGGGAGCAGGCCCTGCTCTTCCTTCCTGCCAGATGCAGTGGACCAGACTGAGGAACTATCTGAACCCTTATTTAATAAGACAGGTTTCTTAAATCCATGCCACAGGCCGGGCACAGTGGCTCACGCCTGTAATCCCACCACTTTGGGAGGTCGAGGCAGGAGGATCATGAGGTCAAGAGATCAAGACCATCCTGGCCAACATGTGACACAGTAAAACCTGTAAAACCCTGTGTCTACTAAAAATGCAAAAATTGGCTGGGTGTGGTGGCGAGCGCCTGTAGTCCGAGCTACTTGGGAGACAGAGGCAGGAGAATCGCTTGAACCTGGGGAGGTGGAGGTTGCTATGAGCCGAGATTGCGCCACTGCACTCCAGCCTGGGTGACAGTGTGAGACTCCGTCTCAAAAACAAAAATGGCTGAGATGGCCGGTCATGGTGACTCATGCCTGTAATCCCAGCACTTTGGGAGGCCGAGGTGGGTGGATCACTTGAGGTCAGGAGTTCGAGATCAGCCTGGCCAACATGGTGAAGCCCCATCTCTACTAAAAATACAAAAATTAGCCAGGCATGGTGGCACGTATCTGTAGTCCCAGCTACTCAGGAGGCTGAGGCAAGAGAATCGCTTGAACCCAGGAGGCGGAGGTTGCAGTGAGCCAAGATCACACTACTGCACTCCAGTCTGGGTGACAGAGAGAGACTCCATCTCAAAAAAAAAAAAAAAGGCTTAGATGGAGGCTGGGTTGTCAGTGCCACCTCGGCAAGATCTCGACCTTGACCCTGTGTCAGCTCCTCTTCCCCTGGCATCACTGTGTTTTGGCATCTGGCAGGGGGTACCCACTTCATCAGCTTCCCTCTGCACCTGCCTGCCAGCAGGGGCCTGGCCTCAGTGCACCAAGCACACCTTGCCCTCCCACCTCCTGCCCCCTCTGTGGCTTTCTGGCCGCAGCCCTGCCCCTGCCCTCATGATGTGCCTACCTCCTGCCCCTTCCTGCTTGTGTGACACGCCTCCTCCCACCCAGCTCCCGTGGAAGTCTCTGACCAGCATCATTGAGTACTACTACATGTGGAAGACCACCGACAGATACGTGCAGCAGGTAAGCCTGCCTGCCACTCAGTGCCTGGGGCATGCCACCTCCGTGTCCTGCGCCCCATCCTCTCCCAGCAGGTGGGCGTGCTGCTGAGTCCCTGGCCCGGCTCTCCTCTCCACTGGGGCTCTCCTCCCCATTGGCGCTCTCCTCTCCGTTGGCGCTCTCCTCCCCATTGGCGCTCTCCCCTCCGTGGCCTCCAGCCTGTCTGCACCACAGCCCCAACCTGGGCCTAGCCCGCTGACCTCTGACCTTCTCTTTTGTTTTAAGAAACGCTTGAAAGCAGCTGAAGCTGAGAGCAAGTTAAAGCAAGTTTATATTCCCAACTAGTAAGTGTGCCCTTACAGCCATGGTCCTCGTGGCCCTGGGGGCTAGGGAGGGTGGGCACAGGGTGCCGGGGCCAGGCGGGTCCCGAGGAAACTCAGGCTCAGAGGCTGGGAGAGTTAGGGCAGCCCCTGTGAGGGCGGCGCAGGGCTGGGGGCTCTGGCTGCTGACGCGATGGCCGTGTCTCCGTCGTCCTGGCCTCCTGGTCAGTAAGAGGGCATTGGGATTCCAACCCACACCGCCAGGGTTCAGTCCCTGAGCTGGGCTCCATGCTAGGGGGAGCACGGGGGCCTGGAAAACAGCTCAGACCTCAGCAGTGGCTCCCAGGAACTGCTGAGGCCGAGGGGGGTGCGAGGACATGGTTCTGGACGAGGGGTGATCAGCCGCGGTGCGTGCTGGGCAGATAGGCCCTTGAGGTTTGTGCTCCTGCAACTCCTCTCTTCTCTCCTTTATCTCTTTAAGTAACAAGCCAAATCCGAACCAAATCAGCGTCAACAACGTCAAGGCCGGTGTGGTGAACGGCACGGGAGCACCGGGCCAGAGCCCTGGCGCTGGCCGGGCCTGCGAGAGCTGTTACAGTAAGTGCCCTGGATGGCCGGGGGCACACCGCACACCCGCCTGTGGGCCGTGGTGCCTGTGTTGGCCCTGAGGGCTCCAGCGTGGCCCAGCCTGGGAGGGGCCCACTGATGATGGGGGGCTGCGTCCCAGGGATGTGGTTGGGAGAGCCTTGGGGAATGTGCGGGGGTGCCTGGCGGGTGGGGGCGGCCGGCGTGGGGGTGGTGGGGAATACTCTGACATCGCTGGTTCTGCTTAAGAATCCGTCTATTTCCAACTTTGTTGTCCGTAGCCACACAGTCTTACCAGTGGTATTCTTGGGGTCCCCCTAACATGCAGTGTCGTCTCTGCGCATCTTGTTGGACATATTGGAAGAAATATGGTGGCTTGAAAATGCCAACCCGGTTAGATGGAGAGAGGCCAGGACCAAACCGCAGTAACATGGTAAGAGGGGGACATCCGCCCTGCCTGCCGCGAGTGTGTCAGCCCTGCGGGTCCTCGGCCCCCGGTCATGGCACTGTGTCGGGGCGGTTATGCCCCCTTCCGCAGAGTCCCCACGGCCTCCCAGCCCGGAGCAGCGGGAGCCCCAAGTTCGCCATGAAGACCAGGCAGGCCTTCTATCTGCACACGACGAAGCTGACACGGATCGCCCGGCGCCTGTGCCGTGAGATCCTGCGCCCATGGCATGCTGCGCGGCACCCCTACCTGCCCATCAACAGCGCGGCCATCAAGGCCGAGTGTGAGTCATCCCAACGCCCGCTCACTCTGTTCCTGTAGGCAGTGGGGAGGGAACAGCAACCTTGGGGCCCAGCCTGTAGCCCCACTGGGAGTTCTCATCTCAGGGAGCCCCATTTCCTCCTCGGTGCTGACATGGCCAAGCCCAGTGAGGGCTCCCAGGTCAAGGCGCAGGCAGGGTCCCGTGCTCCCTGGGGATGCCCCACCCCTCACACTGTGTGGTACCCCGCAGGCACGGCGCGGCTGCCCGAAGCCTCCCAGAGCCCACTGGTGCTGAAGCAGGCGGTGCGCAAGCCGCTGGAAGCCGTGCTCCGGTATCTTGGTGAGCAGTCCAGGCGCGATGGGGGCTCCTAATGCTGCCTGCAGGCAGCTTCTGACCCAAGCTGATGCACTGGTGCTCCCAGCCTTCTCTAGCTAGGAGCTCCTGGACAGCCCCACAGGGCCTGGAACTGTCCTTTTGAGGTACTCTGCACCGTGCCAGGCTTAGGCCGACCCACTGGGACCCCGGCTCCTTTCTGCTCCTGGGGTCTTGACGGGGCCCAGTGCGGAGTGGCTGCCGCCCTGCCTTCTGCGGGGCCAGCCTCCTCAAGGCACACCCAGGGGGCTTCCCTGCCAGCCTCACTACCGTTCCCTGTGTTCTGATCGTCCCTGGGGCCTGAGGGTGTGGGGTTTGGGCAGTGCACACCCCTGCCTGTAATGCCACTAAGGCAGGGTTGCACCTGCTGCCTACAGGGAGCATACTTCCTGAGCCATGCCCACTCCACAGGGGCAGCACTCAGGCCTCTGTAGGCCCTCGGCAGGGGTAGGTGCACACCTGGCAAGCAGCCTCAGGCAGGGGTTCCCTTATCTTTGAGGGTCTGAGGATACCTGAGAACCTCAGCCAGCTACCCTGGCCCAGCCAGAAGCAGCTTGGGGGCTGGGCCAGACATTTGTGGTGGCGGTGGGGGTCCTCCCCCATTTGCTGGGCTCGAGTGGGCTTGTGTATCTGCTCTCGTGAGGGTGACTCTCCTGAGAAGGACATTCCAGAGCCATGAACCACATGTGCTCTGAGATTCAAGTGGCTTTGGCATTGCTCCCTGTTTGGGGTCGTGGCCTCTGTCCTGTGGGAAGAGGTGGCTGGTATCAGGGCTGGTCCTCAGCAGCTGTGTCCCTGGCCAGGCTGGCTGGATGGTCGGTTCGCTGTCTGACCAGCAGCCAGCCCTCCACCAGCAGCTCCGGAGGCCTGGACATGGGGGCTGTTGAATAGGTGTTGTGCTCACGGGCCTGTGTATGGATCCTGTTGTGCGGGGGTGAGGGGCCTGGCCCCTGCCAGGTGGTCTCCCTGCTCTCTAGGTGCAGGATTGGCCTGGGCACACGTCTTGCGGGAGAGCACTTGGTGCTCCTGGCTCTGTGGTGACCTCCCTGCTTCCAGCCCAGTCAGGATGGGGCCTCAGGGGTGGGGGCCGCGTGAAGCTTGGTTCCTGGTCGTATCCCAGAACCATGAGGGCTGGAGCCTGGGCCTGCCTGCCTATCCCCTGCCAGGCAGAGGCGACTAGCTCTGCCTGTCATTCCTGGCAGAGACCCACCCCCGTCCCCCGAAGCCTGACCCCGTGAAGAGTGTGTCCAGCGTGCTCAGCAGCCTGACGCCCGCCAAGGCGGCCCCTGTCATCAACAACGGCTCCCCCACCATCCTGGGCAAGCGCAGCTATGAGCAGCACAACGGGGTGGACGGTGAGTGGCCCCCTCGCCCGGTGAATCCGGGCCTGCCCCACCCGGTGAGTGTGGCCCTCCCCACCCGGTGAGTCCGGCCCGCCCCCGCCCGGGGCACCCGCGGTGCGTGCTGACGCTGTCTTCTCTCCCTCTCTCCCACCCCGGCGCTGCCAGGCAACATGAAGAAGCGCCTCTTGATGCCCAGTAGGGGTAAGGCCTGGGGCCGCGGGCGGGCGCTGCGCCAGCCCCACCCGTGATGCCTGTGCTGTGCTGCTGAGTGTGTCCCCGCGGCGGGCGGCCCAGGGCCCATGCTTGGGGCAGTCCACGTGAGCCCGGCCACAGCCCAGTCCCCCACGTTCCTCCTGACATCACTGGTCCCTTGGTGAAGACCCCCTGAGCCCAGGCATCTGGCCCTCGGCCCCCTGGCCCCACACCCTGTCAGTGGACTGTCCTGGCACGTGTGGCCCTGGCGCCCCTGCCTGCGCTGTCTGCCATCGCGCTGTGACTGCCCGCATGCTGCCAGCCTCAGCTCCTGGGGCCGCCCGTGCTGTGCCTGCAATCCTTTCGTGCGCCTGCCAGGCGGGACAGTGGGGAGGGAATGGTTGGGGGTGTCTGTGCGGGTTGTGGGCTACTGAGCTTGCACACATTGGTGACGTCTGTTGGAGAACTGGCTCAGGTGCTCTGTGCTGGTTGGTTGGAGCAGGGGCTGTGGGACCCCAGGCCCCTCGGGGAAGAGCAGATAGGACCAAGCCCAGCATGGGGGCCAGGTGTGTGGGGCCCGGGTGTGCACCCAGGCCTGGGCCTCCAGGGGTGCACGTGCTGGGCCTGCCAGTGTGGATGTGCCTGGGGCCCCTTCCCCAGGCGGCTTTCCCGGAGGGTGCTGGCCAGGGCAGCAGGGCCAGCGTGGGGACCTGGAGGTGGATATGGGCAGTGGCCGTCCAGCCCAGCCAGCCTTGTCCCCTCAGGGCATTCTCTCAAGGCTGCCAGGTGCCCTGGCAAGCACGTCCCGCGGGGTCAGCACGCCGGCTGCAGCGCAGGGTGGGCCTGAGATCGGGTGCCAGGCTCCGCCATCTCCACCTGTCTGGACACGCACCCCTGGCCTGTCTGTGCAGCCTCTGCCCGACCGCCCTTGGCGGTGTCTCTGTCTCACCCCAGCCCCCCTCCTTTCCTGGGGCGCCCTCCCAGCCATCTGGTATTGGGGCTGCCCCCGTTGCCTAGTCCTGGGCCCAGGGCCAGCCCACTGTGGGCTGGCTTTACTGGTCTGTTCCCAATGGCAGGGAACAGCCCCATGAGAACTGGTAGAAACAGGAGAGAGTCCTTGTCAGCAGGCATCTTCGAACTTTTTGTTTTGTGAAAAGCGGTTAACCAGCAAGTTAGATAAAAGCTTATTTATTCCCACTGAATTTTCCACACTGCACACTTCAGTCCCAGCTGTGCGGTGGTTGTGAGAGAGTACCACCACTCGCCACCTGGCTGGGCGGGCCCTGGGCTCAGAGGGGTCAGCCACAGAAGAAGCGCCTGTCCTGACGTGTAGTGGCCAGGACCTGGGCGCTGGAGGGGGCTGGCTAGGTGAAGGTGCCGCCCGGGGGCATTGGCACACATGAGATGGGGTCTCTGTCCAGCCTGGGTAGGCGTGAGCTGAGCCTGCCCACAGCACGGGGCCCTAGTGCTCTAACCCGGCCATTTGCCCGTGCAGCCTGCTGCTCTGTCCCCACCTGCGGGGCCTGCAGATGGGTGCGTGTGGCTCACTAACCTAAAGCGCCTGTTTTCTTCCCTCTGCTGTCCACCGCTCTGGTAGGCACTTACCTGGGTAAGTAGTTTTGTGCTACTGGCCAGCCCTGGGCACTGGGCCTTGGTCTTTGGCAGGTGCCCTGAGGTATGGCGGCTCCTGTTCAGGAGCGCTGTGGATCAGGCACCTGGGCCCCCACCCGACCCTGCCCAGCAGAACTAAGCAAACTGGTAGGGAAAGGCTGACCCAGGGCTCCAGGGCCCCGAGTTAGGAGGCGGATCAGGGGAGTGCCCCGAGTTAGGAGGCGGCTACAGGTGGGGAGGGGCTGGACAGGCCGCTTCTGTTCCTTAAGGGATGGGCCTCAGCTAAGCAGCGTTTTTGGAGCTGGCAGGTTGCTCCGATGTCCCTGGGCCCTGGCACCTAACTGAGTTGAGTATGATGTCCTGTCCTCTCTGGGCTGGTCCTGCTGGGAGCCGAGCCATCCTGGGACCAGCTCCCACATGCACACGCCCACACTCACACTCACAGGCAGGGCAGTGGGGGAGAGCAGCGGCGGTCCTGGGCCCAGCTGGGGGTTACCAGGAGCATGGACCCCGCCTCTTGGCCCAACTCCCGCAGTGCCCCTTGGGCTCCTCACCCTGCACTGTGGGAAGTCAGAGGTCTCTGGCACCCCATCCCCGAGCACATGCCAGGGTGGCGACCTGTTTCTGGCCAGGGCTGGTGGCTCTCTTGGAGCCTTGGGAAGAAGCCCAGCCTCCTGGTGGGGCAGTGCCAGCCATGGTGTGAGTGCCCTGCAGAGGGGCTTGTGCTGCTGCTGGACGGACAGCCTTGTGAGGCTTTGCTTGTCTCGGTACAGGTGGGCAAGTGGGTGGGCAGCCTGGCCCCTATGCAGGGAAGCGGCTGTCAGGCCCAAGGCTCCTGGCCTCCTGCGTGGAGCCAAGCCAACGTGTCTCTGGCCAGAGAGCTATGGGGCCACCAGGCGGCCCAGGACCCAGGGAGGCGAAGCCCCCAGGCCCATCCTGGGTGTGGGCTGTGGCTTGGTTGGCAGGTGGCCCCGGCCCATTGTCCAAGGTGGCTGAGGCCGCAGTGGGTGGTGGGAGTGCAGGACGCGCTGTCTCAGGGCCTCATTTCTCTTCTCCATTTCTCGTTAGGTCTGGCAAACCACGGACAGACCAGGCACATGGTAAGAGGAACAGCCCATGATGGGGTACCGTGTACTCACCCGTGTGTACCGCATGGCTCTCTGGGGTGTTGCGAAGAGGCCCAGCCAGCCCTGCCGGGTGCCATGTGGAAGCTTCCAAGAGGCCTGGCAAGACCAAGGGGCTGCAGCATGTGGGGGCCATGGCCCCTGAGCCAGGCCCAGTGGTGTGGGGCCGACCAGCCCTCAGGGCTGCCCTGGGCCAGGCCGGGGGTCCGTGGAGCTCCCTGGGGTGGTGGGGGATCAGCCAGGCGCGGTACCTTGGCTTGTGGCCCCTCCCAGCGGGAGCCCTGCAGTTGAGGTGGAGCTGGCCCTTGGCCGGCTGCCCAGGAATCGCACCCCCTCTGCAGGGACCAAGCCGGAACCTCCTGCTCAACGGGAAGTCCTACCCCACCAAAGTGCGCCTGATCCGGGGGGGCTCCCTGCCCCCGGTCAAGCGGCGGCGGATGAACTGGATCGATGCCCCGGATGACGTGTTCTACATGGCCACCGAGGAGACCAGGTGGGGCCTTCCCAGGGCAGGCGGGAGGGCTCTGCACAGCGTCCCGGCCCTCACCGCCACCTCTGCCCACAGGAAGATCCGCAAGCTGCTCTCATCCTCGGAAACCAAGCGTGCTGCCCGCCGGCCCTACAAGCCCATCGCCCTGCGCCAGAGCCAGGCCCTGCCGCTGCGGCCGCCGCCGCCTGCGCCCGTCAACGACGAGCCCATTGTCATCGAGGACTAGGGGCTGCCCCCACCTGCGGCTGCCCCCCCCCCCGCCCCTCGCCCGCCCACGCGGCCCCTTCCCAGCCAGCCCGCCGCCCGCCCCTCAGTTTGGTAGTGCCCCACCTCCCGCCCTCACCTGCAGAGAAACGCGCTCCTTGGCGGACACTGGGGGAGGAGAGGAAGAAGCGCGGCTAACTTATTCCGAGAATGCCAAGGAGTTGTCGTTTTTAGCTTTGTGTTTACTTTTTGGCTGGAGCGGAGATGAGGGGCCACCCCGTGCCCCTGTGCTGCGGGGCCTTTTGCCCGGAGGCCGGGCCCTAAGGTTTTGTTGTGTTCTGTTGAAGGTGCCATTTTAAATTTTATTTTTATTACTTTTTTTGTAGATGAACTTGAGCTCTGTAACTTACACCTGGAATGTTAGGATCGTGCGGCCGCGGCCGGCCGAGCTGCCTGGCGGGGTTGGCCCTTGTCTTTTCAAGTAATTTTCATATTAAACAAAAACAAAGAAAAAAAATCTTATAAAAAGGAAAAAACCAACCCGTCCTTCGCTGTGTCTTTTGTTCCCAGTCCCTCTCCCTGAGTCAGGCCCTGGGCTCCCCACCCCCATCGGGCGGCCCTAGGCTGTGGCTCGCCCTGGAGCCTGAGGCCCCTGGAGAGCCACCTCAGCCAGGAGAGCCACCCCAGCCTCTGGGCTCTGTTCCTCTCCTACCTGCCCACAGACCTTCCCCTGCAGGGGCCTGGCGCAGTGCTCTCTGCCCTCCACAGGGGGCAGCAAGCAGTCGCAGGGCCCAGCCCCCTTCCCCAGTAGAGCTGTGCTGAAACCGTGCGTCTGTGTCTGCAGCAGTGGTGGGCCCAGACTGCCTCCCACCAGGGCAGCCAGCACAGCTGGGCCAGCGAGGCCTTGGAGTGCTGCAGCCGGGGTCCCAGGCTCCTGGCCATATAGAGCCTGGCCCCAGCCGCCCAAGCGTTTGTGCCCAGAGCTGTGGCCCCCAAGCAGGTGTGCACTTTCCACAGCAAGAATCTGCTCAGATTTCAGCAAGCACGTTCTCAGAAATCCTGCTTGGCCCATCCTCCGGCACCCGACTTGCAGGTCCAGGGACAGGTACAGGCCGGGCCACCAGAAGGAGGGGTCCGGTGGATAACCTGGCTCCAGACCACCCCTCTGGCCGTGCCACCTCAGCCGGCCAGGAGGGTCTGCCCAGGCCTCTCAGGGAGAGTGGCTCCTCTGTCTCTCCCCAGAGTTGTGCCTTTGCTCCCCCAGCCCACCCAGGCGCCCTGTCATGTGGAAATCTCAGCCACGGAATTAAAATAGACACCACTTCTGCTGTCTCCCAGGAGACAAAGATAAGGGGGCGTCCTGGCCTCCCATGGGAGCCTGTGCTGGGGCCCAGCAGTGACAGGACTGGGTGTTGGGAACTCGGCTGCAGTGCATGTCCCACCACCCTCCCTGGGCTGCTGGCATCCCGCCACTCCGCCCCCACCAGCCAACTCTAATCTGCAGCCTGCATCCAAGTGACCCCACAGCCTGAGAACTTGTCTGTAGTGCGTCATTAGAGGGCTGGGAAATCAGGCCACTGACCTCATGAAGGACACAGCCCCCTCTGAGGCTTTTTCCAACCCTGGGGGTCTGGAGGAAGGGAGCAGGTGCTCAGTGAAGACCCCAGCCCCCTCTCCCTTCCCCAGGCCTAGGACCTGCCTCCCAGTGCTGCCTGTGAGGTTCTGGCCTCAGCAACTCTTCCGTCCCCCAGGGCCTGTCCTTCTCTAGAGTCAACATGTGGGCTGTGAGGTGTTCTAGGTCCTGGGCTCTGTCCCAAGGGCAGGGAGGCCTTGAGGAGAAGTGGGGCCCTTTCCCACCCCAGACACCCTCCCCAGCCAGACACCCAGGCTGCAGCGCCCTCACAGGGCCAAGCTCTGGCCACCTGTGCTGGGTGGGGCCTGGGCTGCTTGGGGGTCTAAACCTGGACTTAGAAATCAGTAGGCACGGGCTGGGGGCAGCATTGGCCTTGGTGCCCAGACCATGAAGGGGACTCCCAGCTTTGCTCTGTCCTCTTTAGGCCCTTACCTGCTGATGAGACAACAGCCTGCTCCCTGCACCAGCAACCCCACAGGGGCCGTGGCTCCCCAGGGCCAGGGGCATCTCAGGGTGGCAAGGCCATCGTGCTGTCATGCCTGGAGACCTGTCCTGCCAGCTCCACTCCACCCTGCTAGGGTCCTCTGTCCACCACTCAGCCCAGCCTGGCTTCCCTGCAGTGGAGCTGAGTGGCAGGGGCCTGCCATCTGCCAGTGTCACAGGATGGCGGAAGGCACCAGACCACTACGGCCCAGGCCGTGACCCAGCCCCACGCCCAGCCATTGGCCCTGCCAGCTCCCTTCACACCCGCTGTGTCCTGTGCCCCCCTCTCCACTCGGGCTCGTCCCGCTCTGTCACTGCGCCTTTCTGTGACCCACTGCCGCCTCAGAGGTGGAGACCAAGGCCACTGCTCTGCACCCATTGATCCTGACCCCTGCCTGCCAGGCCCAGCACAGCCCCATCGCATTAGGGAGCTTCTGGCCGCTGCCCAGGGACTGTGACTGGGGTGAGGGCAGTGCAGCAGCTGGCACACTCCCTGTCCCACCCCACCCTCCATGTGTCTCCAGGGCACCTGGCCAGTGCCAAATGCCATTCCTTTGCTGCCACCCTGGGAGGGGCCCGCCTCCACCCCCATCCACTCTCCTGGCAGGGCTAGGGACCTTGGGGCCAGTGGTCTCCCTCCAGAAGAGCCCTGTGACCAGTCAGCCCTGTTCTCCGAGCAAGCCACAGGTCGCAGAGGTGGGGTGAAGTCAGCCCCAGGCTCCCAAGGTGGGCAGAACAGGGCAGGGAGCTGGAGAGGGTCTGGCAGTGGGTCCATGAATCCAGCCTGGGCAAGGCCCTGCTGTGAGGGACCCCTAGGGACCCCTGGGCCTGCCAGGGAGGAAGGACTGCCCAGGAAATGTACTGACTGATGTCTCCTCGCCATCTTCTGCCTTGGCTGGCACAGATCCCAAGTGCAGAGGGGGAGCTGATCAGGCTGGTCAGTCCGGTGTGGGGGCGGGGGGCATGTTTCTGGCCTGCTGTCACCATGGAAATGGCAGTGGCTGCAGGGTGCGTGTGCAAGGGAGGAGGGTGCTGCCACAGGGAGCCCTGCCAGGGCCACCATGAAAGCCAGGAGTGCCTAGGGCCACTGGCTCACAGACATGCCTGGTGCACCAGGCAGAGGAAACAGGCAGGTCTCTCTGTCCAGCCCACAGCCTCCAAGACACTGGGGGAAGGGTGTCCAGAGTCGGCTGCCCAGCAAGCACGTTCTGCTGCCCAGCTGGGGCCAGGAGGCTCAGAGAAGGGCCTACAGGGACAGAGCACCAGGAAGCCTGTGGGTGCGGAGATTCCCCCCACTGGGGCCGGGCAGGCTCTAGGGAGCTCTAGGGCAGAGGCATGGTGGTGAGGAGTGGTCAGGCAGGCCCTGGTTAGGAGGAGGCCAAAGTCGGGATGTGGGGGTGGGGTGACTGGTTGACCCCTCCAAGTCGGGCCCTGGGCCCCAAGGCCTGCAGCTGGTCCTGAGCGGTGCGGGAGAAGGGACTGGAGTGTCAGCCCCAGCCCGGGACACAGAGGGCACGCCCATTCCTTCCCCTCCTTCCCTTCCTACCTCCTCACCGCCTCCCCGGCCGCCCCCTGGGTGGGAGTGCTTAGGGTGGACGCCTTTAGCGCGGAGCCCTCGGCGCTGGTGCCCGCCGCCCCTTCCCGGCCTCAGAGGCAGACGTAGACCTCCCCACACCCCCCACCAGCAGCTTCTCGCGCTGTTTTTGGAGGTGGCGGCGCCTTCCTTCCTGAGCCCTGCCCTCCACCCAAGGAGCCTTCAGCACCACAGACAGTGTTGTGGCGGGGCGCGGAGGGGCGGAGCGGGACACGGAGACCCGGACAGGGCCAGGGGCCGTGCCCACCGGGAATCCGACTCCGCTCCCGCGGCGCGACTGTTGCTATGGAAACCGAGCAACAAAGGGAAGCGGGACGGGCGCCGGGCGCGGCGAGGTGGGGGTGGGGTTCTCCCGGAGCCTGCGACCTCTTCCCGCGGCGTAGCGCAGCCTGAGCGCCCAGGGCCGGGAGTGGCGGACCCCCAGGCCCAGCTCACTAGGGTTCCCCGCGAGCCGAGGGCCAGGCTCCCCACACCCCGCCCGCAGCCCAGGAGACGGCCCGGCCAGGCGGCCCCGACGTCGCCATGGAAACAGCCGGGGCGCGGGCGGCGCCGCGGTCGCCCGGGCGGGCCCCTGTAGACGCCACCTCCGGCGCGAGGGGCGCGGGGGCGCCAGACCTGGCCCGGCTGCCCCGCACCCGCCACCCCTGGCAGGTGCGCCCCGCCTCCGCGGCGCCCCTAGGCGGCCCCCGGCCCGGAGGGCGGGTTATCGAGGCCCCGCCCCGTCCGCGGAGCCAATGGGCGCGCGGACAACCGGGCAGGCGGGGCTGGGCGCGGGCGGCTGCGGCCGGGAGGAGAACGGGCGGAGGGCGCGGGCTGACCGGGCGCACCGACCATGGCCTCCAAATGCCC
The DNA here is from genome assembly GCF_008728515.1 of Papio anubis. Classification (NCBI taxonomy): domain Eukaryota; kingdom Metazoa; phylum Chordata; class Mammalia; order Primates; family Cercopithecidae; genus Papio; species Papio anubis. Next base: position 1,137,119 of record NC_044982.1, on the reverse strand, counting down.
CAAGTGCGACAAGACCGTGTACTTCGGTGAGTGCGTTCCCGCTCCCGGCCCGCTCGGTGCATCCCGCCGCCCTTCGCGGCCAGTCCCACGCCACAGAGCCGCGGCTTAACTTAGGGTGCGCCCGGCTCCGGCCCCGGCCCCGGCCCCGGCCTGAGGATGCTTGTCCCGGAGCCTGGCTGGCCGCGCTGCCCACGCGGCTGAAGCCAAAGGGTGGGGCTGCGCGAAAGCGGGGGCGGCCACGCCCGAACCCCGAAGCCGCTTGTCTGGGCGGGGCAGGGACCACCCGGGCGGGGCTTGTGGTCCCCCGGGATGGGGCCAGTGTTTGGGGGAGCGCTCGGAGATCCGCGGACGCATCCCGGTTCTTCAGCCAGTGCCGGGCGGGGTGGGGCCGGGCGGGGCGGTACGTCCTGGGTGCCTCCCGCGCGACCCCGTGGGCCTGGGCCCTTTCTCCTGGAACCCCCACACCCGCTGCCCCGGGAACACGTGGCCAGGAACAGTGACCCCCAGCTCCCACTCTGGGCTCCGCCGAGCTGGGCTGGGCCAGGTTTGGACTCTGTTGGGATTCAATCCAAGCGGGGGCGACCTTGGCCTCTGCCTCCTGCTTGTCCCAACGCATTCCCTTGGCGCCAGTTCCCCCCAGGAGTTTCACACGGGGGTAGGGTGGGGGCGGGTGTGACACGCGAGTCCCCGCGAACCTGAGAGGGTCCTTGTGCTCAAGAAGCCCAGGTGGCCAGGACCCCTGCCCCCTCAAGGTCAGAACAGCCCTGGACGGGATGCAGGTGGTGGCGGAAGGAGGGGTGTCTCACAGGGCGGCCCTCGGTCGGTAGCCCCTCCCCAAGGCGCGCTCTCGGTCTGGGCTTACTCACTCCCTGGGCCTGGATGCGCCCTTCCTACCCCCTTCCTCCTGGCTGATTCCCTGCCCAGCTTTCTCCAGGGTGGTAAGGTCCCTGCCCACCTATCCACCAGTTGCTGCACTAGGGGATAGACTTAGTGAAGCAGAGAGGAGGGCCGGGACCAACAGGGCCCCTGCCATGGTCGCCCTATACCCAGAATGCAGCCAGGCTGCTGGGAAGGCCGCCACTGGGCTTCCCGGCTCACAGGCTCGAGGGGTTGAGGGGAGGTTGTATTTTGCTGTTCCCAGAGGGGAATGACCGGATTTGGCCTGGAGTGCTTCTGGCGTGGCTGGGAGCCGAGGGGCTTCCGGCTGCCTCGCCTGGAGCCCGCTCAGCCCTCAGTCTCTGTCCCAGTGAGGGCTGTCTCTGCAAGGCTTAGGGTGGGAGACCGTCCCCAGGGCCCTCCTGCAGTCCAGCTCCCCATGACTTTGCCCCAGGCCAGGCCAGGCCAGCCTGGGGCTCTCCAGGGTCTTGGCCAATAGTCCTGTGGACAGCCGGGAAAGGCCTTCTGCCTGCCGGGCCGGACGAGGCTCTCAGCGGAAAACAAAGGCGCTTCAGACCCAGCTGGCTTCTGTCCTGCCTGGGAGGCACTGTGAGGGCGAGGGTCCAGAATCCTGCCCACCCTCACACCAGGCTGCCCCCGCAACTTATACCTGAGTAGAACCCAGGCTGGGATGTCAGAGCACGTTGAGGATGCCGCCCCAGAGCCCATGCAGCCAGGGTGGGCAGCTGGTTTTCTTCTGAGCCATTAGACCCAATCGATTCTCTGTTCCCAACTCGGACCCGTAATGTGTGGCCATCGACCCACCCAGTGGGTCTGAGGGCCAGTTCCCTGCCCCCACTTGGCCCACGTCCCAGACCTGGCCAGAGCGGAGTGCTGGCAGCCCTGGGCTGCAGCTGCCACGGCCGATAGCCATCGAGACTTCCTTGCTGCTGCTGGGACATGCCTGCCCACTGTGCAGCCAGCCCCTACCTGCCCTGGTGTGTCCCAGCTTCCTGAGTGAAGTGGTTCTGGGCAGAGGGCTTTAAGCTGGTGCAGCCTTGTGGTTGGGCTGGTGTCCTGGAGGCTGGCCCTGGCCGTGCCCAGAGGGTTGTGCCAGGGCCATGGAGAGCCAGCATTCATGGCCTTCTACCTAGTAGGCCACCTGGGGGATCCCATCTCACTGCCAGGAGCAGCACCCATGGACCTCTCAGAGTGGGCTTCACCCTAGCCAGGTGCCCTCCCCGATATCTGCCAGACACAGGGCGCTGGGCCGCTTGCTGAGAAGGGGGCCCGGGAGAGCCACTGGTCCTTGGCCGCCTGAGGGGCTTGGCCAGATTCTGCCAGTCAGGGTGGGCCCAGCCTGCATGCTCCCTTCCCCCAGGGCCTGCAGCTTGTCCCCTTCCCTTCAGAATTCCGGCTCTGCTGGGCCCTTCCTGACCCTCCCCACCTCTTCCTGCCTGGCTCCCTGGGGAGGCCCCTGCTTCCGTCCACTGGGAAGCAGCCCAGTAGCCCTAGTGCGGGGGTGGGAGGCAGTGGCGGAGGGTCCCTGACCCTCAGCAGCTGGCCTCAGGTCTTCCATGCCAGTGGCAGCCAGGGGCATTAGGGTGGGGGAAGAGCTCAGGTTTAGGACGAGGAATCCACAGCCAGATGTGGGTCCCGCCTGGAAGCCCCACGGGGACGGGGCCTGGCCTTCCCACGAGGGAGCTGGAGGCTCTGGGGCTGCACCTTTGACTCAGCAGCAGGGCACTGCCAGCCCCATGGGGCTGGTGGTGAAGAGATCAAAGAACATATCGAGTAAAACAGGTGAAGAGAAACATAATAAGAGAAAACAAGTCATGTTGAAAGGTCAAAGGAAAACATCGAAGTGAAACAAATTAATAAGGTAAATTATCGAGAAACAAGTCAGAGAACAAGTGGGCGCTCGTTAAAGGTGTCAGAAAATTGAAATGAAGTCGAAGGCAAAGTGTCGAGCGTGAAGATGGAATTAAAGTCGGTTCGAGGCAGGTGTCGAAGTCGCTAAAGTCGGTTCGAGAGAAATATATCCGGAAAACAAATCGAGAAACAAGTCGAGAAACGTCAAAACAAATTAATAAACAAATCTCGAAAACAAATCGAGAAAACAAATAAAGGAAACAAATCGGGAAAACAAATCTCCGGCTCGAAATTAATAAAACAAATCTCGAGAAAAGCTCGTCTCATAAATAAATCGTCGAAAAATCTCGGCAAATATCGAAAAAATCTCCGGAAAAAACAAATCTCGAAAAGCAAATAAAGTTTCCGGCTCATCCGGCTCATATTAATGGGGAGGGAGAACAGGTGTGTGTGGGGGAGGCAGGTGTGTGGGGGAGGCGGGTGTGAGGCAGGTGTGTGTGTGGGAGGCGGGTGGGTGGGGGAGGAGGGTGTGTGGGAGGCAGGTGTGTGTGGGAGGCAGGTGTGTGTGTGAGAGGAAGATGTGTGGGAGGCAGGTGTGTGCGGGAGGCAGGTGTGAGGCCGGTGTCCAGGAGGCAGGTGTTTGAGCAAGGGCAGGCTCAAGCACAGGCCCCTTCACCGCAGGCACTGAGGGGATTAACAGGGCAGCCCCGGGCCCCTCCTCAAAGGCGGCTTTAGCGGGGTTGCAGGGCTGGGGGCGCTGAGACCCAGAGGGAGAGCAGGACCTGGGGGCACTGGACTAACAAGGGTCTCAGAAGGAGGTGCAGGGTCTGCCGGGTGGAAGGAAGACGCCTGGCGGAGACATCCTGAAAGTCGGGACCCCCGGAGCGCGTTGGAGTGGTGGCTGCCAGGTGGGGACGGAGGGGGTGCGGGGCGCGCCCCGGCCCTGACCCCCCTCCCGCCCCTCCTGCTCAGCCGAGAAGGTGAGCTCCCTGGGTAAGGACTGGCACAAGTTCTGCCTCAAGTGCGAGCGCTGCAGCAAGACGCTGACGCCTGGGGGCCACGCCGAGGTGAGCCCCCCTGTGCGGCGCGGGCGAGGGTGGGGTCGCGACTCCCGCCACCCTCAGGCAGGATCCTGACCCGCGCCTCTCTGCGCAGCATGACGGGAAGCCGTTCTGCCACAAGCCGTGCTACGCCACCCTGTTCGGACCCAAAGGTGAGCCCCGGCTGCCCTTGGCCTGCCCTGGGACCCTCCGGGAGGAGCCTGGCGCTGGCGCTGGGGAGGGCTGCGGATCCCGGCCCCGACTCCCCGCCACCCTGGAAAGCCTACTGCCCCCGGCCCCCAGCGGGCCGTTTACTGAGACGCCGGGTGACCGCGGCCCCCACCCCACGTGCCCCCACCTGCAGGCGTGAACATCGGGGGCGCGGGCTCCTACATCTATGAGAAGCCCCTGGCGGAGGGGCCGCAGGTCACCGGCCCCATCGAGGTCCCCACGGCCCGACCGGAGGAGCGGAAGGCGAGCGGCCCCCCGAAGGGGCCCAGCAGAGGTGGGCTGGGCGCGGGCTGGGGCTGGGGGTTGTGGGCACCCCCGCCGCCGGCCCCGCCCCGCCCTGACTCGTGCGCCCACAGCCTCCAGTGTCACTACTTTCACCGGGGAGCCCAACACGTGCCCGCGCTGCAGCAAGAAGGTGTACTTTGGTAAGTGCGCGCCCTGGCCCCGGACCCCCGCTCCCGCCCCCGCCCCGGGGCTCCGCCTCACTCCTCCCCCTTCCCAGCTGAGAAGGTGACGTCTCTGGGCAAGGATTGGCACCGGCCCTGCCTGCGCTGCGAGCGCTGCGGGAAGACACTGACCCCCGGCGGGCACGCAGAGGTGAGGGGAGCGCGACGGGGCTTGGGGGCCGGGCAGGGGCACGGGGGTATGAGGGTGAGAGGCGCGCCAGGAAGGGATGGGGGGGTGGGAGGTGCTTCTGGGAGCTGCGCTGTCCCCTGCCCCACGGCGAGCCGGCCTGCAAGTTCTGGAAGCCTCCAGGTGATGGGTCGGGGGAGTCTGTGGACCCCTCCCTCAGCACCCACCTTCTGCCTCAGCACGATGGCCAGCCCTACTGCCACAAGCCCTGCTATGGAATCCTCTTCGGACCCAAGGGTGAGTGTGGCCAGGGTGGTCCGCATGTCTTCCCTGCCCTCCCCATCCCTCCACTGTTCCTCCCACCCACCCCAGTGGCCTCCCTCCACAGGCGTGAACACCGGCGCGGTGGGCAGCTACATCTATGACCGGGACCCCGAAGGCAAGGTCCAGCCCTAGGCCACAGTGGCTCTCATGATGTGGGCTCACCTGCGCCCCAGACCCTGCGGGGGCCCCGCTGCTTGGCTCTGCTGGAAGAGTGCTCAGCCACCCAGTCCTGCCTGCAAGCCCAGGGCGAGTATTGGAGGAGGGGCAGCCACGGGCAGAGCGCCATGCCCATCCCTGAGTCTGTGGTGTGTCTGCCCCCTCTGGCGTCCTCTGGGCGTCCCATGACCCCTTCTGTGCCTGTGCCTCCAAATCCCCGTGTGACCCTGTCCCAGCATTTTCCCGCCAGCCCTGCGTGTCCCTGCGGCACTGTCTGTTCTCCTTCCCTCTCCTGCTGCCCACCCACCTGCCAGTGTTATTTATGCTCCCTTTGTGGGTGATGGCCACGCCCTCACCGTGTCCCTGGCAGAGGGCTTCCCTCCGGGATCTCCTGCCTGCTGCCCACACTGCCTCACAAGCCCTCGCCCCCTCACGTGGCTCACCTGCTGCTGAGCCTTGTGCTGTTAGTAAACGGTTTGCGGATTGCAGGATTGTCTCTGCTTGTGGGATGGATGCAAATCCCAGACCGGGGCCCCTTTCTCCAACCCATGCATGCCCCCAGCCAATGCCCCTGGGCCTGGCTGCTAGTCGGGGTGGGCCCTCCTCCTGAGGGTGATGGTGGGAGGTGGGGTCCTGGGATGTTTCTGAGGAGGAGGGAGGGATGGGGGTGGGCAGCGTGGTCCCTGGTTTGGGTGGTGGTGCCCACCCAGATGGGGAGGCAGTAAGAACGCCAGGCTGTGGGGAGGTAAGGAGGGTGGGAGGCATTCCGGGGCCAGGGTCCTGGCCAGGGTCAAGTGAGGGCGGGATCCATGGGGGACAGAGCCCTGGGGGAAAGTTGAACCTGGAACCCTGAAAATACCAACAGCAGGCCTGAGAACCCAGAGCTGCCTGGGTCTGTGGAGCCTGGGAAGCGCAGGAGGGGTCAGCCCTGAGAGCAGAGGGTGTGGCCGTGGAGGGAAGCGGGCAGGGGACCAGAGGAGGGGTCCTGGGCAGAGAATGGGGAAGCTGGTGAAGGGTGGGTGTAGCAGAGGTCTCTGGCAGCTCAGGACTGGACTGAGACGCGCAGGAGGGTTTGGGGGCTGTGGTCACAGCAAGGGGGCTCAGCGTGGCTGTTTCCAGCTTTTGTCCATAGGGTGATGGACAGGCTTTTGTGGACAGGCCTGCCTTGGCCTGGGGTGTGGCCCAGGGATAGAATCCCTGCCCAGGCGTTCTGGTGAAGGTTTTAGTGATGACCGACTCGCCCCTGTCGTCTTCATGGTCCAGGCTCTGCCCTTTCAGCCAGGGGCCCTTGCGGCTCTTCCCCTCCCCTGCGCCCCGACTTTTCTATGCGCCACTCCTCGGGTTCCCACTAGAGGGCGCAGTGTTCCATTCTGGCAGCACAGGGCAGAAACGTGGAGACCTTGCCCAGTGGCTGAGCCTTGTCCTGGCTCCATCTGGACTCCCCATCTTGGTTTATGCTCCTCGGCTCCTGGTACCACACTGAAGATGCCTCAGCCCTTCCTCCGGTGAGGGGCACTCAGACCTGGCCACTTCCAGGCCCCTGTCCCCAGTGCTACAGGGTGGCCAGGGGCTTTATGCCTCTTCCCTGCCCCCAGCGGTTGGCACAGCTGCCTGCCTGGCTACTCTCCAGCCCACGGGCTCTGACGGAGCTGAGCCTGGATGCTGAACACATTGTCCTAAGAGCAGCCATCCATGCCCTGGCGGGGCCTGGGCTGGCTCCGGGGTCCAGCCGTGCCACAGCTACCCTCCAGCCAGGCACCCAGTGCAGTCTCCTCCCACCTGGAATTTGGCCAAAACCCCCAGGGCCTGACGTCGCGGAAGGGACAGCCACTCCCCAGCCCCAGGCAGAGGGGAGGATCAGGCGGGTTCCAGACCCCTGCTCACAGGAGAGGCTGGGACGGTTACCCTTCTCACCCCCTCCTACCAGGCCAAGGCTTCCTCGAACGTGGGGGGTTGTTTCGGGAGAATTGAGAATTCCCGGAGTGCCCGTCTCCGCCCTTGCTGCGGGCTCCCAGGGTTGCATGGGAAATTCCTGCTTGCTGCTTGGCAGGGAGGGGTGGGGTGGGGGAGGGACTGGAGGGCTCAGCTGGAACCCCCTCCCTTGGGAGCCTCCAGTGGAAACTATGTCTTGAAGAGAGTGGTGGGTGGTGAGCCCTTCCCTAAAACCCGGGCGGCGGTGGGGGGCAGGGTGGGAGGAGCACCCTAGTGGGGATGATGTAGGCAAGGGGTCTCCTTCACAGATAGCCCCTGACCCCGCCAGGGACAGCAGCAGCCCCGACCCCAGGTCTGGCTGGGGCAGGACCGTTTCCTGCAGGGCCAGTTGGATGACGCCTGTCTGCCGTGTTTGTTTCCAAGTCATTGTCATGGAAACCGGGGCGGTTGTTGCTACTGTTTGTCTGGACGGCGTCGCTGGGCGGTGTTGCTGGGGTTGGCTGGGTGCCCATGGCACTAACAGGGCTCGCTTGGTGTCTCCAGCTCCAGGAAGCTATCCGCCCGCAGCCGTCTGCCAGCCAGGTGCTTCCTTGGGTGCCCACAGACCCACCCAGATATCTCGTGAAAGGAAGGGGAATCTGGAGTGGACTCTTTCGCCCTTGGGCATGCCTCCTCCTCTGTCCCTGCCTTGGGGGCTGCTCTGGCCTCAACCTTCACTCTCTCCTACTTGGACCCATGCCCAGCCAGTGAGGCTGCTCTGAAATGCTATCTGCTCCATCCCTCCCCTTCAGAACCCCTGGGAACCAAGTCCAGGGATTCACAAGGCCCTGGTGCCCCTGTGGGGCCAAGCTCACACCCCAGCACTCTACTGAGCTGAGCTGTGCTCCATCTGCACCTCCACTGTCCAATCTTCCTGTGCCTCCTGGCCAGGCCCCTCCAAGGTACTCCCCACTCCAACCTGGGCTGGTAGGGACCTCACTGGTGCCCCCAGCCAGGCATCTTTGTGGGGCCAGCTCAGCCTGCAACTACCCCTGTCTCCACTTCTTCTGGCCCCTGCCCCGGACCCCCAGCACCCTTCCTTCAGCCCCTGCCCAGTCTCCCCTGAGCCAGTGACCACAGCATCAGCCCTGGGTACCCCCGCTCCCCCGCCACCAGAGAGGTGGATGTGAGGAAATCACCCAGTGCTGTGGGTCCCTGGCTCTGGACCGTGGAGGGCTGGGCACAGGCAAGGGCAGGCTGGGGACCAGGATGGTCAGGTGTGGGCAGCACTTTTCCCAGCGCTTGATGGGCTTCCAGTGGGGGTGTGGGGTCCAGCTACCAGGCGGGTGTGGAATTCCTGGGCTATGACTATAGGATGCTGGGTGCTAGGCCCAGTCTCACGGGAGGGGAAGGAGGGCAGGGGCACCCCATCTGGCCGGTCTGTGGAGCCCAGGCAGGGGTGCAGCCCTGTTGGGGGCAGGGCTGGCTGAGGGAGCCCCCTCCTTCCACACTTTGCCGTGTCTGCTCTGGGAGAGGAGGAACCGGGCAGCCTTCCCACCTGCTCGGGGCTGGAGGTGAGGCCCAGAGGACAGGAGGGGCCTGTCTCGTAAGCCTGTCCCATCCCAGCCCCATGCTGGGTCTGCCCAGGGTAGGAATGGCCATTGGGCTCAGCACAGTCAACTGGGGCCAGACCACAGGCCAGACAGGGGGTCCCGGGAGACAAGCAGCTGAAAATAGACCCTGGGAACTTGGGAGTGTCTGAGACTCAGCTGGGCCCAGCGGGAGGGGCAGGGAGGTGGGCCCTGGGGAGGCCTGAACTGGGCGTTGCCGGCTCTGCGCTGTCCTGGCGTGCTTATTGGCAATGCAGGGCACCTGGTTGCAGAGTGTCCAGGAGAGGCCTGGCTGGCCTGCAGCCTCAGGAGGGCACCTCACACCTGCCCACACCCTCAGCCTGGGCATGGGGCAAGAGGAGGTGGTGGGGAGGGCTCCAAGGACAAGGAGGGGCGGTCTCAAGGCGAGTCCCCAAGCTGAGTCTGCAGATGAAGGGGCTGTGGGCCCACAGGAGCAAAATGTTCCTAGAGGGGTGGACGGTGGGATTCCTCAGGGACAGTGGGGCTCAGCCCTGCCTCTTGGGTCACCCTGGTTCCTGGAGCCCAGGCCTGGCTGCAGGCTGCCGCACCCCATCCCCTATGGGCTTCAGCCAGAAGGCCAGCAGGAGCAGGCCAGAGCGCAAAGATGTGTGCAGAGGGTGGGCTGAGTAGACCAAGGAGGCCTCGGCGATGCACCTGGAACCCTGCAGCAGCCCCCGCCACCTCCAGGTCTAGGGCCCTCTTGCTGTCCAGCTGCAGGGTGGAATGTTCTGGGCATAGAGGCAGCCTGAGGCAAGTAGCTGGCGAGCTCTGTGTCCCTGTCCCGACCACTCTGTCCTCTGTTCCTGCAACAAATGCCACCAGCACTCTGCAGAGTGGGCTGAGAGGGGCAGGGGCTGGGGTCTCCAGCCAGCCCAGGGGGCCTGAGTCAGGCTGGCCCCATGGACCAGGTCAGTGCCCCGCCCCAGGTCCCTGCTGCATCCCTGGCCAGGTGAGAGCCAGGTGAGCTGACAAAGCCGGAGGCCTAGTGCCTGGGCTGGGGCCGGTCTGGGGCAGCGTGTCGCAGAAGCTGGCAGGACCCCGACCTGCGCAGATGGGTGTGGGCCTTGGGGGTGGGATGGCCTGAACATGGAGTGTGGGTGGAGAAAGGAACTGGAAGCTGAGGTCCTGCAGCTGATGAGGGGCCCCCACCCCCAGAGCACAGGGTGGATGGGGAGCGCAGGAGAAAGGGGGTTTGAGGGGCACATCAGTCTGTGGCTGAAGTTTAGGGAGGGTTCCAGGGATTGTGACTGTGTGTGTCTCTGTGTTATCTCTGTGTCAGTGAGTGTGTGCCTGTATCTCTGCATGTGTCTGTGTGTATCTGTGTTTGTAAGTGTGGGTGTCTGAGTTGAGTATCTGGAAAAACTGCTGTGAGCCAACACAGAAGGCACGGCCCCACAGGGAGGGCATCCTGCCTCCCACCCCACCCGTGACCATGGCGACAGGAAGCAACAGCAGGGAAGGCCAGGAATGGACTCATCACCCTGGTTTTCAAGGAGGGGCTCCCCCATTGGCAGGGCGGGTTGGAGTCCAGAGTGTGGGGGAAGGGACCATCCCTGGGGGGTGGGTAGAGGGGAGGACAAGGACTGGGTCATTGTCCCCATCTGCCCTGGCTAATGTCCCTACATGAGCTGCAAGTCACTGGGCGAGGAGCTGGGATGGGCTGGGGGCGGGGGCTTTACAGAAACATGGGCGGCCAACTGCGAGAGGGATCGCACACACACTCGCGGGGACCCCAGAGACCCCCGATGGACACGCCCACACACAGGTATGTCCGCAGGCACCCGGCACACACGTGTGCATCAGGCACTTGCCCTGCACCTCTGCAGCCGGAGCACATCATCCTAGTGGGGGTGTGGACAGTGGTGCTGGGCACCCTGGGGCTTGTGGGCAGCGCACACCCCAGGGGAAGTGCAGTGACAGAGCCCCCGGCCTCCCCAAGACTGTCTAGGTTCCCCTGGTCTCTCCCTCTGCCTGTCTGCAGGTTTGTCCCACGGCGCCCCACACTCAGTGGAGATGGCAGGTGGGCCCAGACCTGAGAGTGGGTTTCAAGGTTCATGGGCTGGAGACTGGGGGTTCCAAGGTTGCAGGACAGGAGTGCACCCCTGCTCTGGAAACCTTACCTCTGAGGGGTCTCAGAACAGGGGATGGGGAGGGCTCCGATGGGCCCCTGTAGAATGTCCTATCAGACCCCAGGACTTAGCCCAGTCAGGGACAGAACTGTGGCCTTAGGGGCGCCAGGAGGAGGGCAAGCAGGATGTGCCGTTGGGCTGGGTGTGCTGGTGTGGGGCTCTCTGAAGTGTGGCCTCCGTGCCGTCTGGCCTTGGCTGTCCTACAGCCCTGCTGCCCCTGCCCTCTCCCCAAGCTGGGGACCTGGTGGCGAACAGGGCAGGGCAGGTGGTTTCTCTTCCTCTCAGTGCAGGCCTCGAGGTGCTGACAGTGGGGCGGTGGGCTTCAGGGAAGGTGAGGTTGGGATCACAGGTGCAGTTAGGGCTAAGTGCCCTTCAGGGGTAGGCCAGCAGCTCCTGGGGCCTGGGACGATGGTTTACAGCACCCCTGGCAGGGACAGGGCCGGCACAGGCCCAGTGGAGATCGAGGGCAGATAAGGACACTGGTTAACATGGCTGACAGGAGGGATGGTGGGTGGGGAGGAAGGGCAGGACGGCCCTTGTGCTGTGGGAGCTTGGGCACAGGCTCCACGAAGCACGGAGGTGAAGGGCCTGCAGGGAGAGGGCTCCCCTGCCCAGCGAGAGGAAAGGGGGCTGACAGTGACCCGGGCCCCCTTCCTGAGGCTGGCCGGTCAGCTGGAGGGCTGACCCCAAAGCCTGAGGACAGCGCAGCCCCCTCGGCCCTCCTGAATCTCGGGGGCAGGTGAGGCGGGCCAGCCTCCGCCTGGCACCGGGGCCATCCTCCGCCTCAACTGAGCAGCGGACTTGGACCGCTTTGGCCTCCCTGGGCGCTTCCCGCAGAGATAAGGGCCCCTCCCTACGCCCGGCCCGAGCATCTCCGAGCCGGCCTGGGGGTGGCTGAACTTTCCTTTGCCGGCCGAAACCCCAGCCCCCGCAGCCGATCGGTCCTCAAGCTACAGCTCCCCTCGCTGGGAGTTTCCGCTGCGGTCCGACGGACCTTCCAGAGCAGCGGAGGTCAGCGGAGCTAGCAGAGGCGGGGACGTCCCTTGGGGGTGAGGGGACTGAGAGGGGCGGCCTCCTAACCCTGCGTGAGATGGAAGGCCAGAGTGGGTTCCTCGGTGGGGGGCAACAGCGGGGGCTCTCCAGCAATTGTCACCCGCCCTCCGTCCTGGGGAGGGCAGGATCAGTGCGCCGGCCGCTTTGCATCTCTTTGCATTTTAGTGGTGTTTGCTCCAGTCCTGGCCCGGACAGATATGGGGATCCGGCGGGTGCCGGCGGGGCAGGGCTGGGGGTGGGAGCGGCGCTTCCTGCTGCGGGGGAGCCTTTTGCCCGGGATCCTGGACCCGGGAGACATCACAGCGCTGGGTTAGGGGCGCGGTTTGAACTCGCCTAAGGAGCTGCACTCCCTCAGGAAGTCCCCATGGCCCCCTGCCCCCCGCGCTCCGTCCTCAGTCAGGTCTGGGTCCTGCCTGAAGGCGGGGGTGGACCAGATGATCTTTCTCGGGCCCTGGGCCTAGATTCGAGGTCCCCAGGGTCCAAGTCCTGGGTTCAGGGGGCGGGGCGCGAGGGGCGGGGTCTCCAAGGGGCGGGGTCCCGGGGTCCCTCAAAGGCACGGACCGGGCCGGACCCTCCCAGTCCCGCGCCTGCAGCCCGTGCGCCCCAGCCGCTGCCGCCTGCACCGGACCCGGAGCCGCCATGCCCAAGTGCCCCAAGTGCAACAAGGAGGTGTACTTCGGTGAGCGCGCCCACCGGCCCCGCGAGGAGCAGCCGCTAAGGGGGCGACGGGGCTGGGGGCCTCTCAGGAGGACCGAGGGCGCTGGGTCCCCTGGGCGCCTCTCCGGGGCACACGCCTCAGCCTGGCCCGCCGCCTGCCCCGGGATGAGGGTGGGGACCCCTGTGTCCGAGGGCTCTGGCGATCTCTGCCTGTTCGCGGTCTTGCTGCGCTCGGCGGGCTATCTCTGACTCAGAGCCTCCCCGTCTCTGGGTCCTACGGTCTCTTCCGTCTCTTCTCGGACGCACCCTGGGTGGGGGACCCGCAGGGCTGGAAGGAACGCAGGGCTGGGCCGCGCCTCTCAGCGCTAAGTAGAAACAGACGCGGAAACCGACGCCCGGGGCGCGATCCCGGGCGCTCTCCTTCCTGCCCCGCGCGCGCACGCCCCCAGGGGAGGAAGGAAGTGGGAAGTCACCCCAGTCCCCGCCAAGAAAGGCTCTCGCAGGCTCCACCCTTGCCACCGCAGAGGCCCGGGGCTGAAAGCCGGCAGCCAGGCCCAGGCCCTGCTGACCTAAGCCGCAACCCCTGACCCTCGGCCCCGCCCTCCAGCCCCACCCAGCCCTCAGGAGCAAGACTCCAGGCCGCACCCGCAAGTGCCCCGGGGACCAGCGACCCCGCGCTTTGTTTGGTTGTATTGGCTCTGGAGATTGGAGATGTCCCCCTCATGGCGGTGCTGAGACCTTAGGGTGGGCTGCCAGGCTGGGCGGATACAGCCCAAGTGCACAGGACCCTGGGCAGAGCTGGCTGCAAGAGGCGGGTACGCCAGTGGTGGGCGGGCACCGCGTCCCGCAGCGTCTCACCGGGGCCTGTCTGTGCGTCTGCAGCCGAGAGGGTGACCTCTCTGGGCAAGGACTGGCATCGGCCTTGCCTGAAGTGCGAGAAATGTGGGAAGACGCTGACCTCTGGGGGCCACGCTGAGGTAGGTGGGACCTACCCTGGTGGCAGGGGCCACGGGTGATGGCACCCTCTCACGGCCCTTCTCCTTGCAGCACGAAGGCAAACCCTACTGCAACCACCCCTGCTATGCAGCCATGTTTGGGCCTAAAGGTATGCTCCCTTCGTCCCCGCCCCACCCCACTGCCTCCTCCACCCCAACCTGTTGACTTTTTCCACCTTCTCTGCAGGCTTTGGGCGGGGTGGAGCCGAGAGCCACACTTTCAAGTAAACCTGGTAGGTAGGACCCCACCCCCCATCCTGGCCCCTGGTTCCACCCTCAGGATGGGGATGCCCCCTCCCAGGGAGGCCTGACCACTCGTGGGGCCCAAGGGGAGGCTGTGGACGCTGCACTCACGTTTGTGCCTGTCTCTCTTTGCACAGGTGGTGGAGACCCCATCCTTGGCTGCTTGCTGGGCCACTGTCCAGGCAAATGCCAGGACTTGCCCCCAGATGCCCAGAGCTCCCTTGTAACCCCTAATGCCCTCAATAAACCGTAACACTTGGAAAACCTGTGTGTGCGTGCACGTGTGTGCTGGGGCATGCCAAGGGAGCTGCAGCGAGGCTCTGGCTGCAGGCTGTCACCGGCGCCTGCCCTTCTGCTGCCTATTGCCCTCGCCAGGGGGCTGTTCCAGGGTCTCATAGGCCAGGGCTCCCTGTGCAGGGTGAGTCCAGGCCACCCTAGACAGCCCACACCCAGCCCTGGCACTCTGAGTTCACCTCTGCAACTCCCAGACCCTCAGAAGTGCCCCTGAGCCCTCCTGGCCTTATGGGAGTGGGGAGAGCGGCTCTGCAGGACCCCAGCCAAAGGCTCAGCAGGCTGAGAGGCCTGGAGGCGGGTGGGACGGGCCTCCGGTCAGCGGGTGAATCAGCTCATACTGGCTCCCTTTCTGAGAGGTACTGGGGGAGTCGTGGGGACTCCCGGCCTTCCTCCTTTCCACCCCCCCAACCCTGTCCTCATTCCTCACCCCTCCAGGCCAGGCCCAGCTTCTGCAGGGGCCTGATGAGGCACCACTGCCCCACGTGTGTCCTCATCTGCCATCTACCCTGAGCCCAGGGACTTACCCAGTGGCCTGGCGTCCATTGGGGAACTTGAGTACTGGCCGTGCACAGGGGCTGGGGGGCCTTCTGGAAACCCTTGCTAACCTCAGCCAGCCGCTGCTGACTGGCCACCTTCAGAGACCCCCTTCCCCACACTGGCCACTTAGATTCCGGCCTTGGTAGAAGGCCATCCCTCCAGGTACGCACTGACTTAGGGCTGTGGTGGGTGTGCTGCAGGCTCAGCTGACAGGTGCTGTGGGGGCAGTCTAGGGCGGCCCGCAGGGTGGGGTGTGTGGGGGTGATTGGGGGATTCCTGGAATTCCAAGAGCTGGGAGCCACAGCACTTTTGATGGGATGGGGGCAGGGGAGGGGAGGGCGCTGGGGGTGCTGAGGTGAGGCTGGTTTCTGGTTGGACGGTGGTGGGTGGAGCTGAGGGAACTGAGATCTTTGAGACTCAGCGACACCTGGTGCAGAGAAAAATCCGCAAGCTCGAGGGTTGGGAGAGCGCTGAACAAGGCCGCAGAGGTGCTCCGCCATCTCCCCCACGCTTCCTGCCAAGTTCCTGTGGCGCCGCGGTTCCCCACCCCCTGCTCCCATCCCCCTGGCTCCCGCCGCCCTGTAGCTCGGCAGGTGCAGTAGGTGCTCCGAGGAGGAGGCCCCTTAGCTTCAAGGAACCCGTGTGGGCGGGGTGAGGAGCGCAGCCTTCCTACTGGCGCCATGAAGGAGGTCGCGGTGCGCCGGAGGGAAGGAGGCTGCGGGCGGGGAAGGACGGGGGTGGGCGGGGAGGGAGAGGAGGGGCTTGCTCGGGTGGGGGCCCCGAGGCGGGGCCGGAAGGGCTGCCTGGAGGAGGAGGTCGGGGGCGAAAGAGGCCGGGGAGGGAGGTGGGGCCGGGACCTCTCCGGCTGCGCCTCGCGTGGGCGCGGCCAGCCAAGGCTGGGGGTCCAGGGAGGACTGAGTTTCCCTCCCCCGCGCCTTCGCCGCCGTCCTCGCAGCCCCGAGAGGTGCAGGTGCATCGCGGGAACAGCTCCGGTGACGCGCGACCCGGGGTCTTCACGAATGCCCGGAGGCGCCGCTGGCCAGGAGCCAGCCCGACCTTCTATCCCCGCAGACAGCCCCGCGTTCTTCCCAGCCCGCGCCTTTTGGGGCCGCCCGTGCACGCGGGCCCGGCTCAGCGGCGACCGGGAAGCAGCTGCTTCCGTGCGTCGGCTTCCTCCGGGGCTGCTCCGTGGCGGCGGCAGAGAGAAGCGCTGCCGCGGGCGGGCGAGGACCAGGAGCACTGGAGGAGGCGGCTGCGGGCTCGGGCCGCGCGTTCGGGACTCGGGAGCTGCCCGGGACCTCGCGCCAGAAGCCAGGGGCCGGCCGCGCTGGGATCTTCACTGTGCGGCGCGGCGGGCTCTGGGCGCCTCCTGGCGGCCCGGCCGGGAAGGCGGCGCGATGGGGCGGGGCTTGTCAGCTCCGGCTGCGTGCGCAGCCCCACGGGGCGCCTTCCGGAGTCTGCGCGCTCCCGCCCGGCGGTTGCTAGGTTGCCAGGGGCGTGAGGCGCTGATGGGTGGGGCCTGAGCGAGACGGGGTGTCGGGTGTCGTGACGATTGAGCCGGCAAGGGCGGACTCCGTGGAGTTCTCCATATCGACTGCCCTGCCAGGAGCCCGGAAGTGGGTCCGCACGAAACAGAACGGACTACACTCAAACTCCAGGGGAACCGTTCACTGGGCTTGGCCACGAAGGCGGGCCTGCGGCAGGTGGGGCCTATCCGGCCAGCGCAGTGATTGGGCGCAGGTCCCAGCCGGCGCGGTGATTGGGCGCTGGACCAAGCCCGTGCCGTGAGTGGACTCAGGTCCCAGCCGGCGCGGTGATTGGGCGCAGGTCCCAGCCGGCGCGGTGATTGGACGCTGGACCAAGCCCGTGCCGTGATTGGACTCAGGTCCCAGCCGGCGCGGTGAGTGGGCGCAGGTCCCAGCCGGCGCGGTGATTGGGCGCTGGACCAAGCCCGTGCTGTGATTGGACTCAGGTCCCAGCCGGCGCGGTGATTGGGCGCTGGACCCGTGCCGTGAGTGGACTCAGGTCCTAGCCGGCGCGGTGATTGGGTGGAAGTCCCAGCCGCGGCAGTAGACCCGGCCCGTGCGGTGATTGGACGCAGGTCCCGGGCCGCGGCGGCCGCAGGAAGACGCTGGTGCTGGCTGCATGCGGAGGCGGCGGGTGGACCCTGCGGCTGGGGCCCGGGCCGGGGCCCTCCCTGAGGCCATCGCCGCTTTGAGTCGGTCGCTGCCCTCGGGACCCAGACCCGAGATCTTCCGCCGCGCCAAGTTCGACCGTCCGGAAGCGGTGACGCTCGCGCGGAGGGCAGCCGGGCCGGGTGGGGTCCCGGGCCCTCGCAGGGAGTTGAGCCGGCTCCGCTGACCGCCCGCTTTTTATTTTCGCAGACCTCCGCGCTCTGGCAGCTCCTCTTCCGCGTGCTCTCCCCACTCCCTGCGGGCAACGCCTTGGCCTCGATCGCCCTGGGTAAGCCCCGCTCCTGGCCCCGCCTGCGCCGGTAAAGCCCCGCCTTCCCAGTAAGTCCCGCCCCGACGGGCTCTAGCCCCCACCCAACCCGGTAACACTGACCCCGCCTGCCGCTCAAAGCTCCAGCTTCCCCAGTAAGCCGCGCCCCCTGACGGGCCCTAGCTCCACTCCCTTGGGTAGCACCGGCTTCTACTCGTACAAAGCCTTGGGGACGTCCCCGTTGAGCTCTGGTCTCCTCATCTTGGTCTGAGTTCCAGCTTTCCCACCATCATCTCTTCTGAACTAGATCTTGAGCTTCTGCTCGAGTGACCTGTGGGGATCTCTGGAGGGATCCAGGTGGTGTCACCTCCAGGCAGGTGGTCCCCCTAAGGTGGTACTCTTCTGTCCTAGAGGTCCAAGCCCGCTTGGTGAAGTCAGCACTGTGCTCCCAGGGCTACCCGAGGCTGGCACTGGCACAACTACCTGAGGATGGCTCGCAGGGCAGCCGGGAGCTGCTACTGGCTCTGTCCTGGCTCTTGGCCCGAGGACCTGTGCCTGAGCAGATGCTGGCCCAGACCCGAGTGCCTCTGGGTGACGAGATGACTGTGTGCCAGGTCCGTGTGGGTGAGGGTAAGCCAAGCCAGCTCTGGTCTCAACTCCTGGGGTCAGAGCAAGGGCAGGCCTGGGACAGTCCCCTCTGTGTCTGCTTTGCCCCTCCGGGCAGTTCTATAAGGGGTTACCCAGCTGCCCGGCTGAAAGCACGGAGATTCCCTGTGCAAGGAGCACCCATTGTTCTTGGCTGTGCCTCCACTCCCATCTCCATCCTGGTCCTTCCTTGGGGGTAGTGTGGGGTGGAAGCAGGGCCTGACCCTTATACTCCTCTCCAGTGTGAGGCCCTGGCCAGCCTTGTCCCACCTGCACCCCACATGGAAGCAGAGGGTCCTGTGGATGTCCGCCATGTGCAGTGGTTGATGGGAAAGCTGCGGTTCCGGTGGCGCCAGCTGGTGTCCAGTCAGCAGGAGCAGTGCGCCCTCCTGAGCAAGGTAGAGCTGGCACAGGGCTTCCACCCAGGGGCTGCGTCCCGTGCTGCAAGCCACTAGCTGCCAGTCCCTCCAGCCTGTCCTATGAGGCCCGGCACAGGCTTTTGACTGGATGTGGGCCTTCCTGCCCTGGGCTTACCCAGAGCCTGATCTCGTGGTTCCAGGTGGTCTTTGCAGGGGTCCAGGGTAGGATGGGGTGGGCAGGGTTGGGCAGGGAACCCAGTGGGGTGGGCAGTGGTGGGCAGAAACTGCTGTCAGAGAGCCCACAGAATTTGTCTTGTTGTTCCCAAAAGTCACCAGTGGCCTTCCAGCTCTGTGTTGCTAAACAGTGGGATGGGCTGTGTGCCATGAAAGCCACTGCTTCCTGGGCACTGGAGGGGAGGAGGGCAGCCCTTGCTCCCACCACATCCTAGTGGGGGCTGACTTGTGGGGTGGGCAGCTCCTGTGGGTCCCTGAAGGTGGTAGGGGCTGGCTCAGGGGCACAGGTACCCAGCAGCATGTCCACTGTGCGGCCAGGGCTGACAGGTGGTTCTGTGGCTCCCACCAGTGCGGGGCTCCTTGGAGACCCCCCATTCCCACCCTTGCAGAGGGTCTGTTGCTCAGCTGGCCTTTCCAGGGACCTCTCACCCCATCAGGCTTGGCCTTGACACCAGCTGCTCCGCTTACGTGCCTACCTGTGACTCTCTGTGTCACCTTCCAGCCTCCCTTTGCTGGAGAGCCCTCCCCATTCCCCTAGATCCAAGCAATCGTTCATGTTCACACTGTGAGTCTGGCTGAACTGCTGTGCCTGTCCAGAGGCTGTTCCCCTCACGCTGCTGGGGAAGCCAGGGCAACCTACTGCAATCTTGCTCCTGCCTGGGAGCTGGGCGGGGTGGGGAGGCCATCAGTGAGATTGCCTGGCGCCCCCATTCAGCAGGCCCCAGCGGTGCTGATGGTTGTTCTGCACCCAGCCCAGCCCCGCCAACCTCAGGCAGGAAGTGGCTTTCTCCGAGCCCTCTCTTGTTATCTGTGAGGTGGGCTCTGACGGCCGACCTCCCTGGAGTGGTGAAGACTCAGTGTTGGGGGAGGTGCTTGACTCCCACTCAGCCCGGGGTCTGCACTGCCTATTTCAGATTCACCTGTACACACGCGGCTGCCACAGCGACCAGAACCTTGGCCATCTGTCTGTCACTGAAGCGGAGATGCTCAGGGACCCAGAGGGAGGCCAGAAGGTGAGGGCCGGCAAGTTGCTTCCAGAATGGGCTTGGGCGGCGGTGGGGAGGGCAGTGGGGGCACCGCCCAAGGTGGGAGCGGCCTGTGGGGGGCGTGGCAGCTCTTGGGCCTCCTGAGGTGGGTGTCTGTGCATGTCCGCCACTGGTTATTGTCAGACTGTGTGACTGACAGATTCTCTGGGCCTCTCCTGGCCTCATGGGCCACTAATCCTTCCCTTCCACAAATCGAGATGTGGCGTGGGCGGGGGCCCGGGATGCAGGAGCCTGGGTTGCACTGGCAGCTGGCTGAGGGCAGGCTGTTGGGATAAAGGAACACGGACCTCAGGTGTGAGCTGGTGGTGTTGGCGTCTCAAGCGGGTCTCACCTGGTGTGTCAGGGGGCACCTAGGGGTGTGGGGGGCTAGCCCACACAGCACAGGGCTGACTGGGAGGGGACAACTACCCTTCAGAGCCCAAGGCCAGGCCCACATGGGGTGTGCTGGGCCGAGCCTGCCAAGCTGGAGCCAGCTGCATAGGCCCTGGAGACTTGCAGGCCCCGTTCTGCTTGCTACACTGGGACCACCCAGGGGGCACAGCACTTTCTAGGCAGGCCTGCCCCAGGTGACGGGGTCTCTGTGGTCCCGGGCAGATCCTGGGCCTTGGATAGCACAGACCTGGAGGAAAGCCTGGTTCTGAACCCCAGGTGGCCATGTGACCTTGGGCAGACAGCGTCCTGCTGTGACTGGGGCTACTGGAGCACTAACCAAAATGTCAGGGTTGACCTAGCCCCAGGCATCTTCGCCAGGGATGGCCGCTTCCTCTCACCCTGCTGCTGGCTTTCCATCCCCATCTTTCTTTCTGGGGGTCTGCCCGCCCATCATCACTGGCTTTTTTCTCTTATCTGGTTTATTTTCAGGAGAAAGAGCAGGGCTGGCTGCCACTCTTTTTATTTATTTTATTTATTTGAGACAGAGTCTTGCTCTGTCACCTAGACACAGTGGCACAGTCTCGGCTCACTGCAACCTCCGCCTCCTGGGTTTAAGCGATTTTCCTATCTCAACTTTCTGAGTAGCTGGGACTACAGGCACCTGCCACCACATCTGGCTAGTTTTTTTGTATTTTTAGTAGAGACGGGGTTTTGCCACGTTGGCCAGGCTGATCTCGAACTGCTGACCTCTGGTGATCCACCTGCCTCGAGCTCCCAGAGTGCTGGGATTATAGGCGTGAGCCATGCACTTAGGCTGGGCTCTGTGCTGTGCTGAGTGATGGGCTGACACTGCCCTGCTGCTCCAGATGCATATGGCCGGGCAGGAGGGCAGAGGCTCAGGGCTGGTGTGATTTCTTCCAGGCCCAGTCCCCCTTCTCTGCCTCTTTCCTCTCCAACCCCAGAGACTTGGCCCCTGTACCTCATCCCAGGCCTGCTCAGGGGGATCCAGGGGTCAGAGGCGGATGGCCTGGCTCCTGGCCCCTAGTCTTGTGTCTGCTGGGGCTTCCTGTTCGTGGCAAGGGCCCGTGGGTTCCAGCTCTGCAGCCAAAGTCTGCGGGATTGCATGCCTCACTTGTGGGCTCACAGGGCCCAGCCCCTGATTCCTGCCTGGCCGCTGGTACCAGCTGGGCCTGTGTCCCTGGCTGAGGCCGGGCTGGCGCCCACCCAGTCGGCCTGCACTGGCGTTGGTGGTGCTGAGGCAGCATCTGGGCGTCCTGGTCTGCCCTTGCCCTACCTGTCTTGTAGAGGCAGCTCAGCGAAGCCCAGGCTTCTGGCCCCTGGGACCCCTGGGTTGGGGAGGAGCAGAGGCTGCCCTAGCCCCAGCCTGCTCCTCCCCGATGCCTCTGTGGGACCACTCTCTGTGGTGGGCTGGGGGGCCTGGAAGTGAGGCCCCTCCCTCTCCCGGAGGCTGCATGTGGCACTGGCCAGGGGGACTGGGACCATGCCCAGCTTCCTTCCAAGGTTTCTGGAGCGGGAGCCGCCCAAAACCTGGACCTGGCCTACCCAAAGGGCCTGCACTTCTGCACTCCTGGGATGGGTCCCAGAACCTTCTGGAATGATCTGTGGCTGGTACCACGCCTGTTGCCGGGTGACTGGGCAGCTCCCTTGGATCCTGGTGGGGCCTCAGCCTGCAGCCTCCTCTCCCCTCTTAGGGTGGTAAGTGGAGGGAGGCTGGCAGGGCAGTGGAGACCACAGGACTTGGGGGTGGGTGGAAGGGGGCATGTTTGCCCCTCCTCTCCTGCCTGCTCCCGCCCCTGGCCCTTCTTGGGAACTGCGGTGATTGCCTTCTGTTAGGTATGTTTAAGTGACTCTCCCCAAGGTAGAGGTCTTTGCTCTTCTCGTGGCCTGCCTGGGTGGGCAGGTGGGCTGCAGCCCCTGGCACCAGCCTTTTCCACCTCCCACGCCGCCCACAGACTTGCCTGTCCTCATATTCTCTGACCATGGGCCTGCCTGCCTCTGCTCTGCTCCGCCCCAGGTGGGCTGGGTTGGGCCTGGTGTTCAGGGCCGTCCCTATCTGCCCCCCAGCCCACTGCTGGAGGCCCAGGCTCCTGCAGCCTGCTCCACACGCTGGGTTCCCGGGGGAAGCAGGGGTGGAGTGGGGCAGGATTCAGGGGTAGAGGGCCTGTCCCTAGCAGGGGTCCCCTGCCCCAGGGCCTGAGGTCACTGGTGCAGATAGCCCATAAGTGAACCTGGGAGGCCTTCTGTGTGTGGGCAGAGCAGCTGCTATGTCCAGCCGCCTGTCTGTGGGCAGGTACCTTTGTGCAGGGCCATGGGGCAGGCAGGGCGGGGTCTCCTGGCCCTGCCTGACCCTTCACTTGGGAATGTCAGGTGTTGCTCAGCTCTGCCTTTTCTGCCACCTGGGTCACCAGGCAGACTTAGGGGAGTCCCTGAAGTTACAGGGCATGGGTTTTCCCTGCCCGAGAGCCTGGCTTGCTCCTTAGTTTGGCGCCTCCCTGTCCTCCTGCAGTCCCCGGATACAGCCCCCATTCAGTGAGGGCTGTGGGGCAGAGGTCTAGGCTTGAGAGGCACCTGTTGGACTGGCAGTGGGGCTGGTGTGGGGGACAACGGGTGTCCTCAGAGGGGAGGGCCAGCTCTTGCCTGACAGGCAGGGCCTGGCCATGCATTGGATGGGGACTGCCCTGTGCTGCAGAAAGGACAGGTGGGCTGTGGCGTCTGCACCGCACCAGGGTGCCTTGCTCATCACTCTGGCCAGAGAACCTGGGTGCAGGCAGGGGAGGGCTGCAGGGGCAGGGTGTTGGCGCTGGGTCCAGCTGTCCATCCGACTGTCTGTCCACGGGGTCCTGTGTGAGGTTCTAGCCCAGCTGCCATTTGCCTTCCAGCTGCTGCGGACTCTGGAGCGTGAGAGCCGGCGCCTGGAGGCTGTCCTGGCGTGGCGGCGCGCAGAGCCGGTCTTCTGGCAGTGGATGGTGAGGAAGCCTACGCACCCCTGCCCTGGCATCCCTTCCCGCAGCAGCCCCCAGGTGGGGAGTTGGGGATCTTCCTGTTTTCCAGACAGGAAGAGGGGCTTTTAGGGAGGCCACAGAACTAGCATAGGCTCTTTCTAGGATTTCCACTCACCTTCAGGGGAGGCCCACCGCTGCCCCCGTCCTCAGCTCCACAGCCGTCTAGAGTGTGGCCTTTATGCCTCTCTGGACATCATGGCTGCTGAGATGGTGGCATCCAGCCCACTGTGGAACCCGCCCTCTGTCCCTCTGTCCCCTTGGCTTGGTGCACGCTGTCTCACTTGGGTCTCTGTAGGACACAGTCCTGGGCACCTGTGCCCCGGAGGCACCTGCTGCAGCTTCACAGCCCACCTTCCTGCCCTGGGTCCCTGAGTGCGGGGATGGCGAGTTGGAGCTGGTAGTGCGGGAGCTGCAGACCCTGGAGGAGGAGCTGCGGGAGGCTGTGGAGCGCAGGCGGGTGGCCTGGGAGGCCAAGGTGAGTGCCAGCCTCGCTCTGGGCACTGGCCCAGCCCCACCTTCGGGGAACCGCAGACCTGAGGGCGCTTTGGACTTGTTGAATCCTACAGTTGCATCTGATTAAGCATGGCAGGCGACACACTTACAGGCACGCACTCTGAGGGAGCGGGAGGGCAGTTGGCGAGGAGCTGCAGCTGCTGCGAGACGGCCCCGCCCCTCCTGCTGGAGATCTGTTCTCTGATTCTTTGCATGAGGGAGGGAAGCCCGTGCTGTGTGGGTCCTGCTGCTCCCATGCCTCTGCCACACGTGCATTCACAGGGTGGTGGCCACTTCTCCACACCTGCCTGGGACCCGTCTGACCTGCTGGTGGCCACCTGGGTTTCCACCCCAAATACAGAGCCGCCCTCTTACCTGCTGCACAGGTTCATGGCTGTGAACACAGGGCTGCGTTGGCTCCACCTATTTTCTTTTTCTGAGGAATTTTTTTTTTTTTTTTTTTTTGACGCAGACGGAGTCTCGCTCTGTCGCCCAGGCTGGAGTGCAGTGGCGCGTTCTCGGCTCACTGCAAGCTCCGCCTCCCAGGTTCAGGCCATTCTCCTGCCTCAGCCTCCGAGTAGCTGGGACTACAGGCGCCCGCCACCACGCCCGGCTAGTTTTTTTGTATTTTTAGTAGAGACGGGGTTTCACCATGTTAGCCAGGATGGTCTCGATCTCCTGACCTCGTGATCCGCCCGCCTCGGCCTCCCAAAGTGCTGGGATTACAGGCTTGAGCCACCGCGCCCGGCCTTTCTGAGGAATTTTAACATAAATTGCCAGCATGATTTTCCCCTTAAAATCTTCAGTAAGCCTCTCTGAAGAGCACGGGTGTTTCCTGCATGCCTGCGGCGCCCTCAGCCCAGGGGATGCCGAGGGGGCCTGAGGCTAGTGTCCTGGGGGGAACAGAGCCACTGCCATTGTCTCCCACGCAGGCTCGAGGCTGTGGACGGGGGCCAGAGTGGAGTGCCGCGCGGCGGGCCTCTCGGGAGACTGTGGAAAAGGAGCTGGGAGCTCTGCAGCGGTGCTGGGAGCAAGAGAGTGGCCCAGCCCCGGCCCATGGGCCACACCGACTGGTGAGACGAGAGGATGGGGCAGCAGGCGACCGGGACCTGCGGGCAGCTGAGCTGATCAGGACACTGAGGAGCCAGGAGGCCTGCCTGGAGGCGGTGCTACGTCAACTACAGGGACAGTGTCGGCAGGAACTGGCCAGGCTAGCGGGAGCCCTGCCTGGCCTCATCTGGATCCTGCCACCTGGACGCTGAGGGCCTGTGGATGGGCCCTCATGTCGGAAGCCTGCCCTGGCCCAGCCTGGCTGGGTCCTGGAGGAGCAGATTCCAAGGCCAGGTGGCCACAGGGACGATGCAGATAGAGCCCACATCACATGCTCAGTCCAGGGGCTGGGGCTGGGCTGACTCTTGCTAGAGCCCGGGCCCGTGGCCAGCAGCACTGGGGACAGGAATGGCCGATGCCCTGAGGAGGTCGTGACAGGCCCGGCCTGGTGGTCTGGAGGGAACTCGGAAATAAATTGTAGTGGCTTTCCTGTGGGGCGAGGCTGCCGGCCCTCCCTCTGCCACCCTTTCAGGTTTCCCTGTTTGGGGCTGGGAGTGTGGAGGAGCCCCTGGGCCGTGGTGGCCAGTGTAGGGCTGGCCAGGTGCTGGAGGACATGCATTCCCTAGACCGGTGAGTGCCAGGCCCATGGGGAGGTGGCACAGGCCTCCCTGGAGTGGGATTGCCTTGGCCCTACCCCCCTTCACAGGCTTCCACTGTGGGCCCAGCCCCCCGCCCTCCGGCCATGGCTGTGCCTGGTGGGTACGCCGGATGGGAGCCTGGGGCTCTGCTCCTTCCTGGGAGGTGGTGCTCCGGGTGGGGAGGCACGGCTCGGACAGAGGGGCTTTGTTCCAGAGGCTGCCCAGCAAGCTCAGCTCTGCCCTGACAAAGAAGCATCTGTGTCCGGGGGACAAGCCCCAGCCTGGCGGAAGGAGGCTCAGCCTCACAGCACCCCCAACCCCCCAACCAGCAGGCACAGGTGGCCCTGAGGCTCCAGCCCTGCCTGCCTTGCTGGGCTCCCCTCTCTTCTGGGGCTGTCGGACTCTGACCTGAGGTGGGCAGACGGGCTTGTGGGACCACCTCCAGGCTCCTGCCAACCCTGCCCCGAGGCCACGTCCGTTCGCCCTGCCAGAACATGCTCTCACCGGACCTTTCCCGTCTGCCTGGGGCCTGTGCCTGAGCGACGGCGCACACCTCGGGCGCCAGCTCCAGTCTCGGCCTGTCTGGGCCTCCTTGGTCCCGGGGTTGGACATGCCTAGGCCACCTGCCTCCCCATTCCCATGCACGGACCCCAGGAGCACCGGCAGGACCTGGCCATGGCCCGCAGGGCCTCCCTTTCAGGAGCATCTCTCTGATCCTCTCATGCCGCTGGGCTCCTGTGGGCTGCCAGGCCTTGTGCAAATGCTCCCTGCCTGCTCCACCCTCCGGCCCCTCCGCTAGCTCCTCCTAAGGGCTCCTGCCATCTGCACCTGTTGATTCCAGCTCTGTTCCAGGCTCTCAGACCTCAGCCTTCCTCCGCTTGCAGCCCCTGAAGGTCCCCAGTGCTCTCAGCCACCCTCGACTGCCGGACAGGGCTCTTCTTGTGCTGGGAGCAAGTCCACTTGAAGCCCTGCTTTTTATAAACTACCACAGAACCGGGCTCTCACTGGCCTTGGGGACTTGAGTTTTACGAACGCAAAAGCAGGCTTGTCATGGGGTTGTCACCACTCAATATGATGCGTGAATTCAGGGCAGTCCAAGTCCCGGGTGTGTGTGTGCCCGTGATGCTGACGGTGGAGAGGGCCTGAGAGGCCAGGGCCTGCGGGAGGGCTCCCCGCGCACCCACCCAGGCTTGCTGTGGTGCTGCCTGTCATGATGGCGCAGGGATGGGACCCTGGCCTTCAGCTGTAGCTGTTACCACACATGGAGTGGCTTGAGTTGCCTGAAGTTACAGCCTCTTATTCTGTTGGTCCGGGGTTGCCAGTCCACAGGGTTAAAGCTGGATGGGCAAGCAGGGCAGTGTGCCCCCAGCTCAGAGCAGGCATGGAGGTCTTCACAACACTGCTTCTCTGACACTCTCCTGCCTCCCTCCCCTGCCTTCAGGAGCCCGTTATCCTCAAGTCCCCCGTCCCTTCTGTCCCCATAGCCTTCCTGTCATAAGGCCAGCTGTAGGCCTTTCCCTCTGCCGTGCGACCTGCCCCAGACCCACGGAACACCCTGGAGGCCACAGCGCTGGCCTGGCCGGGGCAGCAGGGCCTTGCACCCCGGATGAGGCAGCGTCCGTCTAAGGACAGTGCAGTTTGCTTCCCAGGAAGACATGTAAAGATGGCCTCGCGGGAAACAGCAGAAGTTACCTGGCCCGTGAGACCAAGTACACTCACTGGAAAGTGCAATAAACTCAACAAAACTAGAAACTTCTTTTTTTAAAAAAAAAACAGTCTTGCTCGTGTCGCCCAGGCTGGAGTGCAGTGGCCGGATCTCAGCTCACTGCAAGCTCCGCCTCCCGGGTTCACGCCATTCTCCTGCCTCAGCCTCCAGAGTAGCTGGGACTACAGGCGCCCGCCACCTCACCCGGCTAGTTTTTGTATTTTTAGTAGAGACGGGGTTTCACCATGTTAGCCAGGATGGTCTCGATCTCCTGACCTCGTGATCCGCCCGTCTCGGCCTCCCAAAGTGCTGGGATTACAGGCTTGAGCCACCTCGCGCCGCCGCTTTTTTTTTTTTTTTTTTTTTGAGACAGGGTCTTGTTCTGTCACTCAGTGGCACAATCATAGCTCACTGCAGCCTTGATCTCCCAGGATCAAGTGATCCTCCCACCTCAGCCTCCTGAGTAGCTGGGACTACAGGTGCGTGCCACCATGCCCAGCTAATTTTTGTATTTTCATTGTTTAAAGTAGACACAGGGTTTCACCGTGCTGCCCACGCTGGTCTCAAACTCCCGGGCTCACGTGATCTGCCTGCCTCTACCTCCCAAAGTGCTGGGATTACAGGCGTGAGCCACCGCGCCTGGCAGGAGAGAAGTGTTTCTGAGTGGCTCCTGTTATCTCATGAGGTTTGGCAAGCTCAGTCCACATGTCTACCGTGTTCTTGTGCGTGGTTGTGGCTGGCAACTGTGAAGTCCTGTACCTGGGCTCAGCCTCCAGCTGTGTGGCCCTGCGTGTGTGCCCGCACTGGCTCTGCAGCCATCCCTGTCCTGTGGCCCTGCGTGTGTGCCCTTTGGCTGCAGCCATCCCTGTGCTGTGGCCCTGCCTGTGTGCCCGCACTGGCTCTGCAGCCATCCCTGTCCTGTGGCCCTGCGTGTGTGCCCGCACTGGCTCTGCAGCCATCCCTGTGCTGTGGCCCTGCCTGTGTGCCCGCACTGGCTCTGCAGCCATCCTGTGCTGTGAGCCCTGCCTGTGTGCGCACTGGCTCTGCAGCCAGCCCTGTCCTGTGGCCTGCGTGTGCCCGCACTGGCTGTGCAGCCGTCCCTGTCCTCGGAGTGGTCGGGAGGTGTCCAAACTCCTGCTGCCTCAGCACTGTGCTGTGCTGGGCTGGTCCCTCACTCATTCTACCTGGAGTCACGTGGTGCCTTATACGTGCCATTCTGAGGGGCCCCATGGCTATGTCCCGGAGGGAAGAGCAAACACCTTACAGGAAAGTACTTACTTTCCTCTATGAGGAGGACATGGCTGCCTGCTGGGGCTCAGCCGCGAGGGGGACACACGCTGAGGGTAGGCAGGGCCCAGGCTTCGTTCCCATCCGCTGGTGGGGAGGTTCTGGCTCAGAGGAGGTGCGTTCTGGCCCACTGGGGCACAGGATTGGCCACCGTCTTGGTTGTGGGTGTGATGTAAACAGCTGTGGTGGCTGGGCCCATGGTTGGTGGTTTGAGAGCTGGGCAGGCTGGGGTGGGCACCGCTGCTTGGTAGCCTGGCTCTGACCTGCTAACAATCTTGGCATCTTAGTGGGTGTCAGGTGGGCAGTTGGCTGCATGAACCTGGAATTTGGGGCTGGAGAATGGAATGTGAGAACCCAGGGTGTGGGTGGGCTCAGCCGGGTGGGAGGGCAGGGCAGGGCCCCAGGGTGCGGTGAGCCCAGGGCTGGTGAGGGGCCTAAGACTGAGGCCTGAGCCTGCGCCCGCACAGTGATAGGAAGCACAGGCAGGGCAGAGGGGATGGAGGGGATGGCTGGCAAGTGGGGGTGCGGTCAAGTGGAGGGTCTTGGTGGCCAAGTAAAGATGGTGCTTCTGGATGGAGGAGTCATCACCTGTGTTGCTGAGGGACAGGGCCGGGGCTGAAGATCACACTTGGAGTGGGGGCTGCACACCTGACAGCAGGGATGAGGGGGCCGGGGAGGAGGACACGGGGGCTGTGCTCTCAGCAGGTCTCCAGGGTCTTGCCATAAACTGCAGCAGAGACGTGGGATGCTGGCTGCAGGGGGTTTGGGCTGCAGCCTCCTAAATTTGGGGCCTGTGTCTTTTTTAAATGAGCCTAGAATTTGTTGTAATCAGGGAGGGTAACACACAGACGCAGGAAAGACTGTCCTGTCTTGTAGGAAGAAAGTTCTTTTATCCACAGAGTGGGGGCCACTCCACGGATCTGGGTGGTTGGGGCGGAGGAATGGGTAAGACGTCAGCATCAGAACTACAGAAAAAGACGCACTTAGTGCAGTGGTACGACAGCTACCATGACCCCAGCTAAGAAAAAAAATATGGGCCTTGAAGTGGGGAACCCATGACTTGTCACACTGGTGGGGGGCACCAGGCTCGGAGAGGCACTGGGCTGGAGGGGGCACTGGGCTGGTGGGGGCGCCAGGCTGGAAAGGACACCCAGCTGGCGGGAGTGTTGGGCTGGTGGGGGCGCTGGGCCTGTTGGGGCATCAGAGGGGACCGCCAGGCTGGGAGGGGGAGCCAGGCTGGAGGGGGCACTGGGTTGGTGGGGCGCTGGGGTGGAGGAGCTCTGGGCTGGTGGGGGCACCTGGCTGGAGGGAATGCTGGGCTGGTGGGTCCCCAGGGTGGTGGTGGGGGGCACTGTGCTGGCAGATCCCTGGGCTGGTGGGGGCGCCTGACTGGAGGGGACGCCAGGCTGGTGAGGGCCTGGCATGAAGCTGGCGTTGTGATCAGAGTGTGCTCCAGTGACTTGGAAAGCAGACGCACCGCTGCCAGCCCTGTAGTTTCAGGGAAGAGGGAGGAAAAGGCCTGGATATTACTGGCAAGGGCCGTATGCATCTGGCTCCATGTCACCCCTAGGAGATGGGCTGGAGCAAGGCCTTGCCAGTGTGAGAGCAGAAACAAAGGGCAGTAGAGAGGGAGGGGGTTTGGGGCCTTGCCTGTGGGAAAAACCTGCTGCTCATGACTCCAGACTGCAGGCAGTGCAGCGGTGGGGAGACTGCAGGCAGTGCAGCGGTGGGGAGACTGCAGCCCTCGCAGATCCGGAGTGTGCGGGAACTAGTGGAATGTGGCAGCCACTGCCAGCCCCTCCCTCCAGTCACTTCTTTGGGTCTGTTTGTGACAGCAGCTGGCATTATCCTAACTCAGGGGTTCCTGCACTTTCTCAGTTCATGGCACTCTTAGTGTCCCAGTGATTTTTTTACAGCACCCCTTGGTCAAAAGAAAAACCCAACAGTTCTGTTAGGGCCAAACGCCTTAAGTATTTATGTCCTAACAACTTAGTAGCAGTTTTTGGGGAAAAAAAAATGTCGTATAAATTGAAAAAAAAACCCGTTAACTTAAATATTAAAATAATTATAATTACTTACTTATAGCATGCTTGGGTCTTTTGGGGTCTGCACATTTTTGCAAACCTTAATTGGATTGGACATCATCTGGATTTTCTGATCCACATTAATTTTTGCCTGGTATCTGCTTTTGATCACAGCAACTGCTGTAAAACCAGCTTTGCAAAGAGACACCATCGCAAGACAGGTGCAACCCACTGCTGAAACTTTGGGCTCTCTCTCTTTTTTTTTTTTTTTTTTTTTTTTTGAGACGGAGTCTTGCTCTTGTCCTCCATGCTGGAGTGCAGTGGTGCGATCTCGGCTCACTGCAACCTTTACCTCCTGGGTTCAAAGGATTCTCTTGCCTCAGCCTCCCGAGTAGCTGGGACTACAGGTGTGGGCCACCATGCCCAGCTAATATTTGTGTGTGTGTGATTTTAGTAGAGACGAGATTTCACCATGTTGGCCAGGCTGTTCTCGAACTCCTGACCTCAGGTGATCTGTCCGCCTCGGCCTCTCGAAGTGCTGGGATTACAGGTGTGAGCCACTGCACCCAGCCTGGGCTCTCTTGAATTGTTCATGAGGTAACGGACGTGTTGTGTATCCCTGCATTTCCATCAGAACTTATTTATTTATTATTTATTTTGGAGACGGAGTCTCGCTCTATCGCCCAGGCTGGAGTGCAGTGGCTCCGATCTTGGCTCACTGCAAGCTCTGCCTCCTGGGTTCACACCATTCTCCTGCCTCAGCCTCCCTAGTAGCTGGGACTACAGGCGCCCACCACCACACCCTGCTAATTTTTTCTATGCTTTAGTAGAGACGGTGTTTCACCATGTTTGGCAGGATGGTCTCAATCTCCTGATCTCGTGATCCACCCGTCTTGGCCTCCCAAAGTGCTGGGATTACAGATGTGAGCCACCACGCCCGGCCTCCCTCAGAGCTTTAAAATACTTTGTAGTGGCCCCGAAAACTCTTGATGGCACCCTGGGGTGACTCAGTTTGGGAACTCTAGCCCTAACTTTCCCATGATTTCTTTTTTTTGAGACAGAGTCTCACTCTGTTGCCCAGGCTGAACTGCAATGGTGCGATTTTGGCTCACTGCAACCTCTGCCTGCCAGGTTCAAGTGATTCTCCTGACTCAGCCTCCCCAATAGCTGGGACTACAGGCACCTGCCACCATACCTGGCTAATTTTTGTATTTTTGTAGAGATGGGGTTTCGCCATGTTGGCCAGGCTGGTCTCAAACTCCTGATCCACCCGCCTCGGCCTCCCAAAGTGCTGGGATTACAGGCGTGAGCTGCCGTGCCTGGCTTCATGATTTCTTTCCACTTAGTGTTGTGTTTTAAGCTCCATCCTCTAAGGTGCACCTGCAGCGACTTGCCGCTTCCAACTCCCGCACACATCCGGTGGGGAGCAACTAACCACCCACTCCCCACAGACGGGTACCAGGCTGTGCCCAGATCCCTGCCACACAAAGGATGCGGCTCTCAGGTGGGCCCAAGGGATCAGGCCACAGAAAAGGAGGGCTCGTGGTCCTTCCCTTGGTCGGGGGCGTGCCGTGACTCCCTGAGTGGCCTTTCTGGCTTGTACTCCTGTCCGGCTCCTACCTTCTGGGTCCCTGCCCTCCCTCCCTCAGCGTTTTCTAGCGTTTGCGGGTTTGCCAGCAGAGTGTCAGGTGTTCTCTGCGTCTGATTTCCGTCTCTCTGAGTATTGACTGAGCGTCTTTCACACACTTGCTTTGTTTCTGGGTTTCCGCTCCTGTTAGCTGCCTGCTCATATCCTTTGATCGTTTCTCTTCTGGGACTGCTGTCTTTTCAAAACTGACTGGCAGAAACGCCTTGAAAACTCAAGATAGGAATCTCTCAATGGCTTTACACTCTATAAATAGCTTCTCCCATTCTGTCATCTGGTGAAAGATTTGCCCATGGTTGCCCAGAAAATTTTAACTTTTCTATAATCAAATGTTTTTTTCCCACTTGGTTTTCACCTTAACATTTTGTGAAGATGAGCTCCCCTCTCCCAGTCCTCCTCCTCCCGCTTTTCTTCTGTCACTTCTTCCTGTAACACTCAGGTCTTCCTTTCGTCCACTGTCCACCTCTGCAGGCGGTCTCATGTTGAATCCAGTTTTTCTTCACACGGCGAGCCACTTCCTAAGACCATCTCCTGGGAGCTCTGCTCTCCTCACAGTCCACGCTGTCACTGTCATCCACTTTGGCTGCCGTCCGTGCAGGGGTCTTGCCCTGACCTCCCTTTTGGTCCAGCATCAAGACCACCTTCGTTATTACCCTGTGTGTCATCAGGGTTCAAGCAGAGGAGCCAAACTGGTGGCGGCTGTGACACATAGGAAGGGCGGGGTGCGTGTGAGGCTGGCATGGGGGAGGCTGTGATTGTCAGGGTTTGCCTTTGGCCGTCTTGCTGACGCACACCCAGCAACCCTGGTGACAGTGGGCGTGCTCGTTCTCTGTCTCAGAGGGCAGGCGTCTAAAGTTTGTCCATGAAGTATGACGCTTGCTGGGTGCTTTGGCTGCATAACTTTTTTTTTTTTTTTTTTTTGAGATAGGGTCTCCTGTTGCCTAGGCTGAAGTGCAGTGGCCCAATCACAGCTCACTGCAGCCTCTGCCTCCCAGGCTCAAAGAATCTTCCCAACTCAGCCTCCTGAGTAGCCGGCACTACAGGTGTGCACCACCTCACCCAGCTAATTTTTGTATTTTTTCTAGAGACCAGGGGTCTCACCATGTTGCCAGGCTGGTCTCGAACTCCTGGGCTCAACTGGTCCTCTGGCCTCGGCGTCCCAAAGTACTGGGATTGTAGGCATGAGCTGCCGCGCCCAGCCAGTGCGTTTTGACTCTTTTTTTTTTTTTTTTTCTCCATGTGGAAAAGGTCCCAGTACCACCTGTGGAAAAGACCTGCTCTCCCGCCACCTTGTGTGCCGCGTGGTACAGCCCTGGTGTCCATCTCCGTCTTGGGTGTTCCTTCTGTCCCTTTGGGAAGTCCACACAGTGTTCATGACCCCAGCCGCCTCTCAAGCTCCACGTGTGGCAGGGAGGGTGTGTTGTCCACTCTCGCCTGTGTCGGGAGCCCTGGAACTCTCCTCGACGCTTCATATTTCATAGACATCGTAGAATCCGTTTGTCCAATGTTAGGCAAAGAACTGTTGGGATTGTACTTGGGATGACATGGAATCCATAGATCCGTTGGAGAACTGATGTCATTAGAATGTTAATGCTGGCTCTTCTGCTTTACAAACACACTTCTCCGTGGGTTAGGTGTTCATTAGTATTTTATAGTTTCCTGGATATAGGTATTATACTTCTTTTGTTAGATTTGTTTCTCAGTATTTGGTCTTTTTGAAATATTGTAAGATATTGCCGGGCACGGTACCTCACACCTGTAATCCCAGCACTTTGGGAGGCCGAGGTGGGTGGATCATCTGAGGTCAGGAGATCGAGAACATCCTGGCTAACACGGTGAAACCTCTACTAAAATACAATTAGCCGGGCATAGTGTGGGCACCTGTAGTCCCAGCTACTCGGGAGGCTGAGGCAGGAGAATGGCATGCAACCTGGGAAGTGGAGCCTGAGGTGAGTTGAGACCTGGCCACTGCACTCCAGCTCATGTGGACAGAGCAAGACCTCAGCCTCAAAAAAAAAAAAAAAAAGATATTGTAAGATATATATAAAATGGGCGCCGGTGGCTCAAGCCTGTAATCCCAGCACTTTGGGAGGCCGAGATGGGTGGATCACAAGGTCAGGAGATCAAGACCATCCTGGCTAACACCGTGAAACCCCGCCTCTACTAAAAAATACAAA
Source organism: Papio anubis (assembly GCF_008728515.1). Lineage (NCBI taxonomy): Eukaryota > Metazoa > Chordata > Mammalia > Primates > Cercopithecidae > Papio > Papio anubis. Next base: position 1,103,458 of record NC_044982.1, on the reverse strand, counting down.
AAATCTAGTCACAGGTGGCGGGTGCCTGTAGTCCTGAAGCTATACTGGGAGGCTGATCCGGGAGGCATGGAGCTTGCAGAAAGAGCTGAGATCCCACAGACTCCAGCTCACATGGCCAGAGGGAGACTACCAAAAAAAAAAACAAAAACAAACAAACAAAAAAAGATATATATAACATACACACACACACACACACACACCCCCATTTCATATTTACATTTCATTTTCTAACTCTGTTGAAAATTGTAGAAACCCAAAACTGATTTCTGCATTTTGACCTGGTCTAAACAATCTTGCTAAACTCACTTATTAATACCAAAAAATTTTATCTCTAGATTTCTTTTTTGATGAGACAGAGTCTCATTCCGTCGCCCAGGCTGAAGTGCAGTGGTGTGATCTCGGCTCAGTGCAACCTCCGCCTCCGCTTCCCAGGTTCAAGTGATTCTCATGCCTCAACCTCCTGAGAAGCTGGGATTATAGGCGCCCACCACCATGCCCAGCAAAGTTTTGTAAATTTTGTATTTTTTTTGCTAGAGACAGGGTTTTACCATGTTGTCCCTAGGCTGGTCTCAAACTCTCAACCTCAAGTGATCTGCCCACCTCGGCCTCCCAAAGAGCCGCTGTGCCCAGCCTAGATCTTAAAAGACTTTTCTAAGTACATAATTATATCACTTGCAAAAACTAATTGTACTTTAGGCTGGGCACAGTGGCTCACGCCTGTAATCCCAGCACTTTGGGAAGCCAAGGTGGGAGAATCGCTTGAGGCCAGGAGTTTGAGACCAGCCCAGACAACACTGCTAGACACCATATCTACAAAAAATTAAAAAATTAGCAGGGTGTGGTGGTGTGCATCTGTATTCCCAGCTACTCTGGAGGCTGAGGCAGGAGGATTGTCAGAGCCTGTAAGGTTGAGACTAATGAGCCAAGATCATGCCACTGCACTCCAGCTTGCACAGAGCAAGACCCTTTCTTTAAAAACAAACAAAAAAGACCAGTTGCGATGGCTCACACCTGTAGTCCCAGCACTTTGGGAGGCTGAGGCAGGTGGATCACCTGAGGTCAGGAGTTTGAGACCAGCCTGGCCAACATGGTGAAACGCCATCTCTACTGAAAATACAAAACAAAACAAAACAAAACAAAAAAATTAGCTGGGTGTGGTGATGGGTGCCTGTAATCTCACCTACTAGGGAGGCTGAGGCAGGAGAATCACTGGAACCTGGAAGGCAGAGGTTGCACTGAGCCGAGATCGTGCTGCTGTACTCCAGTCTGGGCAAAAGAGCGAGACTCTGTCTCAAAAAACCAAACCAAACCAAACCAAAACAGACAAACAAACTAATGATAGTTTCATTTTAAACATCTCCAATTCTTTTTCTTTTCTTTTCTTTCTTTCTTTCTCTCTCTCCCTCCCTCCCTCCCTCCCTGCCTCTCACTCTCTCTCTTTCTTTCTTTCTTTCCTTCTTTCTTTCTTTTCTTTCTTTTCTTTCTTTCTTTCTCTTTCTTGACAGAGTCTTGTTCTGTTGCCCAGGCTGGAATGCAGTGGCGTGATATTGGCTCACTGCACGCTCCGCCTCCCAGGTTCAAACCATTCTCCTGCCTCAGCCTGCCTAGTACCTGGGATTTCAGGCACACTCCACTACACCGGGCTAATTTTTTGTATTTTTAGTAGAGACAGGATTTCACCGTGTTAGCCAGGATGGTCTTGATCTCCTGACCTCGTGATCCGCCTGCCTCGGCCTCCCAAAGTGCTGGGATTACAAGCATGAGCCACCACGCCCAGCTTAAAATCTCCAATTTTTATTTCTTTTTCTTGCTTCCTGAAAGAAGCACCCTGTTTTGCTGGTGTTTCTAGCAGGGGCTGAGCAGCTGAGGCAGCTGCAGTGTCTCTGTCCGCTTCTGGCTGGAAAAGAGCGTTTCTAGTTCTGCACTACGAAGACTGCTGTTAGTGAAGTAGATTCCTGTAGACGCACTTAATTAGATTAAAGAGAGCTCCCTTCCATTCTTCGTCTACTGAGAGCTGTTTAGGAAGTCATGAACAGCTATTGAATCCACTAAATTGCCTTTTTTTGCACCTATTGATATGATCATATTTTTTCTTTAATCTGTTAATGTGAAGACTTACATTTATTGATTTTAGAAAATCTTTTATTAAAAAATCATTTCAAATAAAAAATTACAGTAGTGACTGGGCACCGTGGCTTACGCCTGTAATCTTAGCACTTTGAGAGGCCGAGGCAGGTGGATCACTTGAGGTCAGGAGTTTCAGACCAACCTGACCAACATGGTGAAACCCTGCCTCTATTAAAAATACAAAAATTAGCCAGACATGGTGGTGGGTGCCTGTAATCCCAGCTACTTGGGAGCTGGAGGCTGAGGCAGGAGAATCACTTCAACCTGGGAGGCGAAGGTTGCAGTAAGCCGAGATTGCACCACTGCATTCTGGTCTGGGTGACAGAGCAAGACTCTGTCACAAAAACAAAGAAAGAAAAAGAAAAAGGAAAAAAAAAAAAAACAAAACTCAACGAAGATACTACAGTGGTACAATAGCTCCTATATGTCTTCACACAGATTCTCCAATTGTTAACATTTCACCTTACCATTCTCTACAGACACACACACGATGGACATACGTACAATACATAGGAAATCTCTCTTCATTTCTGTTTGCGTACGTCTGCTCCTTTTGCACCATTTGAGAATTAAGTTGCAGACATGATGCCCCCACTACCCTCGACAGCTCAGAGAGCATTCCCGAAGGAAAAGGACTCCCTTCTGCGGAACCACAGTGCGACCTGCAAAATCGGGAAATGACGACTGATCCAGTGTCCCTGTCTCATCTGCAGATCCACAGACCCCACTCAGCTCCCTGACCCTGTCCCAGTGCAGCCCTTCGTGGATCTGTGACCCCAACAGCTCACGTGTGCTTGTGATTGCGACTGGCCTTGGTGTCCTTCCAGCAGGAACAGCCCCCGTCTCCCCTTGGCGCTCACAAGCGCTCTGTGGAGCGCCCTGGATGGGTCCCGCAGGATCACTGTGTGCTGCGCGGGCGCCCGAGGGAGCGGAGCTGTGTCGGCTTCAGGGCATCCACTCAGGAGGGTGCGGGTCTCCGGGCCCTGCTGACGGTGCCACCTACCTCTCTCCCTTGGTCAGAGTGGCAACCGATGGCTCCTCCACCATGAGGCTAATGTAAAGCATGTTGCTAACTAAGGCATAATTCCTGAATATTGTGTGAGGGTGATGATGCCCCAACGCGATGTCAGTGTCCTGGTCCAATTCCCACGCTCGCCCTCCGCGGGGCACCCCGAGACTCTCACCCGACTGGGTGTCCTGGCCTGATCCCACGCTCGCCCTCTGAGGGGCGCCCCGAGACTCCCGCCCAACTAAGTGAGGACTGTGATGTGGCCGAAGGGCGGAGTCCACTTCTCTTCTGGACGCCTCAGCGAGCTGCTGCAGCTGCAGCTTCCCTCCCTCTGCTCATTTGTATCAGCTTGGACTCGTGGGTGCGTGGTTTACTCAGAGGGTTGCGATGCATTATTCTCATTATTTATGTGATGCTCACACAGTCCCTGAGGCAGCCAGTGCAGCCTTACAGCTGGCTCTGGTGACCTTGTAGTGTGTCCTGCCATTCTATCTTCTTCAATTTTCAAAGTAGTCCCAGCTACTTGAGAGGCTGAGGTGGGAGGATCGCTTAAGCCCAGGTGGTTGAGGCTGCAGTTGAGCTGAGACTGTGTCACTGCACTCCAGCCTGGGCAACAGAGTGAGACCCTGTCTCAAAAAAAGAAAAAAAAAGAGAGAGAGACATGGACAGAAGGGAGAGTCATGGACTCACCAAGATAGAGCAATAGAGAAGGTGGTGTGAAGTCAAGTGTAGGACAGGTTCTCCCCTGGAGCATTTGGAGGGAGTAGGGCCCTGCCAACACCTTGATTTTGGACTGCTGGCCTCCTCCAGAGTGGTGAGATAATAGACTTCTACTTTTGTTTTTGATGGAGTCTTACTCTGTCGCCAGGCTGGAGTGCAGTAGTGTGATCACTGCAACCTCCACCTCCTGGGTTCAAGTGATTCTCCTGCCTCAGCCTCCCACATAGCTGGGACTACAGGCATGCACCACCACGCCCAGCTAATTTTTTGTATTTTTAGTAGAAACGGGGTTTCACCGTGTTAGCCAGGATGATCTTGATCTCCTGACCTTGAGATCCACCCGCCTCAGCCTTCCAAAGTGCTGGGATTACAGGCGTGAGCCACCACGACTGGCCTGATTTCTGCTGTTTTAAGCCACCGAGTTTGTGGCAATTTGTTCTGGCAGCCACAGGAAACGAATCTACCACCTTCCCCGCAACACTAGGAATGCTGGTCCGGAGCTGGGCCCGGCGAAAGGCCAGCACAGGGTGTGATTTTCCAGTGTTGTACCAGCCTTGCCTCTTGGTTTAAACCCAGATACACGCCGATCAGATGACCCTTTCGCAGGTTGCTGGATTCTATGTGTTGATGCTTTTGTCTGGTATTTTGCCTCTACGTTCATGAGTGAAATTGGCCTATAATTTCCATTTCTTGTTATGTTGGTGTCTGGTTTTGGTGTCAAAGTGAAGATGACTTCAAAAGATGAGTTGGGTATTGCTCTTTTATTTTTTTCATTTGTAGAAGAACTTTTCTTGGGGCTGGGCGTCATGGCTCATGCCTGTAATCCTAGCACTTTGGGAGGCTGAGGCAGGTGGATCACTTGAGGTCAGGAGTTCGAAACCAGCCTGGCCAACATGGTGAAACCCTATCTCTACTAAACATACAATAAAATTAGCCAAGCATGGTGATGCATGCCTGTAGTACCAGCTACTCGGGAGGCTGAAGCAGGAGAATTGCTTGAACCTGGGAGATCGAGGTTGCCATGAGCCGAGATGGCGCCACTGCACTCCAGCCTGGGCGACAGAGAGAGACTCTGTCTCAAGCAAACAAACAAGCAAACCTTTTTTTGGGGGTAAAATTTGATCATTTTTTTCCTTAAGTGTCTGCAACAATTCGTTACTGATGCCCTCTGGCTTGGAGTTTTCTCCGTGGGAAAACTTTTATGAATGGATTCAACTTCTTTTATTATTCCAAGATGATTCCAGTTTTTTATTTCTTTTTAATAAGTTTTATTTTTATTTTATTTTTATTTTTTTGGAGATGGAGTCTCACTCTGTTGCTCAGGCCGGAGTGCAGTGGCATGATATTGGCTCACTGCAACCTCTGCCTCCCAGGTTCAAGCGATTCTTCTGCTCAGCCTCCCAAGTAGCTGGGACTACAGGCACCTACAACCACGCCCAGCTAATTTTTGTATTTTTAGTAGAGATGGGGTTTCACCATATTGGCCAGATTGATCTTGAACTCTTGACCTCATGATCTGCCCGCCTCAGCCTCCCGAGGTGTTGTGATTACCGGTGTGAGCCACCACGCCTGGTCTCTTTTTTATTTGTTTAAAGACAGGGTCTTGCTCTGTCTCCCAGGCTGGAATGCAATGGTGCAATCATGGCTCACTGTAGCCTCAACTTCCAGGCTCAGGTGATCCTCCCACCTCAGCCTCCTGAGTAGCTGGGACCACAGGTGTGCACCATCATGCCTGGCTAATTTTTTCATATACATTTTTGTGTAGAGACAAGGTCTCACTTTGTTGTCAAGGCTGGTCTCTAACTCCTGGGCACAAGTGATCCTCCTGCCTTGGCCTCCCAAAATGCTGGGATTATGGGTGTGAGCCACCATGCCTGGCAAGGTGAATTTTTTTTTTTTTTTTGAAATGGAGTCTTGCTCTATTACCCAGGCTGGAGTGCAGTGGCTCCATCTTGGCTCACTGCAAGCTCTGCCTCCTGGGTTCACACCATTCTCCTGCCTCAGCCTCCTGAGTAGCTGAGACTACAGGCGCCCACCACCATGCCTGGCTAATTGTTTGTATTTTTAGTAGAGATGGGGTTTCACCGTGTTAGCCAGGATGGTCTTGATCTCCTGACCTCATGATCCATCTGCCTCAGCCTCCCAAAGTGCTGGGATTACAGGCGTGAGCCACTGCGCCTGGCCTCCTTCCCTCCCTCCCTCCCTCCCTCCCTCCCTCCCTCCCTTCCTTCCCTTCCCTTCCTTCCTTCCTTCCTTCCTTCCTTCCTTCCTTCCTTCCTTCCTTCCCTCCCTTCCTTCCCTTCCTTGCTTTCAGGTGTCTCACTGTGTTGCCCAGACTAGAGTGCAGTGGCACAACCTTGGCTCACTGCAACTTCCACCTCCTGAGTTCCAGCAATTTTTGTGCCTCAGCCTCACGAGTATCTGGGATTACAGGTGTGCACCACCACATCTGGCTAATTTTTTTTTTTTTTTGTATTTTTAGTAGAGACACGGTTTCACCGTGTTGGCCAGGTTGGTCTCAAACTCATGACCTCAAGTGATCCCCCTGCCTCAGCCTCCCAAAGTACTGGGATTACAAGCGTGAGCCACCGTGCCTGGCCTATTCTCTTATTTTCAATCTTTCTGTATATGTATTGTAAATGTAAATTGCAGAAACAGAATATATTTGTCTTATGATGGACTCTTCTAGTTGATTTGTAATCACTAACATATTTGGGTTTAAATCTACCATCTTACTAGGAACCTCCACATAACCCATAATCTCACACAACTGTCAACTCCTAGCCGTCTAATAGGTGTGCACAGGAACCTTATCATTGTTTAAATCTGCATTTTCCTAACATGGAACTCCTCATGTGCTGATTTGCATCCATGTATCCTCTTTGGTGAAATGTCTGTTCAAGTCCTTTGCCCATTTTTAGATTATTGTATTTACTGCAGATTGATTTATTTTTTATTTTTTATTTTTAGAGACAGGGTCTTGCTCTGTCTCCCACAGTGGAATGCAGTGGCATCAACATAGCTCACTGCAGCCTTGAACTCCTGGCCTCAAGTGATCCTCCTGACTCAGCCTTCCAAAGCACTGAGATTACAGGCATGAGCCACTGTGACTGGCCTTACTGCCGATGTTAAGAGTTAAAAAAATATGTAGGCGGGGCATGGTGGCTCACGACTATAATCTCAGCACTTTGGGAGGCTGAGGCGGGCAGATCACGAGGTCAGGAGTTTAAGACCAGCTTGGCCAACATGGTGAAACCCCATCTCTACTAAAGATACAAAAAATTAGCCAGGCCTGGTGGCATGCACCTGTAATCCCAGCTACTCGTGAGGCTGAGGCAGGAGAATTGCTTGAACCTGGGAGGTAGAGGTTGCTGTGAGCCAAGATCGCGCCATTGCACTCCAGCCTGGGTAACAGGGTGAGACTCCGTCTCAAAAAAAAAAAAAAAAAAAAAAAGTATTCTGAGGTAAAACAATAACAGGTGCTGGTGAAGTTGTGGAGAAAAAGGAATGCTTATACACTGTTGGTGGGAGTGTCAATTAGTTCACCCATTGTGGAAGACAGTGTGGTGATTCCTCAAAGACCTAAAAACAGAACTACCATTCTACCCAGAAATCCCGTTACTAGATATATACCCAAAGGAATATAAATTGTTCTATTGTAAAGGTACATGCAGCACTATTCACAATAGCAAAGTCATAGAATCAACCTGAATGCCCATCAGTGATGGACTGGATAAAAAATGTGGTACATATACACTATGGAATACTATGCAGCCATAAAAAAGAAAGAGAATGAGATCATGTCCTTTGCAGGAACATGGTTGGAGCTGAAGGCCATTATCCTTAGCAAGCTGATGCAGGAACAGAAACCCAAATTCATGTTCTCACTTACGAAGTGGGAGCTAAATGATGAGAACACGTGCACACATAGAGGGTAACAGCTGACACTGGCCTATCAGAGGGTAGAGAATGGGAGGAGGGAGAGGATCAGGCAAAATAACTAATGAATACAAAGGCTTAGTACCTGGGTGATGAAATAATCTGTACAACAAACCTCCATGACACAAGTTAACCTATATAACAAACCTGCACAAGTACCCCTGAACATAAAATAAAAGTTAAATATGTAAATATGTATATTAGATATTAATATACCTTATATGTTATATATGTGTGTATATATATATATTCTGCAAACAAGTCCTTTTTTTGATATATGATTTACAAGTTGATATGCTTTGGCGGTGTCCCCACCCAAATCTCATCTTGAATTGTAGTTCCCACAATCCTCACATGTTGTGGGAAGAATCCAGTGGGAGGTAATTGAATCATGGAGGTGGTTACCCCCATGCTACTCTTCTCTTGATAGTGAGTGAGTTCTCATGAGATCTGATGGTTTTATAAGAGGCTTTTCCCCCTTTGCTGAGCACTTCTTTCTCCTGCTGCCATGTGAAGAAGGACGTGTTGCTTCCCCTTCTGCCATGATTCTAAGTCTCCTGCGGCATCCCCAGGCATGTGGAACTGTGAGTCAATTAAACCTTTTTCCTTTATAAATTACCCAGTCTTGGGTATTTCTTTTTCTTTCTTTCTTTCTTGAGATGGAGTTTTGCTCTTGTTGCCCAGGCTGGAGTGCAATGGTGCGATCTCGGCTCACTGCAACCTCCGCCTCCCTGGTTCAAGCGATTCTTCTGCCTCAGCCTCCTGAATAGCTGGGATTACAGATGCTTGCTACCACTCCCAGCTAATTTTTCTATTTTTAATAGAGACAGGGTCTCGACATGTTGGCCAGGCTGGTCTTGAACTCCTGACCTCGGGTGATCCACCACCTCTACCTCCCAAAGTGCTGGGGATTATAGGCGTGAGCCACTGTACCTGGCCTCAGTCTTGGGTATTTCTTCATAGCAGCATGAGAATGGACTAATACACAAATACTTTCTCCCAGTATATAATTTGTCTTTTCATTCTCTTAACAGTGACTTTTACATAGAAAAAAAGGTTTAAATTTTGATGAAATCCAATTTATCAATTTATCTTTTGTGGATTGAGCTTTTGTTGTTGTATCTATTTTTTTTTTTTTTTTTTTGAGACGGAGTCTTGCTCTGTCGCCCAGGCTGGAGTGCAGTCACCGGATCTCAGCTCACTGCAAGCTCCGCCTCCCGGGTTCACGCCATTCTCCTGCCTCAGCCTCCCAAGTAGCTGGGACTACAGGCGGCCACCACCGCGCCTGGCTAATTTTTTGTATTTTTTAGTAGAGACGGGGTTTCACCGTGTTCGCCAGGATGGTCTCGATCTCCTGACCTCGTGATCCGCCCGTCTCGGCCTCCCAAAGTGCTGGGATTACAGGCTTGAGCCACCGCGCCCAGCCTCTGTTGTTGTATCTAAGAATATTTTTAGCCTTGGCCCAGGTTGTGAAAAATTTTTCTATTTTTTTTCTTCTAAAGGTTTTGTAGCTTTACACTTGACATTTAGACCTGTGATCATTTTGAGTTAATTTTTGCATAAGGAATGAGGGTCTAGGTTGAGGATACTTTTTTTTTCCCCCCACACCCATGTCCAATTTGGTGAAAAGGCTATCTTTCCAATGTCGAATCACTTTTGCAGTTTAGTTAAAAATTAATTACTACTTTCAAAAACCCAGGAATAGAAGGGAACTTCCTTAATCTGATGAAAGAGATCTGCTAAGCCTCACAGCTAACATTCTACTTAAGGGTAAAAGGCAGGATGCTCTCCCCCTGGGATCAAAAACAAGACAAGCATATCTACTGTCACCACTTTTATTCAACATTGTACTGGAGGCTCTAGCCAAGGCAATTCGGCAAGATAAAGAAATAAAAGACATCCAGATCAGAAAGGAAGAAGTAAAACTTTCTGTCTGGGGATGACATAATATTATATATAGAAAATCCTGGCCGGGCGCAGTGGCTCACGCCTATAATCCCAGCACTTTGAGAGGCCGAGGTGGGCGGATCACGAGGTCAGGAGATTGAGACCATCCTGGCTAACACGGTGAAACCCCATCTCTACTAAAAATACAAAAAATTAGCCGGGCGAGGTGGCGGGCGCCTGTAGTCCCAGTTACTCGGGAGGCTGAGGCAGGAGAATGGTGTGAACCCGGGAGGTGGAGCTTGCAGTGAGTTGAGATCACACCACTGTACTCCAGCCCGGGTGACAGAGCGAGACTCCGTCTCAAAAAAACAAACAAACAAACAAAAAACCAAGAAAATCCTCAGAAATGAACTAAAAATACTAGCACTAATAAAGACATTCAGCAAGGTTGCAGAATCTTGTGATTCATGTGCAAAAAATCCACTGTATTTCTTTCTTCTTCTTTTTTTTCCCCCAGACATGTGGAACTGTAAGTCCAATGAAACCTTTTTTTGTTCCCAGTTTGGGGTATGTCTTTATCGGCAGCATGAAAATGAGATAATACATTGCCCCTCCCTAGTTCTTGTTTTCTTACACATTGTTACATTTCTTCCCTGCTATATAAACCCCTGGTTTTAGTCAGTCAGGAGATGGATTTGAGACTGAGCTACCATCTCCTCCGCTCAGCACCTGATTAAAGCCTTCTTCCTTGGCCATACTTGGCATCTCAGTGATTGGCTTTCTTTGCAGCAAGCAGCAGGCCCTGGAATGAAACGCTGGTGTCTCAGTAACATTGCCAGCAACGCTCAGCTTGCAGCTGCTTCCCTCCAACCTCTGTCTCTGTCCTGACACAGCCTTCTTTCCTCTGTGTGTGTCTGTCTTCAAAACCCTCTCTCCTTATAAGGACACACACATTGGATGTAGGCCCACTCTAATCCAATGTGGTCCCAACTTAACTAGATTATACCTACAAAGATCCTATTTCCAAATAAGGTCACGTTTGCAGGTACCGGGGTAGGACTGAAACATATCTTTTTGGGAGCCATGATTTAGCCCACAACAGATCCCTTCCTTAAAACAGACATAAAATTTAACTCAAAATGCTTCATAGACCTAAATGTAAAACCTAAAACTATAAAACTTCTAGAAGAAAACAGAGGAGAAAATCTTTGTGACCTTGGATTATGCAAAAGCTTTTTAGGACACAGAAAAGCACGAGCAACAAAATAAAAGATAGATAAATTGGGTTTAATTAAAATTAGAAGTTTCTGGCTGGGCGCAGTGGCTCACGCCTGTAATCCCAGCACTTTGGGAGGCTGAGGCGGGCAGATCTGGAGGTCAGGAGTTCGAGACCAGACTGGTCAACATGGTGAAACCCTGTCTCTACTAAAAATAGAAAAATTAGCCAAGTGTGGTGGCGTGCACCCACACTCCCAGCTATTTGGGAGACTGAGGCAGGAGAATTGCTTGAATCTGGGAGGTGGAGGTTGCAGTGAGCTGAAATCACACCACTGCAGTCCAGCCTGGGTGACAAAGCAAGACTCTGTCTTAAAAAAACAAAAGAAAAAAAAAGAAGAAAAATTTCTGTGCTTTGAGACTCCATAAAAAACGTTGGCTGGGTAAGGATCATGCCTGTAATACCAGCACTGGTCAAGGTGGGAGGATCACTTCAGCCCACGAGTTCAAGGCCAGCCTGGGAAATGAGAGTTGCAAGACCCTGTCTCTACAAAAAATTAAAAAATTAGCCAGCCATGGTGGTACGCACCTGTAGTTCCAGCTACTCAGGAGGTTGATGGAGGAGGGTCACTTAAGCCTGGGAGATCAAGGCCCTGGTAAGCCATCATCGTACCACTGCACTCCAGCCTGGGTTGCAGAGAGAGACCCTGTCTCAAAAAAAACATTGAGGCCAGGCATGGTGGCTCACACCTGTAATCCCAGCACTTTGGGGGGCTTAGGCACGTGGATCGCCTGAGGTCAGGAGTTTGAGACCAGCCTGGCCAACATGGTAAAACTCCGGCTCTACTAAAAATACAAAAATTAGCTGGGTGTGGTGGCACACGACTGTAATTCCAGCTACTCAGGAGGCTGAGGCAGGAGAATCACTTGAATACAGGAGGTGGAGGTTCAGTGAGCCAAGATCTCACCACTGCACTCCAGCCTGGGTGATGGAGCAAGACTCTGTCTCAAAAGAAAAAAAAAAAAAAAAAAAGAGAAAAAAAAAGGGCAGGTACAGTGGCTCTTGCCTGTAATCCTAGCACTTTGGGAGGTTGAGGCGGGCAGATTGCTTGAGTTCAGGTGTTCGAGACCAGCCTGGGCAACACGGTGAAACCCCATCTCTACTAAAAATACAAAAAATTAACTGGGTGTGGTGGTGTGCGCCTGTATTACCAGCTACTTGGGAGACTGAGGCATGAGAATTGCTTGAACCTTGGAGGCAGATGTTGTAGTGAGCTGAGATCGTGCCACAGCACTCCAGCCTGGGTGACACAGCATGACTCTGTCTCAAAAAAAAAAAAAAAAAAAAGTTGAAAAGACAATTCAGAAAATGGGAGAAAGTAATTGCAAATTACATATCTGATAAGAGAATTGCATCCAGAATATGTAAGGAACCCTTAGAGTGGAACAGTAAAAGGATAAATAACCCAATAGAAAAACGTGCAAAGGATTTGAATAGACATTTCTCCAAAGGAGATATGTAAATGGCCAGTAAACACATGATCCAATGCCTAGTGTCATTAGCCATCAGGGAAATGCAAATCAGAGCCACAGTGAGGTAACATTTCACAACATTTCCGCTGCAATGGCTATGATTAAAAATGTTGATAATAACAAGTGTTGGCAAGGGTGTGAATAAATTGGAATCCTCACATATTGCTGTTGAAAATGCAAAATGATCTGAAAACCAGTTGGCACCTCCCCAAAATGTTAAATGTGGAGTTACCGTATGACCCGACCATTACACTCCTCGATGGATACTTAAGAGAAATAAACACAGGTCCACAGAAAATTTTGTACTCAAGTGTTCATAGCCATATCCATAATAGCCAAAAGATGGAAACAAAGCCAAAAGATGGAAACAAAGCCAAAAGATGTCCATCAACTGATAAAGAGATAATAAAAGAATGGAATATTATTTGGCAATAAAAAGGAAGGAAGTAGTGATGCATGCTACATGAATGCGCCTGAAACAGATTTTGCTTAGCAAAATAAGCCAGTCACAAATGACCACATATGGGATGGTCCCGTTTGTATGAAACGTCCAGAAAAGGCAAATCTGTAGAGACAGAAAGTAGATGAGTGGTTGCCAGGGGCTGGGAAAATTGGGGAGAAATTGGGGGTGAAAGGAGGGTGAATGCTACTGGGTCTGGGGATGATGAAAATCTTTCAAAATTGATTATGACATGTGTAAATATACCAAAAATCATTGAATTGTTTCCCTCCCTCCCTCTTTCTTTTCCTTCCTTTCTTCCTTTCTTTCTCTTCTGATGGAGTCTTGCTCTGTCACCCAGGCTGGAGTGCAGTGGTGCAATCTCGGCTCACTGTAACCTCCACCTCCTGGGTTCAAGGAGTTCTCCTCCGGCCTCAGCCACCTGAGTCGCTGGGATTACAGGCGTGCGCCACCACGCCCAGCTAATTTTTTGTATTTTAGTAGCGATGGGGTTTTACCATGTTGGCCAGGCTGGTCTCAAACTCCTGACCTCAAGTCATCTGCCCTCCTTGGCCTCCCAAAGTGCTGGGATCACAGGTGTAAGTCACTGTGACTGTATACTTTTGCTTTTCGAGACAGAGTCTCTGTTGCCCACCTTGGCCTCCCAAATGCTGGTATTAGAGGCATGAGCCACAGCACCTGGCCTGTTTTTTGTTTTTTTTTTGTTTTTTTTTTTTTTTGAGATGGAGTCTCGCTCTGTTGCCCAGGCTGGAGTGCAGGGACGTGATCTCGGCTCACTGCATGCTCTGCCTCCTGGGTTCATGCCATTCTCCTGCCTCAGCCTCCCGAGTGGGTGGGACTACAGGCACTGGCCACCATGCCCAGCACATTTTTTTTTTTTTTTTTTTGAGAGGGAGTCTCGCTCTGTCGCCCAGGCTGGGATGCAGTGGCCGGATCTCAGCTCACTGCAAGCTCCGCCTCCCGGGTTTACGCCATTCTCCTGCCTCAGCCTCCCGAGTAGCTGGGACTACAGGCGCCTGCCACCTCGCCCGACTAGTTATTTTTTGTATTTTTTAGTAGAGATGGGGTTTCACCTTGTTAGCCAGGATGGTCTCGATCTCCTGACCTCGTGATCCGCCCGTCTCGGCCTCCCAAAGTGCTGGGATTACAGGCTTGAGCCACCGCGCCCGGCCCAGCACATTTTTTATATTTTTATTAGAGACGGGGTTTCACCATGTTAGCCTGGATGGTCTTGATCTCCTGACCTCGTGATCCGCCTGCCTCGGCCTCCTGAAGTGCTGGGATTACAGGCGTGAGCTACCGCACCTGGCCTTTTTTTAAAATTAAAAATAACAGATATGGAATCTTTCCATGTTGCCTAGGCTGGTCTTGAACTCCTGGACTCCCAAATTGTTGAGATTACAGGGGTGAGCCACCCTGCCTGGCCTGTTGTTTTTGTTGTTGCTTTTTTGTAGATTCCCTTTATGAGATTAGGCATGTTCACTTTCCAGTTTGCTGAGAGTGTTTATCAGGGATGAGTGTTGAATTCCATCAAATACTTTCTTTGAATTGATTGAGATGATCACATGGTTTTCTCCTTGAGACTGATATGGTGGATCACATCGATTTATTTTCACATGTTGAACCAGCCTTGCCTTTCTGGGATAGCCTCCATTTGGTTGTGGACAGTGGACTGTCCTTTTGTTCAGTTCTCAGTCTTTGGGATGTGAATGAGAGTCAGACTCGTACATCATGCACGACTTGCACAACTTCTTGGGGTTGCTTTTTTTTTTTTTTTTTGAGATGGAGTCTCACTCTGTTTCCCAGGCTGGAGTGCAGCGGCAAGATCTCGGCTCGCTATAACCTCTGTCTCCTGGACTCAAGCAATTCTCCTGCTTCAGCCTCCCGAGTAGCTGGGATTACAGGCGTGTGCCACCAAGCCCGGCTAATTTTTATATTTTTAGTAGAGATGGGGTCTTCACCATGTTGGCCAGGCTGGTCTCGAACTCCTGACCTCAGGTAATCCACCCGCCTCAGCCTCCCAAAGTGCTGGAATTACAGGTGTAAGCCACCATGCCCAGCCCATGGGATTGCTTTCTACTGCTTCTCCCTGCCCAGCGTCTCTCCTGCCCACCATGGGACCACATCTCCTGGGGCTGGAGAGGAAGACTCTTCTGCCTCAGTGTTTTAGGTGCTTGTAAACCTCATGCCTTGGTCATGCTTTGGTGGGATACCTAGGGGCTGGGGCATCAGAGAATGGAGAAGAGTAAAACAACAACCACTACCAAAAACACCCGTCCTCCCAAACCCTAACATCCCCCGGGACATTCTCCCGCACCCTGGGAGCATTAGGCGACCTTTTTCTTTCCTGCCCCTTGTGCCAGGACTAGAGAACTTCTGGAGCTCTCTGTCCACTTCCGGCTTTCAGGCCGTGTTGAGTCCAGGCCTGGGGATACGGGAAGAGAATCTGGAAGTTCACTACCAGTTGGGTGGTGCCTCAAATTTTGGCCTTTCCCCCAAATCTGGCGTCCCTTTACCTCTCTGAACCTCAGTCTCCTCCTATGTCAGAGGGAAGTGAGAGCAGTTCTAGGAAGGAGAGCAGGCATGCAGAAGGGGCCCTCGAATTCTCCTCTGGCTCACACGGGATGGACAAGATGTGGGCGGAGGGGCTCAGTGTCACCTCAGTGACAAAATGAAGCCCAAGTCCCCAAACCCTAGCTTCCCTCCTGGACTGGCTGGAGAAGAAGGTGGGGGTCGCTCATCATTCTTTTCCTCTGCCCTCAGAAGAAACATGGGAAGGCTGAATTTCCGCGTGAGGGCCCCGCTAGCCAGGCCAGCCCTGCGCCTAAGTCCCTGCCAGCTCCTGGGCCGGTGGGCACCTGTCCGGCTGAGTGGGGTCGCTCTAGGGGGCGGCAGCGGAGTTTCAGGGCGCGGGGGGGGGCACTGGGCGGAACCCGGCAATTCTGGTCGGTGGGAGAGGAGGGTGGAGACCGGACTCCGGGCCTGGGGGTGCACGAGGGCGCCCGGCTTCCCGGAACCACCAGTCCTGCGCGCCGCCTCTCAGTGCTGTCGCCGTGACAACCGGCGCCGCGGAGGGGGCGGGGCGCCGGGACCCCCGGGCTCCCAGGCCCCCAGGTCCCGCGGAGCTAGCGGGCCGAGGGGCGCGGGGCGGGGCCTCTGGGTCGGGGGCGGTGCCGCGCGGGCGGGGGAGGGGCGCGGCGGGAGGAGCCGGCGAGGCCCCGGCAGTGGTGGCAGAGGCTGGGCGGGCGGGCCCGGGAGCGGCGCAGCATCTGCGGGCGGCGGGGTAGGCGCGGGCGCGGGCGGGACTGGCTGGGCGCGCGGCTGCTTCTGCGGAGGGGGCAGCGGGCCTGGGCGACCCTGCACCTCCGGGCCGTGGGGACTGTGGGGTGGGGCGGGGGCCAATGCGGCAGGGGTGAGGCCTGGGGCCGGCGGGGTGAAGGGGACCCGGCCCTGCGTGGGGAAGCCTCGGGGGGACAAGTAGAGACGCAGCCTGCTGGGAGCGGCCCAAGCTCTGCACCGGCCCGCGGCAGGAGCGCAGCAGTCCCCTCCCGCCCCTCCTCCCGGGGGCTCCGAGGGCTGGTTTTGGGGCGGGGATCCTTGCGGGGCGCAGGCAGTGAAGAGCCTGGAGGCCCCAGAGTCTGTGCCAGGTCTGAGCCGCGGGGCGTGGGGGGAGGAGGGGCCTCGGCCGGGGCCCAGGAGACCCAGGACAGGTGGGCCTGGGGCCAGGTCCCCAGGGAGGGGTGGCCGGGCCAGGCTCTGGCTTCCCGGGGTAGGGGCTCTGCTAGGGGCTGGAGTCCGTCCCTTCGCCAGCGCAGAGCCCCTCGGCCCTCGGCCCGCATCTGCCAAGTGGCTGAGGATCGAGCGACAGCGTAGTGGGGCGGAGGGGCTGGAGGCACGGCCGGAAAGGGTGAGCGGCGCCGCGGCTCCTCAGCTATTTGGCCCCGCCACGCGCGGAGAGGGGGGAAATTCTCAGGCTGCGGCTGCAGCTAAGGGAGGCCCAGGTGGGCCTGGAGTGGTCCCCGAGAGGGCTTCCTGGGTCAGACGTGTCGATCCAGTGGAAGTAAAAACCGGGTGAGTGTCCCGGTGGGACCCGGAGTGCGGGCAACCTTGGAGGCAGGGGCATGTGCTGAGGACCCCCAGGGCACCCTCTGCGCGACCTGTCAGTGCTCCCAGGGGTGGGGGTGTCCTGTGTGTGGCTGTGGGGATCCTGGGAGGCGGCTGCTGTGTGGGGGCAGGGGTGGGAGTGCAGAGTTCAATGCTTTCCCGGATCAGTGGGGGCTGCGGTGTCACCAGGGCAGTCCGAGCGCCCGACTGTCACGGGGACATTAAATTTTATGCCTTTGTCTAGACAGGGCAGTAAACGGAGCCCCAGGCCTGGGGCTGTGGAGGGGGTGAGGGACTGGCTGGGAGTGAGCCTGCCAGTGACTTTGGGGTGGGTGCGGGCGTGCGGGCCTCCATCGTCACCCAGGTGTGCGCAGGCCCAGGTGTGGGGACTCCGACAGCACGGCAATGACGACCAGTGCCAGGTGTGTGACAGAGGTGCAGGGGCCTGTGGAAGCGCGACGGGCCTTGGTGGACGGGCTTCTCGAGATTCGAGGGGCGCCACAGGCAGCGCCCTGGCGCACAGGAGCAGAGTAGGGTGGCTGTGCCGGGGCAGATGGTGGGGGACAACACCTCACCAAGGCAATGCGGAGCCATGGGGAGCAGGGCAGGCCGTGGCCACGCGCCCAGGATGGTGGACAGGAGGGGAGACCGAGCCTGCCAGTGCAGGGAGGAGGGGCGTGGGGGCTGCCAGGCAGGCGCGGGGAGGCTCGGAGAGGCTTGTGGGACGGATGCATCGGGACCTGGGTGACTCTCGGTCCGGGATCAGAAAGCCTGGGAGGGCCGGGGCCTCCTTGGGCACTCCGAGAGCGAAGGGGCAGGCCCGCCTCCCTGCCCAGCGCGGCGTCAGGGAGAGGGTACGCCCGGAACTCCGCGGAAACGGCCTGGGGCCAGCAGCGCGGGCGTGGGGTCCGGGCCGCCGGAGCCAGGAGGGACGGCGGCGCGGGCCCAGCAGTGACAAAACCCCCCGGGCTCCGGGAACGCGCGCGGCGGGCAGAAAACGCGTCCGTTCCGTTTCCTTCCTGGCGGCGGGAACGAGGCCCGGGTGCTCTGGCGCGGCAGCAGCGCCCCCTGGAGGCCTCGCTGCGGTTCGCGGCCGCCGGTTCGCGCATGGGCGCAGGCGTATGCGATGCCTCGGGGCCCCGGCTCGGAGACCGCGCTGGGTGGGAAGCACGCGGGGCTGGGGGATGTTGGCGGAGACCGCCCCAGCCCGCCCTCTGATCTTGTCTCCTCCGGTCTCCCCAGGTTCCGAGCTCGCCAGGCCGCGTCGCGCCATGCCCGCCGGCTGAGCGCTGCAGGGCCTTGTCCCGCCAGGCGTGGGGGCCGCGCGCGCCCAGGCCGGGGCCCGGCGGCCGACCATGGTGCTGCCGCCCCCGGACCGGCGCCACGTGTGCCTGACCACGCTGGTGATCATGGGCAGCATGGCGGTCATGGACGCGTACCTGGTGGAGCAGAACCAGGGCCCGCGCAAGATCGGCGTGTGCATCATCGTGCTGGTGGGCGACGTGTGCTTCCTGCTGGTGCTGCGCTACGTGGCCGTGTGGGTGGGCGCCGAGGTGCGCACGGCCAAGCGCGGCTACGCCATGATTCTGTGGTTCCTCTACATCTTCGTGCTGGAGATAAAGCTCTACTTCATCTTCCAGAACTACAAGGCGGCGCGGCGCGGCGCGGCTGACCCTGTGGCGCGCAAGGCGCTGACGCTGCTGCTGTCCGTGTGTGTGCCCGGCCTGTTCCTGCTGCTTGTGGCGCTGGACCGCATGGAGTACGTGCGCACCTTCCGCAAGCGCGAGGACCTGCGCGGCCGCCTGTTTTGGGTGGCGCTGGACCTGCTGGACTTGCTGGACATGCAGGCCAGCCTGTGGGAGCCGCCGCGCTCCGGGCTGCCGCTGTGGGCTGAGGGCCTCACCTTCTTCTACTGCTACATGCTGCTGCTGGTGCTGCCGTGCGTGGCGCTCAGCGAGGTCAGCATGCAGGGCGAGCACATCGCGCCGCAGAAGATGATGCTCTACCCGGTGCTCAGCCTCGCCACCGTCAACGTGGTGGCCGTGCTGGCGCGCGCTGCCAACATGGCGCTGTTCCGAGACAGCCGCGTCTCGGCCATCTTCGTCGGCAAAAACGTGGTGGCGCTCGCCACCAAGGCCTGCACCTTTCTGGAGTACCGTCGCCAGGTGCGCGACTTCCCGCCGCCTGCGCTAGCGCTGGAGCTGCAGCCGCCACCCCCGCAGCGCAACTCGGTGCCGCCGCCGCCACCGCTGCACGGCCCACCCGGGCGCCCCCACGGGTCCTCGCCCACGCGTGACCCCCTGGACACGTGACAGGGCCCGCGCGGCCCCCGGGACGCCCCTCGGGCGCAGAGACACCGGGCTGGCTCGGGGCGCGGTTTGCATGGGATGGGGTGGGGGCGGGCTCCCCTAGGGGCAGGTGCCTCGAGTGCCAGTGCCTGGGGTCCCGTGGCCGCTTCTTCATCTCAGGAATCCCTCGAACCGCGGATCCTCAGCCCCAGCTCCACCAGCCCGCCCCAGCGCGTGGGTCCGTTTGGGAGCTCTGGGCCGGAGCAGAGCAGAGGCGGTCCAGCCCGTGCCTGCTGGACCGCCCGGGTTGGAAGGGAGGGCAGTGTGGGCGGAGATCTGCTCCCTCGGTGGGGGCCTCTGGCTCAGATTTTGGGGCCAAGGAGGTCTCTGTCATTTTAAAGACTCGTGTTTACAGTTTTGTATCCAAGGCCGCACTGCTTTGCCTGTCCCTGTGTCCCTGTCTTTACCAGCCAGGCTGGGAGGCCGGGAGCCGGGAGGGGTGTGTGGAGCGCAGGGGAGATGGTGGTGTCCAAGTGCCGGATGCTGGTGGGGCTGGGCCGCTCCACTTCCCCCGGGGATCTCAGGAGCTCCTGGGGGCCACTGCCGCTCTGTCCCAGGGACAGTTCCTCCATTCCAGCTTCCGTGTTCCCACTTCTCTTCCTGGGATACTTTGACCCCCATCTTCCCCCAGCCCCGTGGGTTCCTGGACCCTGCTCCCCTCAACCTCAGGCATGACAGTGTCCCCCACATGCCTGGTTCCCTCCTCCCGCCCTGTGGAACCCACCTTCCCCGTGGGCTCCTCCAGCCTAGGATAGCCAGACGGAATCAGGTGTTCCCAAGTTGATGGGGCAGCCCCAGGTCACAGCCCCAGGAGCAGCATGGAGCCTTGCCCCAACTTACCATCCTGGCCTTGCCCCAGCACAGGAGCTGGCAGCGCCGGCCCAGGCAGCACCTGGCCTGAAGCCCATCTGCAAGTGGTCTCTCACCTGCCTTCCACCTGGGCCCCTGCACCTGCGATGTGGCCCTCGGTATCCATCTGGCCCGGGAAGGTCCATAGCATCTGGGGAGGGCCCCTTTATGAGGCCCCTAAAAGGACTGTTTGAAGATGCCCGCTCCATGAGCGGGTGATGGTCACACACATCTCACGTGTCACAATTCACTGCTTGGACCTCCACTTCCCGCATTTCCACGGCCCAAAGGCGGCAAGGTTTCTCCATCTGGGGCTAAAACCATCGATGGGAGTGGAGCAGGCTGCACAAGTGGGGTCCTCCCCAAGCGGGGTCCTCCCCAAGCGCCCTTCCGGACAACTGCAGCAGTTAAGGGCATGGCTGGTGGCCACCTCAGCTGCATCCCAACCCCACACAGTCCTCATCCCTCAGCTCCAGGCCACCTGGGATCTGGCCTTGGAAAGTCGCCTGCCTTCTAGGCAACTGGCCTTGGGACCACTGTCGTCAGGGTCATGGTCACGGGGATTACCTCCCTGCCCAGGTCAGACTGGCTGGTACTCCGCCCACCTCTAAACCGGAGCCTTGGCCCTGCCTCCGACGATGTCCCCAGCATCCCCTCCCAGCGCCATGCATGGGCACGGGGAACTGGCCTGGGTAGGAGGTCTGAGTCATCCCGCTCTGGGCTGTGCGGGGACCACTAACGATCGTGTTGGGAAGTGGAAGCTCTGTGGGGTTAGGGGGGCCGGGGGGCCAGGGAGGGGTGGTGGTGAGCAGCCGTGGAAAGGCCCCTGGCATGGAGAGAGAAGAGGGGCTGCGGGACTTGTGGCGGGCCAGTGGAAGGACCTGGGCCTTCTTGTGAGGGTTGGTCTGCAGTGGGGGGCAGTGGGTGAGGGGCGAGCTTCATCCTGGAGGTGGAGCCTGTTTCCACCCTGGGCTGAAGCCAGTGCCAGCCCCATCCTGCCTTAAGGGTCTCCTGGGTGAAGATGAGCCCACAACCCTCTTGGCTCTGGCACCCACTGCAAATCCCATGGGAATAGACGGGCAGCGTGGCTATAGGTGAATGGGGCTGGGGGCTCTGGGCTCCTGACATCCTGTTCTAACCCTTCCTGAAAGCCGTGGTCTCTTCCCTGCTGGCTGCAGTCAGGGAGGCGGTGGGCCCAGCTTGGCCTGTGAAAGCCCACATCCCCTAGTCAGAGGTGGGATGGCCGCTGCTGGTTTAGCTGCTCCCCTAGTTTAGCTACTCTCAGGGCAGTGAAGGCTCTGGGGCTCGAAGACACCCCAGGCAACCTTGCCCTGCACACACCTCACTCCTCCTGGCCTTTTCAGGAGTGGTCCCTGGTCTCCATGCTCCTTGGCACAGGCCAGTGCCCTCTACCTCTGCCACCACATCCCCGGCAGTGGAGGTCCAAGTCCTGGCTGTCCCCCCCTCACCAATGGGGCCAGGGACCCTGGCTCTACCCGCTCCGACTTGGTTCAATGGCCCATCGCCCCTGCAACTGACTCTGAGGGC
Organism: Papio anubis; assembly: GCF_008728515.1. Taxonomy (NCBI): domain Eukaryota; kingdom Metazoa; phylum Chordata; class Mammalia; order Primates; family Cercopithecidae; genus Papio; species Papio anubis. Next base: position 1,081,719 of record NC_044982.1, on the reverse strand, counting down.
ATTGGAGCAGACATCAAGCCCCACCCTGCCCAGTGGCACCCGGTTTCCACAACGAGGCTCAGCTGTGGCTCCGACTGCAGCAGGGCTGGGAAGCAGGGGGCCTTTGTCAGGCTCATGGCCTGAGGTTTTTGACCTCTGGGATCTCCCCTGGAAACAGGATGGGGACCTGGTCGCACTCCAGCCTGCCCTTCCCGAGTTTTCTGAGGTGTCCTGCGATGGCCAGATTCAATGGAGACCCCAGCTGCCTCCCTTGTCCCCTCACTGATTCCTGGTCAGTACGTGAGTCCTGATGCGTGTCCACTACCCACTGGCCCCGTGCTGGGGCCTGGTGCCCAACCCACACAGAGACGCCTGGGGACAGCCACACTTTGGGGAGTTAGGGCCTGGGAGGAGCAGGGAGGCCTCCTCAGGTGGGCTTGGGAGCTGGCCCCGGGGAGGCCCACAGGTGCAGCGGCCTGGAGGCAGAGAGCTGGGTGTGTCAGCGCCTGAGAGGACCATGGTGGGCAGCTTACCAGCAAAGGGAGCCGAAAGGGCCCCAGGGAGAAGTAGGCAGCTCAGAGGGAAGAGGTGGGCTGGGATGCTGAGCAGAGTGTGGACGGAGGTGCAGCTGGGTGCACCCGTGTGGTTCGGCTGGGAAGGGAGGTGTGCATGTGGGGGAGAGAAATTGGGCAGTGGAGGTCCTGTCCCAAGAAAGAGGCTGTCTGCTGGCGATCTGCTCCCTCTCGTGGCCTAGTCCACCTCTACACCAGCAGTTACCTCCCTGCCCTGCAACCCCTGCCTCCCAGTACGGCCAGATGCTGTCCCTCGTCCTCCCCGCAGCCCTCTGAGGGCAGGAGAGTCGATCAAGGGGCAGAGAAGACAAACCCTATCTCTGGATACACAGTGACCCATGTCGCCGCCCCAGAGTGGGGTGTGCTATTCTCCTAGCATGAGCAGTTGTGGCAAGAGACACCCCACTTCCAGATGACAGGGCTCTGCCTTGTCTGACATACTCGCCATAAATCCCCGTGTGTGTCTCTCGCCCTGACACATTTGAGGCCCGGAGGCCTGGCCTGGCCATGCAGTATGCATGCCCCACCATAGCTCCACCGCCACCAGGAATTCAGGTGCTGCTGAAGCTGCACCAAGAAAGCCCCAGCCCAGTCGGCTCCTTTAGATGAATGAGAGTGAGCTCTTTTTTTTTTTTTTTTTTTTTTTGAGACGGAGTCTCGCTCTGTCGCCCAGGCTGGAGTGCAGTGGCCGGATCTCAGCTCACTGCAAGCTCCGCCTCCCAGGTTTACGCCATTCTCCTGCCTCGGCCTCCCGAGTAGCTGGGACTACAGGCGCCCGCCACCTCGCCCGGCTAGTTTTTTTTTGTATTTTTTAGTAGAGATGGGGTTTCACCGTGCTAGCCAGGATGGTCTCGATCTCCTGACCTCGTGATCCACCTGTCTCGGCCTCCCAAAGTGCTGGGATTACAGGCTTGAGCCACCGCGCCCGGCCGAGAGTGAGCTCTTTTCTAATTGTGAAGTACATGACAGGTTGTAGCTGTGAAGACATTGTTGGGTCACTCTGTGGAAGTCTGAGGTGACCCCTTCCAGGGTCACCTGGCCATAGAGGACCCAGGCTCAGCCCATCTTTCTTCACCATCTGGGTGGGTTGGTGATGGAGCCACAACAGCAGTGAGCTTCACATTGTCTCAAAATATCATCCGTGTGAGGGAAGGAGGGACGGCTCCTCCTTGGGTGCCTCCCTCTCCTTAGGAGGAAAATGCTTCTCAGAAGTGTCCGCTCAGGTCCTGTGGTCCAGAGCTTGTTCCAGGACAATCTGTACACTTCCACTGGCAGGGGACATCGGTGTCATGACTGGCCACCTGCCCACAGGTGAGCCTGTGGTATCATGGATGCCCCAGAAGACACGAGACTCCTGGGTCTGAGACAAAGGGCTTTGTTTCTCAGCACGAGCTTCAGCTGTGGCTCCTCTTGCCCACAATCCTGTAGAGGCGACGGGAGTGCCTGGTGATCCAGCACACGCAGCTGGCAGGAGCCCACCCTCCCTCTGCCATTACCCAGGAGGCCCCAGTGTGACATCAAAAATACTCTGCAACTTGGCCCAGGCTCACATTCTGCAAAAGCTGTGAGCTTGCAAATTGCCTTTGATCATATAAGAGCCATCATGGTGATCAAGTTCTTTCTACATAACGCCAGCACATATTTAACCCCTCACACGGAGCAACATCCAGCTTAACCTGCACGGCAGCAACCCAGCCTCCAGCTCTGTTTCACCCAGCACATGTCAACAATTCTCTTCCCAGGAGATTCCAGCAGCATGGTCTGGGAGCTCCTGAGTCCTTGGGAAGTTCTGCAGCTCGGCTTACCCAGGGCCGCCCTGGCCAAAGCCCCAGCCACTCTCCTTTACGGCAGAGAGTGGGACTGTGTCCCCCTTCATTTCCCTAGAATGGTAGGGCTGGGAGCTGGGTCAGACCCGCCTCCACCTGCTTGTGGGAAGAGACGTTGGAGTCTAATCACAGACGCAACAAGATCAGTCATCCAAAAAGATAAAATATGCTTGAACTTCTGACCCTTCATCTTCCTTTCAGAGCACACTCACATTTTCTATAGGAAAACAGCCTCATAATAATAAAAACCCAATTGAGCGAAATTGAACTCACTTATCTTAAGCAATAAAAAAGCAAACATTATTGGATTCATTTTATGCAGTAAAATAATGGAGATGCACTAAGTGGCAGCCCCAGAGGGAAAAGCCATCAGAGACTGCCAGTGCAGAACGGTGGTGGAGGCTGCAAAGCCACATTCCCACCTTGGCTGAAACATGGGTGGCTTCATTTGTTGTAAAAACAAGGTAACTGCCATTTAACCACAGAAAGATGAAGGGAAAAAACACCCCCCGGTCAGAGGGTGTCAGGGAGACCCGCTGTCTTTGGGGCTCGGCCTGCAGGCAGGCCCCGGCAGCGTGACTAGGGCTGCACTGGGCGTGAGGACAAAGGGTGCGGAGAGTCAACAAGTGGGTGAGGAGAGGGTAGAAAAGGCAGTGGGCAGGTTGGGGGAACACCAGAGGGAGGCCGAAGGGGGCAGGAGGAGGAAGGGGCCTGGGTGCCAGAGGGAGGTCAAGACAGAGGGGGAGGTGAGCAGGAGTGTTGCCAGACACATGGCAGCCCCTGGCTCGTGCCCATCCCCACCACCCTGCACTGGCACGAGGCCCCAGATTTCCCTGGGACAGTACCGCCTCTCCTCACTCCGTGGCTGATGTGGAGTGGACTCCGTCCTCTCGGGGCTGGGGCAGCTGCCAAGGAAGGGGTGTTAACATCACACTGTCCCCCGAGAGAGAAAACCCATGGTGGCCACTGGGCTTTGTACGTTTGCATCCCCTCCGAAACTTATGTTGAAACATAATCCCCAATGCAACAGGCTGTCCATTTTGTGTGGCTATAATAATACCACAGGCTGGGGAATTAATTTACAAAGAAAAGACATTTATTTCTTACAGTTCTGGAGGCTGGCAAGTCCAAGATCGAGGTGCCAGCTCTGGCGAGGGTCTTCGTGCTGTGCCAGCTCATGGCGGAAGGTGCAGGGGCAGGAGAGGGTGAGAGAGAGAGAGGGCCCAGCTTGCTGTCGTAACCACCCACTGTGCAGATAGTAAACACACCGCGAGATAATGATGCTAACCCCTCCGTGAGGGTGGAGCCCACCTGGCCTCATCACCTCTTAACAGCCCCCATCTCTTCAGCTCTTTTTTTTTTTTTTTTTTGAGACAGAGTCTCACTCTGTTGCCCAGGCTGGAGTGCAGTGGCGTGATCTCAGCTCACTGCAAGCTCCACCTCCCAGGTTCATGCCATTCTCCTGCCTCAGCCTCCTGAGTAGCTGGGACTACAGGCACCCGCCACCATGCCTGGCGATATATATATACATTTTGTATTTTTAGTAGAGATGGGGTTTCACCGTGTTAGCCAGGATGGTCTTGATCTCATGACCTCGTGATCCACCTGCCTCATCCTCCCAAAGTGCTGGGATTACAGGCCCGAGCCACCGCGCCTGGCCTGAGATGGAGTCTTGCTCTGTCGCCAGGCTGGAGTTCAGTGGCGCGATCTTGTTTCACTGCACTCTCCGCCTCCGGGGTTCGAGCAATTCTCCTGCCTCAGCCTCCCAAGTAGCTGGGATTACAGGCGCCTGCCACCACCCGGCTAATTTTTTGTATTTTTAGTAGAGACGGGGTTTTGCCATGTTAACCAGGCTGGTCTCGAGCTCCCGACCTCAAGGGATCTGCCTGTCTTGGCCTCCCGAAGTACTGGGATTACAGGCGTGAGCCACCGCACCCAGCCCCCCACCTCTTAATATTGCCACAGTGGCAATTAAATTTCCACATGAATGTTGGAGGGGACACTCAAACCCTACCCCAGGCTAGGATGATGGTGGTGCTTGTCAACATACACATTCATTTCCCTCCCGGGCGAGTCTGGGCGGGTGGTCCAGGCTGCCAGGACACAGGTCCCTCCCACTCCTGGCCCCTGGGTCCTGGGTGTAATTCTTGCTCTCACAGGTCAGGCGGTGCCATCAGGTCTCAGCTGCAGCACAGCCAGGGTGGAGGATGACAGGGGATGCTTCTGGGGTCTCTTTGGGCTGGGTCTCAGGAGCTGGCACAAGGCACCTGCCTATACGCTGCTGCCCAGAACTTAGACATGCCAGTGCCCTGAGCTGCCAGGGAGCCAGGAAGAGGGATCTGCCTTTGGGTGCCACATGCCCAGGGGGGTTCTTGTACTGTGAAGAAGGGGAGCCATCCTGTGTGGCTGCACCTTGGTAACTTTACTGGATTTTTCAGTGTTTTCCTCCCAAGCATCGCCCGAACCTGCATCCTGCCCAGCAGTGTGAGAGCCCCAGGGGCCACCTCCTCACTCACACCTGCCACTGGCAAATCCTCTGGACAAAGTGTAATGCTGAAACATTTTACAAAACAGAGTCACCCTTGATGGTTATAAAAAATGGCCGAGAAGGAAAACTCACGATGACGGAAGCCATCAACTGGCGAAATTTGATATGGATGAGCACCGGCCCATGGTTCAGGTCTTCGCAGTGACATTTATGTGGGGGAGAATTTTTTTTTCTTTGAGATAAACGTGTGTTTAATGGTAAAACTTAGCACACCCCAGCACCAGGAATGGCTTGGAGTAGGGACAGGCAGCAGGGACAGGCAGGTGACCCCCGCGGAGCCTCACATGGCGAAGAGGATGAGGAAGACGATCATCAAACAGAAGAGTCCCATGGCCTCAGACAGACCAAAGCCCAGAATGGCATCAGAGACGAGCTCGGCTTGAGAGACAGGTTCCTGGCATAGCCAACGATCAAGCTTCCAAACACTGTTCCAATGCCAGCCCCTAAGCCAGCCACACCCACTAGGGCTGCTCCAACATCAATCTCTGAGGCTGTGTGAATGTCCCTGGAGACAGCTCTGGTCCAGAACTCCCATCGGGCCACCTGGCGTGGGGAGCGGCTGTGGGAAAGCTGTTTAGATGAATTCTCCGGGCTGTTCAAGAAGGAGAAAGACACAGGCCTGATCAGACCCCTGGTACCACAGTGGACCAGAGCTGGAGAGATGCGTAATGCCCCGGGGGTCTGCATTTTCTCAGTCTGCACTCCCACTGCCGTGCAGCCCCTGCTGGCCCATAGCGCTCGCCCGGCTGAAGGTGACCTAAGGTGACCGACTCACTTTTACTCATTGCTTATGAAATAAGCTGAACGTGGAGCTCATTGGAAACATGTGTAGCAAAGTGCATGAGCCTTGAGGAAACCTTTCTCCCGCCCTCATGAGTATCCGCCCAGGGAGTGATTTCCCCGAGAGCTGGTCCGTGTTGCGTTCCCTCCGTGAACACTTTCAAGGCTGCTGTGGGAAGTTGCACACAAACGGCTGGTGGTCCTGGAGGGGATGGTGAGGCGGGGTGGGCCTGTGCACCGGATGCCAAGTCCACAACACCAGGAGGCAGTGCTCACCGCAGGAGCCACACAGCAGGTGCGTGCTGGTCTCCCATCTGAAACCTGCACCCGTGGGTGCACCTGAGTGACCCCCGCCCCCCGGGGCGTCTCTGGAACGCCTCCTAGGAAGAGAGGCTCCACGCCTGGATGGAGACAGGTATCACACAGGTGCGTGGAGTGGAGTGTGATGCAGGGAGGTTGGTGCAGGGCCACACAGAGAGACCCCACTCAGGCAGGCCTTGGGTTAGGGTAGGCCTCACCAAGTGATGTTATGGAGGGACTGGACCGTGGCCAAGGCTGGCTTGTAGGTGGGGGGCAAACACATTCCTGGCAGGTAGGGCTGCCCACAAAGCTCACCTGCCTGAGAACCCCATCTGGCTGGGGCAGGCGGGAGTCTCCGGACCTTGGCGCCAGCGGAGCCTGCAGTGTCGCCAGACGGCCACAAGGGGGCTCCCGAGCCCGGCGCTCGGTCCCTGTGAGGAGGGAGGTGCCGGGACCCGCCTGTGAGACCGGAACCCACCAGTGGGGCCCCGACCCCGACCCTGACCCCACAGGACCCTGCCTGGGCCAAAGGTTAAACCCGCCCCAGCCCCAGGCTGGGCTGATGTTCCTGACCAGAACCCGAGCCCGATTCTGCTCGCTGAACACTCATCTGCTCCCTTGCCTCCGCCTGCCCCCGGCAGCGAGGGCCTGGCCAGTGGGTTCGTGTCACCTCCCACGTCACCTCCCGTGTCATCTGTGTGTCACCTCCATGTCACCTCCTGCATCAGCTCTGTGTCACCTCCCACATCACCTGCATCATCTCGCATGTCACCTCCATGTCACCTCCCACATCACCTCCTGTGCCACCTTTGTGTCACCTCCTGGCTGACCATGGCCCAGCGGCATCTCCCCTGTTGCAGTGCCTGGAGAGGCTGCGGTTCCAGGGGTGGGCTAAGGAAGGTGGGTGCCTCGGCATGGGCCCTGAGTGACTCCTGGAGCGGATCCCACCTCCCCACCAAAACCCAAGCAGGAGACCACCCTTTGCTGCTGAAGCCACTGAGCTCTTGGGGCCTCTGTTTTTGCAGCAGAGCCTCGTCCCCCTGACTGACACATCTCTCATAGTCCCAGGCCCTGAGTGCAGGCCCACACTGAACCTTGATGCTCATCACAGACTGACCCTGGCTTGCCCTGGGTCACACTCAGGCCAAGGCCCCGACAGCCTGGCCCGGTGGAAGCTCCCCAGCTTATCTCACTCACACTGTTGTCCAGGGCCCAGCCTCACGGTGACATCTGCCGTAAGAAGGCTGGGACTCTGTCCCACTTGTGTTCGGGAATGAGGGACCCTGACTTGGTCTCTGCTATCAACACATTACAAACATCACTGGGCATTACAAAAGATTTCCAAGGGCTGGGTGCTGTGGCTCACCCCTGCAATCCTAGCACTTGGGGAGGCTGAGGCTAGAGGAGGATTGCTTGAGCCCAGGAGTTTGAGACCAGCCTGGGCAATGTAGTGAGACTTTGTCTTCACAAAAAATTAAAAAAAATTAGCCAAGCATGGTGCCGCATGCCTGTGGTCCCAGCTACTTGGGAGGCTGAGGCAGGAGGATCACCTAAGCCCAGGAGGTCAAGGCTACAGCAAGCAGAGATGGTGCCACTGCACTCCAGCCTGGGCAACAGAGCAAGACCCTGTCTCAAAAAAAACCCACAAAAAACCCAAAGAAAGAAAGAAAAAACCCAGATTTCAAAGAATTTAAACTTATTTATCCAACACAAAGCAGTTCTTCACAGGCACACTTTAAACTTCGAAATTCTTTGCTCTCCCCATGCTTGGCTGATTGGGTCTGGGGCAGGCGATGGTGCTCACTGGATCCAGTTTCTGACAAATCTGAATTGTGACAAGCTTCAGAACTGGCCCAGATGATCAATTTTCATGTAAGTTAAGGTGTCCTTCTTGTTCCCCAGCTTTTAGGTGATTTATTTTATATTTATTTATTTATTATTACTATTTTTGAGACGGAGTCTTGCTGTCTCGCCAGGCTGGAGTGCAGTGATGGCATCTCAGCTCTCTGCAAGCTCCGCCTCCCGGATTCAAGCGATTCTCCTTGCCCCAGGCTTCTGAGTAGCTGGGAATACAGGTGTGTGCCACCATGCCCTGCTAATTTTTTGTATTTTTTGTAGAGACAGGGTTTCACTGTGTTAGCCAGGATGGTCTCGAACTCCTGATCTCAGGTGATCCACCCGCCTCGGCCTCCTAAAGTGCTGGGATTACAGGCGTGAGCCACCATGCCCGGCGCTTTTAGGTGATTTGATAATACTTTTTTCCATTAAAATTTTATGATGATACATAATATAGAAAGAATCTATGTAAAATGATATCTGTACATTTATGCACATACAGCCCCCTTTGAGAAACAGAATATGAGGGCCTTTAGTCCTGCCCAGGGCAAAGAAAGCTAATAAAAAATCAACTCTGGGCCAGGGGCGGTGGCTGACACCTGTAATCCCAGCACTTTGGAAGGCCGAGGCAGGTGGATCACTTGAGGTCAGGGGTTCGAGACCAGCCTGGCCAACATGGTGAAACTCCATCTCTACTAAAAATACAAAAATTAGCCGGGTGTGGTGGCACATGTCTATAGTCCCAGCTACTTGAGAGGCTGAGGCAGAAGAATCACTTGAACCTGGGAGGTGGAAGTTGCAGTGAGCTGAGATTATGCCACTGAACTCCAGCCTGGGAGACAAGAGTGAGACTCTGTCTCAAAAACAAAACAAAAACAAAACAAAAATCAACCCTGGGCCAAGTGTGGTGGCTCACGCCTATAATTCCAGCACCTTGGGAGGCTGAGGAGGGAGGATCCCTTGAGCCAAGTAGTTCCAGACCAGCCTGGGCAGCATGGCAACACCCTGTCACCACAAAAAATTTAAAAAATTAGCAGGGCATAGTGGTGTGCACCTGTAGTCCCAGGTCCTTGGGAGGGTGAGGTGGGAGGATCCCTTGAGCCCAGGAGGTGGAGGCCGGAATGAGCTATGATTGCACCACTGCGTTCCAGTCTGGATGAAAGAGCAAGACACTGTCTTAAAAAAATGAAACAATTCACCCTGGAGAACCTGCATGCCTAGGACGACATATTGACTCTAGCGGCAAACGCTTAGGGCTGCAGAGCCCTGGGCAGGCTGGATACTGTCTTGGCCCCATGTGGGGTGAGGGCTGCAGACTGGGGTGGAGGCCCCGGGGAGGCGGAGGGAACCCTCAGGAACCATCTCCCTGCCTTCTGCTCTCACGACTGACCCTTTCTTGGCGAAACTTGGTGGGGGCAGCCGGGTCTCTGCCGCTGGTATCCTTTGGGTGCTTCCTGGTGGTGGCAACCCTGTGGGGAGGAGTTGGGGAACTTGTGGGCCAACGCGGCTCCGGGAGCTTTGTCAGGTTGCAGGGCACCTTTGGTTCTCCCTTCCCGACCCTCTCTGCCCTTCTGCTTTCTGCTGTGTTTGTCAGATTTTTTTTTTTTCTCATTTTGATTGTATTTTGCTTCTGACAACTTTCCCAAGACTGTTGCCCCTCCCGTGGCGGCTGGGTCCACACAGCTTCCCTTTGTGCCGGACCCTCGCCTCGCTGGGTCTTGGGCTGCAAAGCTTGGATGCGGCAGCCTCAGGTTTCTGCACTCACCCTCGCGGTTTCCGCATCCCACTCATCCCACTCTAACCTCTAGTTCCTTTGGAGATACACCTTCCATGGAAAATCCCAACTGGAGCACAGCCGCCGCGTTTCCATTCCCTTGCCTGCCTACTCCGCCCACGTCTCCAGGGCTGGGCTGCAACTGTGGAGACCACCCTCTCCAGCCTTCTCCATCATGGAGACTGGAAGGTGAAGCCCCGCTAGAGGGCAGCCTGGTGGTGGGGCAAGAAATAGGAAGGCTCACCGCTGAGCCAGGGTGATGAGGCCTGTCTGCTCCCTCTTCCTCTCTCCAAAGCTTGCCAGGACCCACCCAGACCAGGCTGTGGCCTTCAGCACTTCCCCAGGCCACACCAGAAGCCAGAGGAACTGAGCCCCGCTGGGGGACATACCCCCCAGGCCAAAGTAACAAGAGCCTGGAGAGAACAGTGCCTGAGAGAAAAACAGCGCCCTCCACAGCATGACTTGTGTGCAGCAGGAGTGTCAGAACCTCTGGGCAAAGAATTAAAGATAAACGCGGTAACATCCTTGAAGAATTAAGGAAAGATATTAGCAACAGAAAGCAATAACAGGGAGCACAAAGAACCAAGTAGGAATTTCAGGTATCAAAATAATGATTGAGAAAAATGTGGTAACTGAAATACAGTGGCACAGACGCAGCCGAGGAAAACAATCTGTAAAGTGACAAACGAGGGGAAGGAATCCTGGCAAAGCAGTCGGGGCACAGGAAGAAGGACAGGGACTGTGAGGAGAGAAGTGGGTGGGAGGACAGAGCAGAAGAAAAAGGTGAGAGGGATTTTCAAACGTTAGGGATGAAAGACGCCACAGAATTCCAAAAGGTGATATGAGGAAAACCCGTACCTAGTCACAATTATATTAAAATGTAAGAATATTAGAAAAAAAGGGAAAATTTAAACAAATTTGAAAAGAAGGAAAAAGTTTTAATGAGAGAGCAGGTCGTGGATAAAGGGTAAGAATCACACTGACTTCAGACCTTTGAACATGATTCAACAATACAAGAAGACTACACATTGTTTTTAAGGTATCAAAAAAAAAAAAAAAAAAAAAAAAACACTTTATACCTGCCATGTTTTTTTCTGAGACAGGGTCTTGCACTGTCACCCAGGCTGCAGTGCAGTGGCTCAATCACAGCTCACCGCAGCGTTGAACTCCTGTGCTCAAGCCAATCCTCACACCTCAGCCTCCTGAGTACCTAGGAGCACAGGTATGTGCTACCACACCTGGCTCCTCTTTTAATTTTTTGTAGAGATGGGGTTTCCCTGTGTTTCTCAGTCTGGTTTTGAACTCCTAGCTTCAAGCAATCATCCCACCCCAGCCTCCCAAAATGCTGAGGTTACAGGCATGAGCCACCGTGGCCAGCCTACACCTATAATCTTATATCCAGCAAATTTTTAAATTCAAATGTAAGGGTATAATAAAAACATTTTTAGGCAAAAGAGGCCTCAGAATACTTGCTGTACAGAGACCCACATTGAAAACACTGTAGGAAAAAGTTCTCATGAAGGAAGGGAAAATCCCAGGAGCTGTTGCAAGAGATACAGGAAGTAAGAGCGAGTAAAGGTTATTGTTAATATCATGATATATGCCTATATAATATACTGTGGATAACAGCTAATATTTTGAAAATGAAAAATTGATAATATGTCCACAATTACCCATAACCAAAATTCCAGAAAATATCAATATGATGCTGGATGTGGAATTAATCAAGGAACTAAGATTATGCTAAAGCATATATCTTGTTGGGAGAATATGAATTATGTTTATGAATTAATATATTCAGTAAATGAGTAAGGTAATTACAAGTTAATCTTAAGAACAATCACTATAAAAATTATTAGTACAATTTTTTAAACCAGTAAAAAAAAATGTAATATATTCAATGGAAAACAGGAAATATGGAAGAAATGAATAAAAAATAGCTTTGATGATATAACTAAATCATATTACAGTTTAATCACAATAAATATTAATGGCTTAAACTGATCAGTTAAAAAATAGAGATTCTTGTATTGAAATTAAAAAAAAATTAAGATGAGACAAAGCTAAGCATAGTGGCAGACACTTGCCTATAGCCCCTACTCAGGCTCAGGAGGCTGGGGTGGAGGATTGCTTGAGTCCAGGAATTTGAGTCCAGCCTGGGCAACACAGCAAGACCCTGTCTCCGAAACAAACAAATGAACAAACAAAGAAATGAGCCCTCCAAGAGCAACTTTACAATTAAAACAAAAGAAGACACAAGTTGAAAAATAGGATAGAAAACTATGAACTAAGAAGGTTGTCATCACAGTTATAGCAGGGAAGCTAGGAATGGAGAGGGATTCTGGCCATTGAATGCTTAGACCTGCAAGTTCCATACATCACTTCTCAAATATCATTGGCCAGAACGAATGACAATGCCAAGGGGTGAGGGAGGAGTAACTCTGTGCTCCTGGAAGTAGAGAACCACTGAATATGAACAACGTTTACCGCTACCACAGACACACACTCTTAGTATAAGATAAAAAGGAAACACCACAAATCAATGGGACAAGATTATTTATAAATGGTATTGGCAAAATGGACTCACTATACAGCGAAAAATAAAAACTGGGCCTCCACCACTTGTTCCATACGAGCGTGGACTTGAGCCAGATTATAGATCTGTGAATTGCTATAAATTAACTATAAAGTTAATGCTAAAAAAAAGGAGGATCACTTATTGATGTTGGAGCAGGGAAAAAGTTTTAAAATAAAAATTTGGAAGCACAAATCATAAGGCAGATAATTGAAAAGATAGCTTCCATGAAAATTCAGAAAATACTTCCTGACTGTTCTGTGCTTGCCTTTCCTCACCTATAAAATGGGGGTTAATTTAACTAAGGGTTTGAGAACTGCCTCCAGGTCATTGTAAGTGCTTCGTGTGGAGATATTATTATAATAATCAGTATTTAATGCCCTTTAAAACATCTCTAGTAATGCTTTTCCCCAAAACATCAATTTTGCCTGAGAGTAAAATGCCACAAAACTCACAAAAGTGTATGTATGCATACACTACTGTATACCTGGTTTATCTTTTCCCTCCTAACTCTGCTGTGTCATTTCGTTTTGTGTGTGTCTCTTGAAAAACCACATAGCTGGATTAAGAGCATCCGTCTTTTAACTGGAGAATGTAGTCCATATATTTTTATTTTCATTAGTCATATTTATTTCTACCTCCTTATTTTGTGTTTCTATTTATCTTGCTTTTCCTCAGTATCTTTTAAATCGTTTCCTTATTTCTTTAGGAGTTATTTTCCTCAATCTTTCTTCTTCTGATTTAGAAGTTATATATTCTGTTTCTATTCTTTTGTGAAACAATTTTTAAATTTTATTTTTTAGAGACAAGGTTTCACTTGTCACCCAGGCTGGGTGCAGTGGTGTGATCATAGCTTACTGCAAACTCAACCTCTTGGGTTCAAACGAGTCTCTAGCCTTAGCCTCCCAGCAGCTAAGACTACAGGCATGGGCCACAACACCTAGCTAACTTTTAATTTGTTTGTAGAGACAGGATCTTGCTGTGTTGCCCAGGCTGGTCTCAAACTTCTACGCTCAAGTGAACCTCCTGCCTTGGCCTCCCAAAGTGCTGGGATCATAGGTATGAGTCACTGTGCCTGGCCCGGCATCTCGTTTTTATGTGGTATTGAAAAGCTAAACATATTTGTGTCTGTTAATCACATGGGAAGCTGTACTATGAGGAAGCACATGTTTTTAAAAATTATGAAATATTAATCTACAGAATGCTGGTGACAGACAATTCACAATTTCTAAGGATTAAAATTCTTAAAATATATGTAATTAAAACAATTAGAATAATAAAGAAACTTTGTATGCAAAATATATAGGGAGTAATTTTAGTAAGAAAAGTTATAAGACATGAGGTTGTGTTTTCTGTTAAAGGAAAAGGAGTAATATTAATAAATTATGTACTGAAAGATAATTCAGAATACGAGAGACAAAAATGTAAGGAAAAACAGCTGAGGCTGGGCGCGGTGGCTCACTCCTGTATCCCAGCACTTTGGGAGGCTGAGGCAGGTGGATCACCTGAGGTCAGGAGTTCGAGACCATCCTGGGTAACATGGTGAAATCCCATTTCTACTAAAAAAAAAAAAACAAAACAAACAAAAATTAACCAAGTGTGGTGGTGCATGCCTGTAATCACAGCTACTTGGGAGGCTGAGGCAGGAGAATCACTTGAACTCAGGAGGCAGAGGTTGCAGTGAGCCGAGATCACGCCATTGCACTCCAGCTTGGGCAACAAGAGCAAAACTCTGTCTCAAAAAACAAACAAAGAACAACAACAACAACAAAAAGAAAAACAGCTGATACATTAAAAGAAAAAGATTGTGAAAGGAGGCCAGGCATGGTGGCTCACGCCTGTAATCCCAGCACTTTGGGAGGCTGAGGCAGGTGGATCACATAAGGCCAGGAACTCGAGACCAGCCTGGCCAACATGCCATAACTCCATCTCTACAAAAAATACAAAAACTAGCCGGACGTGGTGGTGCATGCTTGTAATTGCAGCTACTCGGGAGGCTGAGGCATGAGAATCGCTTTAACTTGGGAGGTGGAGTGAGCCAAGATTGCACCACTGCACTCTGGTCTGGGTGAAAGCAAGGCTCTGTCTCAAAAAAAAAAAAAAAAAAAAAAAAGTTGTAAAAGGATTGTGGAAAAGGGATCTTATGTGGTCACAGTTGGCTGTGATTGGATTTATTTATCTTTTTTTATGAGACGGAGTTTCACTCTTTTTGCCTAAGTTGGAGTGCAGTGGCATGATCTCGGTTCACTGCAACCTCCACCTCCTGGGTTCAGATGATTCTTCTGCCTCAGCCTTCTGAGTAGCTGGGATTACAGGCACCCACCACCATGCCCAGCTAATTTTTGTATTTTTAGTAGAGACGGGGTTTCACCATGTTGGCCAGTCTGGTCTTGAACTCCTGACCTCATGATCCACCCGCCTTGGCCTCCCACAGTGCTGGGATTACAGGCATGAGCCACTGCACCTGGCTGGATTTATTTATTTATTTATTTATGAGACAGGGTCCCATTGTGTTGCCTAGGCAGGAGTGCAGTGACACTCAGCACTGAGGCCTGGAGGCTGGGCTTAAGTGATCCTCCCACCTCAGCCTCCCAAGTAGCTGGGACTATGGGCACGTGCCACCACGCCTGCATAATTTTTTTTTTTGGTATGTTTTGTAGAGACAGGGCTTCCCCATGCTGCCCAGGCTAGTCTCAAACTCCTGAGCTTAAGTGATCCACCCTCCTTGGCCTCCTGGAGTGCTGGGACTACGGGTGTGAGCCACCTTGCCCAGCCTGGATGGATTTATTTATAAGGTTTAATTAAAACTAGCTTTACTATTAACAGTTCACTGATGCAAAAGTAGAATTTGGTCTTCTCTGTTAAAGTGACCGTTTTCTGGAATATTGGTCTGCTCTTGATTCTGGAAGGTTTTTCTTTCTTTTTTTTTCACCTTGAAAAATACATATTTACAGGAACAATTCCCCATTCTCTGGGACTTTTTAGAAAAAAAAAAAGGTCAATTTTGGGCAAGTAAAACAAACAGTGGAGACGAGTGTAGCACTGTCCCCCAAATCACCAACCCCCAGGTCCTGAGGCCTGGGCTGGGCCAGGGCTGACAGGTGAGTCCAGCAGTCTTTGAACCCACTCTCTCCTACCTAGAATAGAGACAGGACAGGCTTTATGTCCCCCATTCCTCCCTCCCAACTCCAGGGACATTGAAAGGGTCCTTTGTAGCCACCTGCAGGAAACTGGGGAGCTGGGAGAGAGGAATCTGAAAATACACATTTGGTATCAGAAATAAACACTTGTGGGGAGAGGCGGCAGGAAGATACCACCCCAGATCCCTTCCTTCCCACCCACCCCACCAAATATAGGAAGAGATGACTCCCTCTCCCCTATTGAAAATCCCCACTTAAAAATAGATTATACTATCAAAATGGCAGCAGAGGAGAGACAGGGAGACCTGGAGTACTGGCTGGAGGGGCCCCCCAGACGGGGACCACCCCCAAAATCCCCTCCACTGGGGGGAAACAGGCAGGACCCCAGGGAGTTTGGCAGACAAAGGAATGGCTTCTCAGGGGGAAGAAGAACAAAGGGACATTCCTCCCTGGCCAAAAAGTTGGTTGAAAAAGGATAAGCTGTCTGAGAGAAAGGCTGGGGAGGTGGAAACTTCTATTCCAAGGGGGCGATTCTTCCTTGGCCAAGATTCCCAACCCATTAAATGGTACAAATTCTTCCTGGACCCCTGAGTATGGCCAGGAATAACAGAACGAAATAAACTAACTCTTCTACTCACATCCGAAAATGCAGACAGGGCTCCCTCAACTCCCCAAGGGCAGGCTGAGGAATAAAGAAAGAAGGGTCTAAGCCAGACCCTGATTGTCTTGTCTTGGGGAAAAAAGTGGGGAGGTGGGGGAGATGTCCTAACCATCCTAAAAGGTTACGTCAGTCGCCTCCCAGAGGCCTTCAAAAAATAAATAAACAAGCCGCCCCTACCACTGAAGTAGGAGACGTGTAAGGGCAGCCACTGGGGACCGACAGAAAAGAGAGCAGCTGTGGAAGCTGTGTGTTTTCTGTGGAGGAGTTAATGAGAGTCAGTTACTCCTGGGAGTAACTCTTCCCAAGGATCCGCACCCCACCACAATCAGAGCACGAGTCTTTCAGGTGAACTGTTTCTCCTTGAGAGAGCAAGAATGGAGTGACCGCAGAAGGGATGATGGTGGTGGTGGTAGTCACGGCTTCTGGGGCTCTGGCGAGAGCACCACCGGGTCGAGAGGCCATCCACGCTGATGGAAGGGATGTGCACCTGGGCGCTGTCGCTGCACGGAAGCTGGCAGGAGAGCTTGGCCGGGCTACGGGGCGCAGTGGGACTCGGGGTGCTCCAGAAGGGAAAGCTGGAGGCAGCGAGCTGGGTGTCAGCAGCACCGGGGTCCAGGTATGCGTAGGAAGCGGGGACGGGGGTCAGCGCCGGCCTCGGCGCCGGGAGGCCGGAGCCAGTTTCCGATCCTGGGGTCCGTTCGGGTCCCGGCCCGCCTAGCAGGCTCGGGCTGAGTGGAAGCTCTAGGTCCCGGGGCTTCCGGCCCTTCTGCGGCCGGGAGACCTCAGGGCTGGAAGCCGCGTGGCCGCCGGCTGCCCTGCGGGGTCCGTAACGACCGCGGGCCTCCGGGCTGGCACGCCCTCGCGTGGAGGGACTCTGGGCTCGGCCTTGGCGGTTTCCGGCACAAACCCTCTCTCTCCCGCAACTTCCGACTCTTCCCTGGGCCCCTCCACTCTCGCTTCTCAAACCCAGCTCCACATTCAGCTCTTCCGATTTCAGGTTTGGGGCCTCGGGCCGGGTCAGGGTGACCTGCAGAGGCAAGCGGGCCTCCTCAGCCTCCAGGCGGGCCTGCAGGCGGCTGGGACTGGGGCTCCTGCTCCCCGGGGGCGCTGCTGCTCCTGCAGGAGCGGCGCTGGGGAGCAGCACAGCAGGCCGAGGCCGAGGGGGCGGCTGTGGCTGCAGAGACTGGATGGTGCGGGTGGAAGAGAGGCCCGAGCGCAGGTGCTTGTTCCGGCTGCTGCGCGCCAAACCGCCAGGGCCTGCCCTTCCTGCAGCCTTGGGTGTGCCCGGCTTTCCTGAGACAGCGTTCCCTGGGGCGGCAGGTACGGCAGCACGGGCCACATTTGCCACGGCGGAGGTAACAGACACCGCTGGTTGGGGCGGGCAGTCCTCGGTGGAGCACCCGGCGACCTCAGGTAGGACACTGACTTGTAGACGAGTTTCTGGCCGCTCTCCTTGCGGATGATGTTCCTGTGATAGTAGGACGGCAAGGCCCGGCGAGCTTGTCGTCATTCATGGTGCTCTTGTTCTTGCGTAGCCCCTACAGCCGGGCCGCCTCCTCTGCATCCACCAGCTTGAATTCACCACTATCCCGTGAAGTCCAGCAGATGTGGCCATTGCCTTGCTCTCTCCGCAGCTGCAGCAGAAACTGCTACAGCGTCACAGATGGGTCCATCGCTGGGGGAGCGCTCACGCCATCCCGGGGTACCTGTGTGTTGGGTGGCGGTGGCGCTGGCAATGTTGGCAGCTCCGGGGGGCGGGGGCTCCATACGCTGCCCCACCGCCCCCAGGCCTGGGTTCTGAGGCGGCGGTGGCGGTCTGAAGGTTTTCCTTTACCTTTTGAGTAATTGGCCTAGGAAACTAAGGTTTTTGTGTTTCATCAAGAGAATTTCTTGTGCTTCATGTTGTCTTTCATTATGTCTTTGATTAATGAAAAAGAGCAATTTTTTTTCCCGCAAAGATACTTTTCTGAAGTAGAGCTGCCTTTGACTTTGCAAGTCTCCACAAGATATAACAAGACAAGCATCAAAAGTAATGATTTGGGGTGACTTTGCCCTGGTTACATTAATAGTGAGATGTGGGGTAGCTACGGGAAAGAGAAGAGGAAAAACGGACAGGCCGATTAGGCGTTTTTCTTTAACGTTACTCTGGTGGGGATTGGTCCTGGATGAAGGCCCATGACTTTGGAGAGGGCGAGGCCTTTTAGCCTCGGGTATGATGGGTCCACCCCTTCTCAGCGGTCCGACTGCCATCTCGGTCGTTAGGAGCACCAGATAAGGTCCTTCCCAGGTGGGTTCAAGCTTTTCCCCTTTCCAGCTTCTGATAAGAACGTGATCTCGGGGCTGGTGTTGGTGAGCTGGGAATTCAAGGGAGGAGAGGGTAGAAGACAGACTGAATACATAGCTTTTAAGAAACTGATCTTTTGTCTCAAATGTTGGGAGGTCAGTAGTGGAACTTAAATAAGGCAACCCATAAAGCATTTCATGAGGGGATAGGCCGGTGTCTTTTCAGGGAGCAGTTCGGACCCTTAACAGGGCAATGGGAAGACACTTAGTCCATGGTAACCGGGTTTCTAGAATTAATTTAGGTAGGTGGGTTTTTAGAGTCTGGGTCATTCTTTCTACTCTTCCTGGTGAGGGTGGATGCCAGGGAGTATGGTATTCCCCCTTTATTTCTAGCGCTTGGGTTAGCCCTTTAATAATGAGCCTGGTAAAGTGGGTCCCGTTGTCTGAATCAATGGTGTCTATTAGTCCAAACCTGGGTATTATATGTTCTAACAGGGCTTTGACGACATTGCTGGCTGTTGCATGTGGGAAGGGGAGAGCTTCTGCCCAGTGGGTAAGGTGGTCTACTATCACTAGTAACTACTTGAGGTGGCCTATTGGGGGCATTTCAGTATAGTCAACTTGGACGCTTTGGAATGGCCTTACCCCTGGAGTTTACGCCGGGCATGGTGGCTCCTGTCCATAATCCCAGCAATTTGGGAGTTCAAGGTGGGAGGATCGTTTGAGAACAGGAGTTCAAGACCAGTCCTGGCAACTTAGTGAGACCCTGTCACTACAAAAAAAATAAAAAAATTAGCCAGGTGACATGGCACATGCCTGTAATCCCCACCACTCTGGAGGCTGAGATGGGAGGATAGCATGAGCTTGAAAGGTGGAGGCTGCAGTTAGCCATGGTTGCACCACTATATTCCAGCCTGGGTGACAGAGCAAGAGCCTGTCTCAAAAAAAAAAAAAAAAAAAAAAAGAGAGAGAGAGATTTTTAAACTACTTAGGCTTTTTTTGAACAGATCTCTCTGTCTCCCAGGCTGGAGGCTCTGTAGTGAGATCTCGACTCACTGCAACCTCTGCCTCTGAGTTCAAGTGATTCTTGTGCCTCAACCTCCCAAGTAGTTAGAGCCTGGCTGTGTGCCATCACGCCCAGCTAAATTCCATTATTTTAGTAGAGATGGGGGTTTGCCATGTTAGTGAGGCTGTTCTCAAACTCATGAATCAGGTGACCTACTCACCCCAGCCTCCCAAAGTGCTGGGGGATTGGCGTGAAACCACTGCGCCCTAGTCTAACAGGCTTATTTGATAGAAATGAAGTTATAGGAAAACATTATAAGTTATAAGGAAGCAAATAGTATTTGATGCTACAGCTTTTCAAATTATATATTTGAAATGTTATTAATGGTACTTCCAGAAATTATGTGGAAATCCAGAAATCTGATATGTGGTGGTGTAATTTTATCAGCCATAATTTCAGATATTGTGTTAAAGTGTTTGTATGTTACAGAAATATGAATTTCCTTGTCAATTGTATCATTATTGTGTGTCTCATCACATCTTCAAAATGGCCATTTTAAGCCTTTTGCCATTCACAGTTACTGTTTTTCCTTTGATTCTTTTCTAAAGTCATTTACCAGTGCTTCCTGACAAAAAGTGGCTTGTTCTTCAAGGAGATTCATGAAAAAGACTCTGACAGTTACTCCGATATACAGACTGCTGCTGATAACTGAGATACCATTGGACTGTGTAAGAATTTTCAGAAATGGAATAGAAAAACTAATGTCATGAAACTCCTAATCCAGCTTCAAACAGAGCAAGATTTAATTACATGGGACTGAATGAACCAATCAGGATAATTTTTGGTTTTGAGATGGAGTCTTACTCTGTTGCCCATGCTGGAGTGCAATGGCGCGATCTTGGCTCACTGCAACCTCCACCTCCTGGGTTCAAGTGATTCTCCTGCCTCAGCCTCCTGAGCAGCTGGGATTACAGGCATGCACTACCATGCCCAGCTAATTTTTTTGTATTTTTAGTAGAGACGGGGTTTCACCATGTTGTTCAGGCTGGTCTCAAACTCCTGACATGATCTGCTGGCCTTGGCCTCCCAAAGTGCTGGGATTACAGGTGTGAGCCACCGCACCCAGCCGAGGATAATTTTTAAATGACTTTTTGTTGGAAACATTGTTGGTTCTTTAATGTTTTATTTTCCAGATTTTAGAAAACTTTTTTTCCCTTAAGCTGTCAGTAGTTTACAGCAATTTGGTAAGTTACACCTTTGAGAACAGAGATGAAACAACTGTTTTCTCCCTTCCTAATCCCTCCAGAGCCCCAAAACGAATAGTGAGTGTTCTTATTGAAGGCGGTAGCCCCTCCCACACCTGCTTGTTATTTCTGCGTCAAGGTGGGGCCGAGAAGGTGAGAAAAGAAATAAGACACAGAGACAAAGTATAGAAAAAGAACAGTGGGCCTAGGGGACCGGTGCTCAGCAAACAGAGGACCCGCACTGGCCCCGGTGTCTGAGTTCCCTCAGTATTTATTGATTACTATTTTCACTATCTCAACAAGGGGAATGTGGCAGGAGAACAAGGTGATAGTGGGGAGTAGGTCAGCAGGAAAACATGTGAGCAAAGGAATCTGTGTCACAAATAAGTTCAAGGGAAGGTACTGTGCCCAGATGTGCATGTAGGCCAGATTTATGCTTCTCTCCACCCAGACTTCTCGGTGTAGTAAAGAGTAACAGAGCAGCATTGCTGCCAGCGTATCTCACCTCCAGCCACAGGGTAGTATTCTCCTATCTCAGAATAGAACGAATGTACGATCAGGTTTTACACCGAGACATTCCATTCCCAGGGACGTGCAGGAGACGGAGGCCTTCCTCTTATCTCAACAGCAAGAGGCCTTCCTCTTTTACTACTCCTCCTCAGCACAGACCCTTTATGGGTGTCGAGCTGGGGGACAGTCAGGTCTTTCCCTTCCCACGAGGCCATATCTCAGGCTGTCTCAGTGGGGGAAACCTTGGACAATACCCAGGCTTTCTCGGGCAGAGGTCCCTGCGGCCTTCTGCAGTGCATTGTGCCCCTGGTTAATCGAGAATGGAGACTGGTGATGACTTTTACCAAGCACACTGCCTGTAAACATATTGTTAACAAGGCAGAACCTGCACAGCCCTCGTCCCTTAAACCTTGATTCCACACAGCACGTGTTTCTGTGAGCACAGGGTTGGTGCTCAAGTTATAGATTAACAGCATCTCAAGGCAAAACAATTTTTCTTAGTACCCATCAAAATGGAGTTTCTTATGTCTCCCTTTTCTACATGGACACAGTAACAGTCTGATCTCTTTCTTTTCCCTACACTTGTTTTTATGACAATAGAATTATTTATAAAAGTTCAACAAGAATCTGTTCTCCTTGTAACAGGGCACAATTACAGACACTGATGATATTACCAAGGCTTTGACTGGAACGTCATATCTTCAGATATGACCACACAGCTTTAAGGAAGTAGGGTTGACTTTAGGGAGCTGATAAACCCCCACTTGGAAAAATTGGCCTGAGGGTTCCCAGTCTTGCAGGTTGAGTAAAGCAGCCCAGCAACCTCAGGGCATTTTGGGGACTGTGAGAAGAAAGGAATTCATCCAGATCTACAGGTACTGAGTGCCAAGTCAGATGGCAAGTCCTTGGTGTGACTTCCCAGCCTCAGGAGGCCTTTACAGTTTAATCTGAGATTCTTTATGAAAAGCTCCAGCAAAGCAATTTTTTTTTTTTTTTTTTTTTTTTGGAGCAGAGTCTCATTCTGGCACCCAGGCTGGAGTGCAATGGCGTGATCTCGGCTGGGTGCAACCTCCGCCTGCCGGGTTCACGTGATTCTCCTGCCTTGGCCTCCCGAGTAGCTGGGATTAGAGGCGCACACCACCACACCCAACTAATTTTATTTTATTTTTTGTAGAGACAGGGTTTCACTATGTTGGGCAGACTGGTCTCGATCTCCTGACCTCATGATCCGCCCGCCTTGGCCTCCCAAAGTGCTGGGATTATAGGCGTGAGCCACCACACCCAGCCTCCAGCAAAGTAAATTTAAAGAGAGCCAGTGTGGTCAATTGCTTCTTGTTGCACTTATATAAACAATCAGGCCAAGTTTAGTGAAACTAGACTTACTTTGCAAACATATCACTCCTATTTGGATCAACATTTATGGAAATATGGGAGTGACTGTGGAGAAAAAAATGACTCAATGGAAAACTGCAGGGCACCGTGATGAGATTTCAGCCCTGTTCACTGCTTACGAGGTTTCGTTATTTATCTGCAAACTGGACTGGATCTTGAATTTGTAGGGAAAAGAAAGAGAGGTCAGACTGTTACTGTGTCTATGTAGAAAAGGAAGACATAAGAAACTCCATTTTGACCTGTACCCTGAACAATTGCTTTGCCCTGGGATGCTGTTAATCTGGAATTTTGCCCCAACTTTGAGCTCACAAAAACATGTGTTGTATGGAATCAAGGTTTAAGGGATCTAGGGCTGTGGAGGATGTGCCTTGTTAACAAAATGTTTACAGGCAGTGTGCTTGGTAAAAGTCATCGTCATTCTCCATTCTCGATAAAGCAGGGGCACAACGCACTGCGGAGAGCCACAGGGACCTCTGCCCTGGAAAGCCGGGTATTGTCCAAGGTTTCTCCCCATGTGATAGCCTGAGATATGGCTTCGTGGGATGGGAAAGACCTGACTGTCCCCCAGACCGAAACCTGTGAAGGGTCTGTGCTGAGGAGGATTAGTAAAAGAGGAAGGCCTCTTGCAGTTGAAATAAGAGGAAGGCCTCTGCCTCCTGCCTGCCCCTGGGAACTGAATGTCTTGGTATAAAACCCGATTGTACCTTTGTTCAATTCTGAGATAGGAGCAATACCGCCCTGTGGCGGGAGGCGAGACATGTTGGCAGCAATGCTGCTTTGTTATTCTTTACTCCACTGAGATGTTTGGGTGGAGAGAAGCATAAATCTGGCCTATGTGCACATCCAGGGTACCTTCCCTTGAACTTACTTGTGACACAGATTCCTTTGCTCACATGTTTTCTTGCTGACCTCCTCCCCACTATCACCCTGCTCTCCTACCGCATTCCACTTGCTGAGATAGTGAAAATAGTAATTAATAAATACTGAGGGAACTCAGAGACCGGTGTCAGTACAGGTCCTCCGTATGCTGAGTGCCGGTCCCCTGGGCCCACTGTTCTTTCCCCAGACTTTGTCTCTGTGTCTTATTTCTTCTCTCAGTCTCTCATCCCGCCTGACGAGAACTACCCATAGGTGTGCAGGGGCTGGCCCCCTTCATCTGCCGCCGAACGTGGGTGCCTTTCTCTAGGGTGAAGGTACGCTAAGAACGTGAGCATTGAGGACAGTCGACGAGAGATTCCTGAGTATGTCCACGGTCAGCCTTGCGGTAAGCTTGTGCGCTTGGAGGAATCCAGGTAACAATGGGACAAACTGAAAGTAAATATGCCTCTTGTCTCAGCTTCATTAAAATTCTCTTAAGAAGAGGGGGAGTTAGAGCTTCTACACAAAATCTAAGTACACTATCTCAAACAATAGAACAGTTCTGTCCATGGTTTCCGGAACAGGGAACTTTAGATCTAAAAGTTTGGGAAAAAATTGACAAAGAATTAAAACAAGCAAGTAGGGAAGGTGAAATCATTCCACTTACGGTATGGAATGATTGGGCCATCATTAAAGCAACTTTAGAACTGTTTCAAACAGGAGAAGATAGTGTTTCAGTTTCTGATGCCCCTGAAAGCTGTGTAATAGATCGGGAGGAAGAGGCAGGGACAGAATTTCGGAAAGGAACGAAAAGTTCACATTGTAAATATGTAGCAGAGTCTGTAATGGCTCGGTCAACGCAAAATGTTGACTACAATCAATGACAGGAGGTGATATACCCTGAAACATTAAAAGTAGAAGAAAAAGGTCCAAAACCATCGGGGTCATCAGGGCTAAAACCAGGATGGCCACCTCCTCCTCAGCCGAGTGAGTGCTGGGGGAGGGAGCCCGAAACCAGGCTCTCTGCGACTCGCTCCCGGTGCCCATTATTGCCCACATGCAGTTCACTACGGTGAAGGAGCAATTCAGACTCGCCCTGCAGCGTCTGTCTGGGTCAAACAGTGGCTGCTCCCTGAGGAAAAGTTGGGGGTGCTACATAAAATAGTTAAAAAACTATTTTAAAAAGGACATATTTCACCCACTTTCTCTCTTTAGAATTCTCCAGTGTTTGTAATTCAGAAAAAATCCGGCAGATGGCGCATGCTGACTGACTTAAGAGCCGTTAATGGGGTAATTCAACCCATGGGGGCTCTCCAACCCCGGCTGCCCTCTCCGGCCATGATTCCCAAAGACTGGCCTTTCATTAAAATTGCTCTGAAGGATCGCTTTTTTACCATTCCTCTGGCAAAACAGGATTTTGAAAAATTTGCTTTTACTATACCAGCCATAAATAATAAAGAACCGGCCACCAGGTTTCAGTGGAAAGTCTCGCCTCAGGGAATGCTTCATAGTCCAACTATTTGTCAGACTTTTGCAGCTCAAGTTCTTCAGCCAGTTAGAGACAAGTTTTCAGACTGTGACATCATTCATTATGTTGATGATATTTTGTGTGCTGCAGAAATGAGAGACAAATTAATTGACTGTTACACATTTCTGCAGACAGAGGTTGCAAACGCGGGACTGACAATAGCATCTGGTAAGATTCAAACCTCCGCTCCTTTTCATTACTTGGGAATGCAGGTAGAGGAAAGAAAAATTAAACCACAAAAAATAGAAATAAGAAAAGGCACATTAAAAACATTAAGTGACTTTCAAAAATTGCTAGGAGATGTTAATTGGATTTGGCCAAATCTAGGCATCCCTACTTGTGCCATGTCAAATTTGTTCTCTATCTTGAGAGGGGATCCGGACTTGAATAGTAAAATCACATTAACTCCAGAGGCAACTAAAGCAACTGAATTAGTTGAAGAAAAAATTCGGTCAGCACAAGTAAATAGAATAGATCACTTAGCCCCACTCCAACTTTTGATTTTTGCTACTCTACATTCTCCAACAGGCATTATTGTTCAAAACACAGATCTTGTGGAGTGGTCCTTCCTTCCTCATGGTACGATTAAGACTTTTACATTGTACTTGGATCAAATGGCTACATTAATTAGGCAAGATTATGAATAACAAAATTGTGTGGAAGTGACCCAGATAAAATCATTGTTCCTTTAAACAAGGAACAGCTTAGACAAGCCTCTATCAATTCTGCTGCATGGCAGATTGGTCTTGCTGATTTTGTGGGAATTATTGACAATCATTACCCAAAACCAAAAATCTTCCAATTTTTAAAATTGACTACTTGGATTTTACCTAAAATTACCAGACATAAACCTTTAGAAAATGCTCTGACGGTGTTTACTGATGGTTCCAGCAATGAAAAACTGGCTTGCACTGGGCCAAAAGAACGAGTCATTGAAACTCAATATCACTCAACTCAAAGAGCAGAGTTGGTTGCTGTCATTTCAGTGTTACAAGATTTTAATCAGCCTATTAACATTGTTTCATATTCTGCATGTGTAGTACAAGCTACAAAGGATGTTGAGACAGCCCTAATCAAATATAATATGGATGATCAGTTAAACCAGCTGTTTAATTTGTTACAAAAACCTGTAAGAAAAAGAAATTTCCCATTTTATATTAGTCATATTCGAGCACATACTAATTTACCAGGGCCTTTAACTAAAGCAAATGAACAAGCTAACTTGCTAGTGATGTCTGCATTCATAGAAGCACAAGAACTTTATGCCTTGACTCATGTAAATGCAACAGGACTGAAAAATAAATTTGATATCACGTGGATACAGGCAAAAAATATTGTACAACATTGCAGTCAGTGTCAAGTCCTACACCTGCCCACTCAGGAGGCAGGAGTTAATCCCAGAGTTCTATGTCCTAATGCATTATGGCAAATGAATGTCATACATGTACCTTCATTTGGAAAATTGTCATTTGTCCATGTGACAGTTGATACTTATTCACATTTTGTATGGGCAACCTGCCAGACAGGAGAAAGTACTTCCCATGTTAAAAGACATTTATTATCTTGTTCTGCTGTCATGGGAGTTACAGAAAAAATTAAAACTGATAATGGGCCAGGATACTGTAGCAAAACATTTCAAAAATTCTTAAATCAGTGGAAAATTACACATACACCAGGACTCCCCTATAATTCCCAAGGACAGGCCATAATTGAAAGAACTAATAGAACACTCAAAGCTCAATTCGTGAAACAAAAAAAGGAAAAAGAGAGTAAGGAGTATAACACTCCCCAGATGCAACTTAATCTAGCAGTCTTTTTTTAAAATTTTTTAAACATTTATAGAAATCAGACCACTACTTCTGCAGAACATTTTACTGGTAAAAAGAACAGCCCACATGAGGGAAAACTGATGTGGTGGAAAGACAACAAAAGTAAGTCATGGGAAATAGGGAAGGTGATAACATGGGGGAGAGATTTTGCTTGTATTTCACCAGGTAAAAACCAGCTTCCATTTAGGTATCTACAACTTACAGAAGAAGTGGCCATCCACCAAGCAAGCAAAGCCGCCGAACTGGGACCAAATAAAGTTGCTGACACAGTTAGCTAAGAAAAGCCTGAAAAAAAACAAGGTCTACAGGTGTATCCTGCAGCTCCAAAGAGATGGTGACCAGCGAGAATGGGCCATAATGACGATGGCGGTTTTGTCAAAAGGAAAGGGGGATATGTAGGGAAAAGAAAGAGAGATCAGACTGTTACTGTGTCTGTGTAGAAAAGGAAGACATAAGAAACTCCATTTTGACCTGTACCCTGAACAATTGCTTTGCCCTGAGATGCTGTTAATCTGTAACTTTGCCCCAGCCTTGAACTCACAAAAACATGTGTTGTGTGGAATCAAGGTTTAAGGGATCTAGGGCTGTGGAGGATGTGCCTTGTTAACAAAATGTTTACAGGCACTGTGCTTGGTAAAAGTCATTGCCATTCTCCATTCTCGATAAACCAGGGGCACAATGCACTGCGGAGAGCCACAGGGACCTCTGCCCTGGAAAGCCGGGTATTGTCCAAGATTTCTCCCCATGTGATAGCCTGAAATATGGGCTTGTGGGACGGGAAAGACCTGACCGTCCCCCAACTCGACACCCATGAAGGGTCTGGGCTGAGGAGGATTAGTAAAGAGGAAGGCCTCTGTCTCCTGCCTGCCCCTGGGAACTGAATGTCTCAGTTTAAAACCCGATTGTACATTTGTTCAATTCTGAGATAGGAGCAATACCGCCCTGTGGCGGGAGGCGAGACATGTTGGCAGCAATGCTGCTTTGTTATTCTTTACTCCACTGAGATGTTTGGGTGGAGAGAAGCATAAATCTGGCCTACGTGCACATCCAGGCATTGTACCTTCCCTTGAACTTATTTGTGACCCAGATTCCTTTGCTCACACGTTTTCTTGCTGACCTTTTCCCCACTATCACCCTGCTCTCCTTCCCTGCTCGCATTCCTCTTGCTGAGATAGTGAAAATAGTAATCAACAAACACTGAGGGAACTCAGAGACCGGGGCCAGTGCAGGTCCCCTGGGCCCACTGTTCTTTCTCTAGACTTTGTCTCTGTGTCTTATTTCTTTTCTCAACCTCTCGTCCCACCTGATGAGAAATACCCACAGGTGTAGAAGGACTGCCCCCCTTCAGAATTCTTCTAGTTTTCTCTAATATCAGGCCACAACTCTGCAAACTAATTTTTCCAATTTTTCCTTCACTGTCTGACTTGGAATCACTGAAATTTAAAACTGAAGCCCTGTGAGCTGAAATGGGACAAGCTGATGTAAACTTTAGAGAAATATTCACCACAGACCCTGTGCGGGCAGCTTCTGCAAAACACCTGACCTGCGAATCAGGAAGGCCCTTCGGCTGCCTACCTGGCTGCAGCTGAACATGCTTCAGGCCCAGCGTCTGGAAATCTTCTGGCCTGGTGCCCATGGACTCAGAAACTGCATTTCTGTTAACCTCGGTTTTCATTTATTTTCACAGAATCTCTCCTCTTTAAACGTTCAACTGCTAGCGCCATGCAGCCAAATGTCCTCTTCTACCCAGTCCCAGCAGAAAACCCAGCTGGTTCTTAACGAACGAAAGGCCATCCAACAAGAAAACGGACTTATATTGTTCAAGGGAAATGAGAATGTCTCCTCTTTCCTTAAACAGGGTGGACTGACAAAGATTCTCTGCTTGGCTAAACTGCAGTCGGGCTCTGGAACCTTCTCCTAGGCCTGCTTGCACTTTGTCGTAAGAAAAAGGCTTAAAAAAGTACCTGGTGGGGCCCAGGGCAGTGGCTCACGCCTGTAATCCCAGCACTGTGAGGCCGAGGAGGGCAGATCACCTGAGGTCAGGAGTTCAAGATCGGCCTGGCCAACATGGTGAAACCCTGTCTCTACTAAAAATACAAAAATTAGCTGGGTGTGGTGGCATGTGCCTGTAATTCCAGCTACTCGGGAGGCTGAGGCAGGAGAATGGCTTGAACCCGGGAGGCAGAGGTTATAGTGAGCCAAGATCATGCCACTGCACTCCAGCCTGGCGACAGAGCAAGACTCTGTCTCAAGAAAACAAAAAACAACAACAAAAAAACCTGGCTAAGTCACTTTAAAGACCTACTCTTGACATCTGATCACCCTTGATCCTGAGTTTCTCCTCTTCCACCATCTCCCAGGTCTGATCACCCTGGTCTGTCTTCAGCAAAAATCTTCCTGGGCTAGTTTAGCCGGAACCCTCCTTCCCCCCAATATTTCCTCTGGGGAATGTCCATCCTCTGAGTTTACCCAGCTCCCTGGCTGTCAATCCCTGCCAGCCCATGCTATGTTAAGAACTGAGCCCCATCTCTCTCCCCCATGGCAGTGGTGGTCCCTGCTCCTGCCGCGGTGGACCTGAGTCACGCCTGCCTCTCCACGCTGAACAACTACCATGGAATAGTTTTTTCTTTTAACATTTCTAAACACACTCTTAGGAGGCGCCAGCAGCCAGCGTGCGGGAGTTAAGTCCCTGTGCACTTTGTGTGAAAGTGTCACCGGTTGTCCTGGTCTTGAGGGATGGCTTTCGGGTGTAAACAGCCAGCAGATGGGAGTGGATGCTCGGAGGCTGCCCCAGGCGTCTTGTCTGCTCCTGGGTTCCTGAGACTCTCCCGTCTATGAGAACGTGCAGTGGCACGGGACGGCCGCCGGGGGGCTCCCGAGTCCGGCTCTAGAGTCTCTGTGGCCGCGCGAGTGCACCTGCCCGGGTCGGCCCGGCCCTGACACACACACACACACACACACACACACACACACGCACACACTCTCTTGTTATTTTAGATGAGGAGTCTCACTCTGCTCGCCCAGGCCTGGAAGTGTAGTGGCTGATGGCCCGACTCACTGCAACCTCCGCCTCCGGGTTCAGCGATTCTCCTGCCTCAGCCTCCCGAGTAGCTGGGACTACAGATACCCGCCCCCACGTCCAGCTAATTTTTGTAATTTTAGTAGAGATGGGGTTTCACCGTGTTGGCCTGGCTGGTCTCTCGAACTCCTGACCTCAGGTGACCCCCCCACCTATGCCTCGAAAAGTGCTGGGATTGCAGATGTGAGCCCACTCCCGGCCTCCTTCTGGATACTTCTAAAGTCTCTTTGCCTCTGGTGTTGGCAGCTCCATCCGCAAGCGTCAAGGTGTGGACGTGGGTTGAACTTTGTTTATAGGACTTGGCCTTCTTGATCCTGGCCACCTCCCTATTATTCTTGATTTGGAAAATTCCCAGCCACTGCCTCCCCTGACTCTATTTCTCCTTTGGTCAGAAGAAGCCCTTGCGGGAGCCTCTGTCCAGCCTCTGTGGGGCTGCGCTGCGGCTGGGTGGCATCTCCCCCTCTTTCTTCCGTGTTACCAGCTCCTGCTCCCGCGTGTCCTCTGCGCTGCCTGTCCCATGCATTCTTATTTTAGCCTCACCAATTACAGTTTTCAGTTCTAGAAGTTCTTCATAAAACTCTCAGGTCATTTCAAAATGCAACGTGCAGTATTTTCTCATTTTGCAGTATATTTGAATTGCTTCTGTAAGTTTAAAACACCTCTTGGCTCGAAGCGTGGTATTTTGTAATCAACACTTTACTGGGGGCCGAGGCAGGAGGATCCGCGAGATCCCAGGAGATCGAGACCATCCCACCAGCTAACATGGTGAAACCCGTCTCTACAAAAATCAAAAGATTAGCCGGCGTGGTGTGAGCCCGTGAGTCCCAGCCTTTCCGGGAGGCTGAGGCAGGAAGAATCGTTTCAACCCTGGAGGTGGAGGTTGCAGTAAGCTGAGATCACACCACTGTACTTCAGCCTGGGTGACAGAGCGAGACTCCATCTCAAAACAAAACAAAACAAACAAAAAACCTCTTAAGCACACATTGCATATTCTGTCTGATAACACAGACATTTCGCTTTTCTTTGGGTTTTTATTCTATAGTTTCTTGTTTCACTGATTTTTGTTTCTGCTTCTTTAGGACTTTTCTGATTTGTGTGTGAGCCGGGTTCCTGGGATCCTGATCTGGGTGCGTGTTTGAGGCTTGCCTCTGAGGTCCACAGACCCCATGCTGGCCCTGCATGAGTGGACGGCAGAGCACGCCTGCCCGGGAGCCCCCTAGGCTGCGGGGCCAGGGACCCTGGGAACCCCTCAGCAGCAGGACTGCAGTGGTACAAGACGCCCACCGGGGGTCCCGAGCCCGGCTCTGGGGTCCCTGCTGGGGTTGAGGGGCTGTGGCTGCAGATGCGGACCTGGCAGGGGGACCCCAAACCCAACAGGGCCCCAAGGCTGAGCCTGCCCTGTCCCACCAACACCCAGACCGATGTTGGGCAGGGACCTTCTTTTCCTTGTCCTGGCCCTCTGAGGTTCCTTCCCGGGGTGTGAGCTGATTCTGAGCACACAGAGGCCTTCCTCCTCTCTGGGGTTCTGGAGCCCCTGGGGGCCTGCAGGGCCTGGGCCTGGGCCTGGCTGTTGTCCTCTGTGCTCAGAAGGCTTCTCCCACCCGCCGACTTCCAGGCACAGCCCCTAGCCCCACGCACAGCCGCTGGGAGGGCATCCCCAGGGGAGGACCCTCTGCTCCGGAGCCGCGTCCCTTGTCCTCCAGGGACAGTGGCCGGAGGCTGGTGCCTCAAGCTCGTGCGCCCCGCGCAGTAGCCCCTGGGTCCATTCGCGACCATAGTGAAGACCTGCAGGCCCCAGGCCCGAGCCGGCTCCTGGGAAGGCCGCGTTCTGGGGCTTCCGCGGGAACACTGGGCCACGCCAGGAGGAAGGGTCCTAACCAGGGTCAGGGAGCATCAGATGCTGCCGGTAGAAGTGGGGGGTGCGGGGCCCCACCGAGGAACCCAGGCCAGCTTTCCCAGCCGCCCCAGCTGCAGCCCTGCGAGGCCAGGCCACAGCGTCCCCGCACCCACGGAACGCAGGACTTTGGCAGACATTGGGATCCCAGACCTCAGAGCCCGCACAAGCTGACACCTGTTCGCGGGTGCCGCAGCCACCTCCGCTGCAGGGGGTGGAGAGAGGAGGGGATCAGTGCTGGACATGGACTGGACCACAGCCCCAAGCCCAAGGCGGAGCCGGGGTCCGGCCCAAGGGCACGCCTGGCCCTGCCCCCTGCCCTTGCCCCACCCCCTGCCAGGAGCAGGGTCCCGGAAGCGCCTAGTAGTCGGTGGCGTGCGATGCTGCTGTCGGCCACACGGGGGCGGCAGAGTCTCAGAGGAGGCAGCAGCGGGGCCCAATTCCCGGCCGTCGGGGTTGGGCTGGCGGTGCCTCGGGAGTCCTCCCCAGAGGCCCGCGTGTGAAACCTCTGGGTGGGCTGGGCCTTGGGCACTGAGATGGGTGCTTGGGACACGGGCCTAGGGGACCCCACACGGCCAGCTAGGCAGGCCCAGACAGCCCAGGGTGGGGGTCCCATGGGGGCAGGAGGGGAGAAGCCTGGGCGGTGGAGCAGCTGGGGCATCTGGGGAAGGGCCTGGGGGGCAGAGGGGCGGCTCCCGGGACAGGGACGCACGTGGAGGGGCGGGGTTTGTGGCAGTCCCGAAGCCACCTCAAGGGAGGGGGTTCTGGCTGAAGTGCCCTGCCAGGGTCCTTGCTGAAGGCAGGCCAGCTTCACCTGGGGATGGTGGAGGATGAGGAATCCGGTCAGATGGTGAGGGTGACCCTTATCGAGGGTGGTGGGTATCGAGGGTGGGGGCTTCCTGCTACACTGTCTCAGCAGAGTTCCTCCTGAAATTTGATTTCGCAAGGAAGTGCACAGATGGGCCCTGGAGGAGCCTCAGGAGCCTAGCTGGGATTTGGTCCAGCAAAGCATCTTTGCTAATAGTAAGGTTGTAAGGGCATTTCAACTCCTGACTCCCAGACCTGCTCTCAGTGCTGACATTCATGTCGCAAACCGTCACTAGGGCCTCTGAGTGGGTAGAGCTGGAAATGTATGCAGGTAAACATGCACACATAGCTATACATGCACAGACATACATGCACACTCAATCTGTGTCTGTTTTTATATTTCGCTTTACCTGAGAACCCCACCTGGCTGGGGCGGGGCCAAGTCTCTAGGACCTGGGGCCGGCTGGGACTGCAGTGTCGCCGGACGGACACGAGGGGGCTCCCGAGCCTGACTCTGGGTCCCTGCGGGGACAGGACTGCTGGGGATGGGGCTGTGGCCTCGCAGGCTGACCTGCCAGTGGGGCACAGGATCCCCGCCCCGACCGAGGTCTGACTGGCCCCAAAGGCTCAGCCTGCCCCGTCTGTGCCCAGATCCCGACTGGCAGAGGCACTCAACACCCCCAGAAAGTTCTGGAGGCCAGGGTTGCAGGCGGGGGCGGCTGGAGCGCTGGCCTGGGCTCCTCTGTGGGGCCCCTTGTCCCCGCAGTTCTGCCGGCGGCACCCGATGCTCGCTGACCCTGATTAGAACCCACTTCCTCCTGGCGTGGCCCAGTGTCCCCTTGGAAGCCCCGGAACGCGGCCTGCCCAGGAATAGGCTTGGGCCTGAGGCCTGTGGGTTTTCAGCGTGGTCGCGAATGGGCACGGGGGCTGCCGCGTGGGGCGCACGAGCTTGGGGGTGTCCTTGTTGTGCTGCGAGTGTCAACGCAGCACCTGCCGCCCGCCCTGAGCAAGGAGGTAGGGAGCAGGAGCCCCCGCAGCAAGTCAGGGACCCCTGGCCCCACCCACTCCTCTGGGAGGCGTAGGGCTGCCCTCCGGCGTCCCTGCAGGACCAGGCCCAGGGCTGTGACCTGTCCACCCCGGGAACGCAGCCGCGCTCCTTCCAGGCTGTTCACGGACCCCACAGTCATTTCGGCTGCAGGGGGCGGGCCCGGAGGGGATCGCAGCGCTGGACACGGACCGGGCCCCAGCCCTGAGCTCAAGGCAGAGCCGAGATCCGGCCCAAGGGCACGCCTGGCCCTGCCCCCTGCCCCTGCCCCTGCCCCTGCCCCACCCCCTGCCAGGAGCGGGTCCGGGAAGCGCCCCCGTGGTCGGCGGCGTGCGATGCTGCTATCGGCCACACGGGGGCAGCAGAGCGTCAGCGGCGGCAGCAGCGGGGCCCAGTTCCCGGCCGGGGCTGGGCTGGCGGTGCCTGGGGGTCCTCCCTAGAGGTCCGCGTGTGAAACGTCTGAGTGCGCTGAGCCCTGGACACTGAGATGGGCGCTTGGCACACGGGCCCAGGGGACCCCGTACGGCAGCTAGGCAGGCCCAGACAGGGTGGGGGTTCCATGGGGGCAGGAGGGGAGAAGCCCGGGCGGTGGAGCAGCTGGGGCATCCGGGGAAGGGCCTGGGGGGGCAGAGGGGCGGCTCCCGGGACAGGGACGCACGTGGAGGGGCGGGGTTTGTGGCAGTCCCGGAGCTGCCTCTGGAGCTTCCATCTGCAGGCCCTTGCGGGGCCGCGTCTGCTTCTCTTGCTGGGCACCCACATCCACTCCCGAGGGGTGTGCGACAACCCCCATTCCAGCCCACTCAGATTGTCTCTAGCCCCTCCCATCACAGTTAACCCCGGTGTTGGTGCTAGACGCCTGCGTGTTTTCCTGTCAGCCTCCGTGTATTCCCGGACGTCCCTCTGCAGGCCCATGCCCACCTCACAGGCAGTCCCACCCTTCCAGGGCTTGCCCCCTCCCCAGTCCCTGGCTCCACCATCACATTGCGGGGAGATGGTCATATGCAACCTCCATAAAACAAAACCCTAACGGAAAAGGCCAGAGTGGGAACTTTGTTTCCACCAGCAGGTGGGGGCAGACACCCTGGCTACCCCCCGGGCAAAACCAGTAAAAATACTGGATTTAAATCCGTTCGAATTCCCCCTTCTACAGGCAAGCTGTTTAGAGAGAAATAAAGGGCCTTGCAAAGATCCACCCCAGATGGGCGGGCAGCCCCCACGCGTCTTGGGCTCCTGGATGCTGCTCCTAGGGAAGGGCCTGCCCAGGACAGGGGCCAGTGGGAGCCCCCGCCTGACCACAGGCTCTTCTTCAGCACAGGTCAGAAGCACTGGTGCCCGCCATGTGGAGTGGCCCTGGTACTGACCACCTGGGGTCTGAGGTGGTCCTGGGTTGTAAGAGTCTCCGGTGCTTGTGAAAAGCTCGCACATCCTTCCAGGGGAGACTCGCACGCGGGGTGAGGGCAGGAGCAAGAGCGGGAGCTCATCATTACACAGGAAAACAGGAAACCCTGAGCCCCAGGCTCGGGAAGCGGCGGAGGGTCAGGTTTGGAGGGGCCTCGTCTCCCACCACCTCCCCATTTGCACCCCCAATCCCTGCCCTCCCAACTTTCCTCACTTGATCACTGCCCCCCACCCCGTCCTCTCTCTGCCATCTCCCTCCCAGGAGGGGCTGCTCCTGCCGAGCACGCGGTGCCCTTCCTCCCACCAAGCTTAGTTGTATTTGAAAATACAACATTCGAAACGTGCAAAGAATGGAGGGGCTTTTCTGTGAGTACAGAGTGCCCCTCCCGTGTCCCCCCACCAGGGGGCTTCCCTGTCCAGTCATGGCTTGTCCCCTTTAATTTTAACAAAACGTCCTCACCACAGTGCATGTGTGTTTTATAAAAGCAGTATTGTAAGTTAATGTTTTTAATACAGAAAAAAAAAAAAAAAACCAAAAAACCAAAACAGTATAACTCCTAAGTCATGTTGAGAGGGGAGTGCCAGGTGGGAGTTGAACTGCGGGACCACCATCCCTCTACCTCCAGCCAGTCCTGGGGGTGTCATGTGGCCTCTTCTGACCAGCCTGGGGCAACCTCTGGATGGACAGGTGGGGAGGGGCCATGGAGGGGATCTGGGACCAGGAGAGAGAGGCCGTGGCCAGGCAGCCCCAGGAGGGCCCTCCAGAGCCTGAGTGGGCCTGCGTCTGTGGTCCCCAGGTGCGGTCCCTCGAGGTGGTGTGTGGTCCCCCCAGGCCTGCGCCCTGTGGTTCCAGTGCCTCCCCAAGCCTCTGCCGCTGCAGCCCCCACCCCTGCCCTTTCCTCTCCTTTGTCCGTGCTGGTGGCCCCTCTCTGTCCCACACCGCCCTCCCCGAGGAAAGCCTCCACCTTTTCTCTTAGTGAAATAAAAGCCCTTTTCAAGGTGACATGTCACCTACTCACAGAACAGTGCCCCAACCCAGGATGCAGCCTGAGGACCCTGAGGAGCACTGTGTGCCTCCAGGCCTGTCCCCAGTGGTCTCCACCGTGGGCCCACCACAGCTGCTGCTGTCAAGGGCTGCCTGGGTCTGAGCCCCATCCCCCTGTGCAGGGCACGGGTCTGGGGTCTGGCTTGTCCCCTGCTGGGCAGTGGGCGGCCTGAGGTGTCTCCCAGACACACTGCCTGCAGCTGGCTGGTGTGGACTGGGCCTGGTGGGCCAGGAGCTGCCCTCACTATGGTGACAGGATCAGGCTGCCAGGCTCCTGTGGGGGCTCAGCAGGAGGGGATGGGGAATGAAAATGCTCAAGCCTGACCTGCTGCCCTTGTGGAGGGGGCATGGTGTCATGTGGCCAGCCTGCCTGAGAGACCCCCAGGACTGGTGTGGGAGCCTGGGGGAGCCCTGGGCAGGTGGTGGGGCAGTGGGCAGAGGTGGCTGCAGAGGGACAGGGCCTGGCCAGGACTTCACCCCAAGGCTGCTTGAGAAGTCAGCAGGGGCCCAAGGAGATGCAAGATTAACAACTAGAGGCTTAAATTTCAGGGCTCATGAAACAGCAGGGACAAGGTCATGAACTGAAGAGGAAACTGCTGGGCCGGTGGATTCCTGGGCATCAGTCCGGCCAGGTGGCAAAAGGCAAGGCAAGAGATGTGTGGAAGTGTGTCTGAGGTGTGGGTGTGTGAAGTGTGTGTGTGTGAGGTGTGTGAGAGCAGTAAAGGTGAGAATTGTGTGAGGAGGTGTGAGGGATGTAGGTCTGTGAGGAGGTGTGGAGTAAAGGAGGTGAAGTGAAGAAGGTGTGGAGTGTGTGGTGTGTGAGGTGTGTAAAAAATCAAGAGAATATCTTTGAAATGTAAGATAAAAATGTAAAAATCAAATCATAAAAAATCTCAAAAATCTTAAGAAAATAAATAAAAATAAAGAATGCTCTCAAAAATAAAAAAAAATTAAAAATTAAGTGTGGGAAGGAGTGTAAAGGGAATTAATAAAAGTGTAAAGAATAAATTTAGATAATGTGAGAATCTTAAAGTGTAAAGGATGTGTAAAGATGTGTAATGTAAAGGATCTCAGAGTGCATAGATAAAGTGAAAGAGATTATAAAGTTAAAAAATTATAAGTGTAAAGGGGAGTGAGAGATGTATGAGAGTAAAGGTGTAAAGGTAAAGGTATGTAGAAGGAATTAAGAAGTCTTGAGATAAAGTTAAAGGATGTGGAGTATGTGTAAGAATAGGTGTAAAGGAGTATGTGGAGTGTGTAAGATGTGTAAAGGAAATTAAAGGGGTATAAAGTGTGTAAAAAATATAAAAGTCGTCCTCAAAGTCAAAACAAGATAAAATCAAATCAAAATCAAAATCTTTGCTATCCCATCCAAAATCCAAAATAAATCGATAAAGACAAAATAAAAAGTATAAAAGTCTCAAAATCTCAAAATCTTTGCATCCAGAATCCGATCTCAAAATCTTGAATCTCAAAATCCCAAAATCTCCCGATAAAGAATATCTCAAAAGAAAATGTAAAAATGCATTAATAATAAATTAATAAAGAAATTAAAAGTAGATAAAGTAAAATTAAAATCTCTCAAAAAAGTATATAAAAAATTAAGATAAAATGTAAAAATTAGATAAAGATAAAGAAAATGTAAAAGAGTAAAGAGTAAAAAAGAGTGAAAGAATGTAAATTAAAGGTAAAGGAGTGCAATCCTCAAAAATCTCAAAATCGAAATCAAAATCTCAAAGATAAAATCTCCCAGAAATCATCCGAAATAAAAGATAAATCAAAAATCAAAATCCTCCATCCCGAAATAAAATCTCAAGAAAAATCAAAAATAAAGATAAAAAATCTCAGTAAAGAGTCAGATCTGTAAGAATAAAAATTAAGTAAAAAGAGTGTAAAGAGAGATAAAGAATAAAATGTAAAAAGGAGAATTAAAATTAAAAAGTAAAGATAAAAAATTAAGAGTATAAATAAAGTAAAAATTAAAGATAAAGAGTAAAAATAAAGATAAAGGTAAATGTAAGTCTCATTAAAGAATATAGACAAAAAGAGTAAAAAATTAAGATAGATAAAATATAAAATTCTCAGGAATCTCATCTCTCCAAAGAAAAACCTCTCTCTCAGATGGTGTGCTGCTGTCCTGGCCTGGGGCCAGGTGCTGGCCTGGGGCCAGCTCTTGTGTTTGTTGCATGCCTGGCGTGTGCTGGGTGCCTGAGTCGGGCTGGGTGTGTCTGGATGTGGCCCTGGGGTGTCCCTTTCTGGACGTGTGTCTCCGTGCAGAACGGAGGTCCTTGTGTTCCCAGCAGGAAGCCCCCAGCCCCAGGCGGGTGCCTGAGAATAGACCTGGGGCCTGTGGGTGTGGCAGGGCTGCCCCTCAGCTCCTCATGGACCCCCTGGCACCCCAGTCCCACCCCTTGTCTGTGATGCTCACTCTCTGAGCCTTCCCTGACCCCATGTGCCAAAGCTTGGCCCAGCAGCACTGCGTGTGTGCGCGATAATGAGTGTGAACTTGGCAGATTGAGAATGTGTGCATTAGTGCATGAGCGTGAGCATGGCCTGTGCTTGTCTGGCTGTGGGGCTGGGGCCTCTGTGATGCTGTGAAGCCCGTGTGTGGAGCCTGGAAGAGGAGATGGCCGTGTGGGCCTGAGTGTGGCCGTGTGAGCTGTGTGCACACGGCTGTGGCTAAGTGTGAGCCTCTGCATGTGTGCATCTGTGCCGTGTACCTCTGTGTGTCTATGTGTCTGTGTCTCTGACTTTATGTGTGTCTGTGTCTCTGTGTGTCTGTGTGTGTGTGGTAGTGTAGTGTGTGTGCTTATGTTTCGGTGTGTCTGTGTGTCTCTGACTCTGTGTGTTTCTGACTCTGTGTGTGCCTGTGTGTCTCTGTGTGTGTGGTAGTGTGTCTGTGTGCGTCTCTGACTCTGTGTGTGCCTATGTGTGTCTGTCTGTCTCTCTGTGTGTGTGGTAGTGTGTCTCTGCTTGTGTTTCTGTGTGTGTGTCTGTCTCTGTATGTGTGTCTGTGTGTCTGTGGTAGTGTGTCTGTGTGTTTGTGTGTGTCTCTGTCTTTGTATGTGTGTCCGTGTATGTGTGTGTGTGAGGTATATCTGTGTTGTGTGTCTCTGTGTGTCTCTATTTCTATATGTGTCTGTGTGGATCTGTGTGTGTGTGTGGTAGTGTATCTGTGCTTGTGTGTCTCTGTGTCTGTGTTGTCTCTCTGTGTGTGTCTATGTGTATCTGTTAGTGTCTCGTGTGTGGTAGTGTGTCTGTGCTTGTATGTGTGTTTGTGTGTGTCTGTCTGTATGTGTGTGTCTATGTGTCTGTGTGTAGCAATGCAGTAACTTCCTC